>NC_064619.1:282848198-283165198 GCF_023898315.1 Schistocerca nitens
GAGCGCTAAATCATGGAATATAAGACCCTGGACCGGCTGACCTATACTGAGGCCAAAAGGAAATATGACAGACTCCATCCTGTGAGAATGACATCTTCTTACGCAGCTGCTACAACAACTGTGCTAGCCCCATCAGTTTCGAGACTTCCAGCCAGCTTGATAAGCAGTACAACTCCTCCTGCCCCCTTGCCCGTGGGGGTCTCTACCCAACCGGTTGCTCCTGCACCACCTACCTCAGGAGCAACCTCCTCCCACCCATGGGGGACGTCCGTCCCCGCTTCTCAGCCGGAGAAGGGTCTGACTTCTTCGGCTACTCTCGCCCGTAAGGGTTCCCTTGGGTCCCTCCCTTCCCAGGCTTCCATCAGCGGGAAGGATGACGGCCGACAGTGGCATAAGTCCTCACCAGCGGCCGGGCGTAGGGCTTCACGATCCTCCTCCTTCCTGGAGACTGAATCGGTGAAGCCTTCGCATCTGGTGAAACGCAAGGTTCAGCGTGAGAAGTCCAAGAGAACGACCTCTAAGGCCAAAGAACTTGCGGTGGCACCAACCCCACTGCACCCTTCGAGCTCTGCGTCTGAGGATGAGGTCGAGATTCTAGCGTCCGCTGAGGACCTTGATCTCGCCGGTCCCTCAGACGCCATGGATGCCACTCGTACGGGTACTGAATCGGTGGCAGTGAGTGAACAAGCGGCGTAAATTGCCTTCCCAGACCTTTCACGCCTTTCTCAGCCATGGACAATATCATCTTCCAGTGGAACTGCAGCGGTTTCTTCCACCATCTAGCAGAGCTCCGACAACTTATCAGCCTTCACCCTTTCTTCTGCATTGCTCTTCAGGAAACTTGGTTTCCAGCAATGCGAACCCCCGCCCTCCGTGGCTATCGGGGTTATTATAAGAACCGGGCAGCATATGAAAGGGTGTCTCATGGCGTCTGCCTCTATGTCCTTCACACCCTGCACAGCGAGTCTGTCCCTCTCCAAACACCTTTAGAGGCTGTCGCTGTTCGGGTGTGGACGCCACAGGCTGTTACCGTCTGCAGTCTTTACCTTCCACCGGATGGTGATGTCTCGCAGCATGTCCTGGCTGCACTGATAGCCCAATTGCCGCCGCCTTTCTTGCTATTGGGCGACTTCAACGCCCATAACCCTCTGTGGGGTGGGTCAGTGGTTCAAATGGCTCTGAGCACTATGGGACTCAACTGCTGTGGTCATTAGTCCCCTAGAACTGAGAACTACTTAAACCTAACTAACCTAAGGACATCACACACATCCATGCCCGAGGCAGGATTCGAACCTGCGACCGTAGCAGTCGCACGGTTCCGGACTGCGCGCCTAGAACCGCGAGACCACCGCGGCCGGCGGTGGGTCAGTGGCAACAGGTCGAGGCGCCACCGTTGAGCATTTATTGTCGCAGCTCGATCTCTCGATTTTAAATGATGGTGCCTTCACACACTTCAGTGTGGCGCATGGCACATACTCCGCCATTGACCTTTCAATCTGTAGCCCTAGCCTCTTACCGTCTGTCCAATGGAGTGTGCATGACGACCTGTGTGGTAGTGACCACTTTCCGATCTTTCTGTCACTACCACAGCGTCACTCTTCTGGGCGCCCTAGCAGATGGACTATGAATAAGGCTCACTGGGACTTGTTCTCCTCCACTACCGCTCTTGAGCCTCTCTCTAATTATGACACTGATGCAGTGGTTCAATCGGTCACCACCGGCATCGTTACTGCCGCCGAATCTGCCATTCCCCGTTCCTCTGGGTCCCCTCGGCAGCGGACTGTGTCTTGGTGGTCGCCTGAGATCGCTGAAGCGATTAAAGTTCGCCGGCGGGTGCTCCAGCGTCACAAGCGACATCCCTCCATAGCCCACCTTATCGCGTTGAATCGGCTGCGTGCGCGGGCCCGCCTCCTCATCCGCCAAGACAAGAAGGAGTGCTGGGAGCGGTATGTGTCCACCATTGGCCTCCATGTCACTCCATCGCAGGTCTGGGCCAAGATTCGACGCGTCTACGGCTATCAGACCCCTGTCAGCGTCCCTGCGCTCTCACTGAATGGAGCAGTTTGTACTGACTCCGGCGTCATTGCAAATTGCTTGGCAGAGCATTTTGCTCTGAGTTCCACTTCTGCGAACTACCCCAGGCCTTCCGCTCCATCAAAGAGCGGATGGAACATCGGAGCCTTTCTTTTCACACCCACACTTCTGAATCCTACAATGCTCCATTCAGTGAGGGGGAATTTCACAGTGCCCTTGCCGCTTGCCCTGATACTGCTCCCGGGCCAGATCGCATCCACTGTCAGATGCTGAAACACCTTTCAGTGGACTGCAAACGACGCCTCCTCGACCTTTACAACCGCATTTGGGTCGAGGGTGAGTTTCCGTCGCAATGGCGGGAAAGTATTGTTATCCCCATTCTGAAACCTGGGAAGAACCCTTTAGAGGTGGACAGCTACCGCCCCATTAGCCTCACCAACGTTCTTTGCAAGCTTCTCGCACGGATGGTGAGCCAGCGCTTGAATTGGGTACTGGAGTCTCGGGGCCTTCTGGCTCCGTCTCAGGGTGGGTTCCGTAAAGGCCGCTCCGCCGCCGACAATCTGGTGAGCCAGGAGTCGGCCATCCGTACTGCCTTTGCCCGCCGTCAGCACCTGGTCGCAGTGTTTTTCGACATGCGGAAGGCGTACGATACGACATGGCGTCATCACATCCTTTCTACGCTTCATGGATGGGGTCTTTGGGGCCCTATGCCGATCTTTATCTGGAATTTCCTGTCGTATCGTACCTTCCGCGTGCAAGTCGCAGCCTCATATAGTTCCTCCCACGTCCAGGAGAACGGCATGCCACAGGGTTCTGTTTTAAGTGTCTGCCTGTTTTTAATAGCCATTAACGGGCTCGCTGCGGCCGTGGGAAGTTCTGTCTCCGCTTCCCTGTATGCTGACGACTTCTGCCTTTACTACAGCTCTATTGGCATTGCAGCTGCTGAACGTCAGCTACAGGGCGCAATCCGCAAGGCGCAGTCCTGGGCTGTAGCTCATGGATTCCAGTTTTCGGCAGTCAAGACCTGCGTTATGCATTTCTGCTGGCGACGTACTGTCCACCCGGAGCCGCTGCTTTCTCTTAACGGCGAACTTCTTTCAGTGGTGGAATCACTCAGGTTTTTGGGGGTGGTTTTCGATGCCCGGTTGACTTGGCTGCCTCATATCCGGCAGCTCAAACAGGCGTGTTGGCGGCATCTCAATGCTCTGCGATGTTTGAGCCACACCCGCTGGGGCGCCGACCGATCTACCCTGTTCCGGCTCTACCAGGCTTTAATCCAGTCTCGTCTGGATTATGGGAGCCTGGCTTATGGCTGAGCTTCCCCATCTGCGTTGCGGGTGCTGGACCCAATCCTCCATAGCGGGATACGCCTTGCCACTGGTGCTTTCCGCACCAGCCCTGTGGACAGCATACTAGTGGAGGCAGGTGTCCCTCCACTGCGGTTACGACGCCAACAATTACTGGCTGCTTATGCTGACCATGTTTTTAGCTTGCCCGGGCATCCAAATTACCATGTCCTGTTCCCGCAGTCAGTCGTCCATCTGCCAGACCGTCGGCCCCGGTAGGGTTGTCCGATCGCCGTACGCATCAAGGAGCTTCTCTCCGGGCTTGGGTTTTTCCCTGTTCCACCTCCTTTCCGGGCACCTCTGCGTACACCCCCGTGGTGTGTTCCTCGCCCTTGCCTTCGGCTCGACTTGGCACAGGGCTCGAAGGACTCAGTCCCTCCAGAGGCCTTCCGCCGCCGCTTTTATTCCATCCTGGCCACGTATCAGGGCTCTGGAATTGTTTACACTGACGGTTCGATGGTTGCTGGTCGTGTCAGGTATGCACTAACTCTAGGGGACCATTCCGAACTACGTTCCTTGCCGGATGGCTGCAGCGTTTACACTGCTGAGCTGGTCGCCATCTTTCGTGCCCTAGAGTATATCCGCTCCTGCTCAGGTGAGTCCTTCGATTTCTGTAGCGATTCCCTGAGCGGTTTACGAGCTCTCGACCAGTGCTTCCCTCGTTCTCGTCTGGTGATGGCTATCCACGAGTCCCTGCATACTCTTGCGCGTTGCGGCCGCTCTGTGGTCTTCGTGTGCACCCCAGGCCATGTTGGGATACCTGGGAATGAGAATGTTGACCGCCTGGCGAAAGAGGCCACTAGTAAATCATCTCTGGAGATTGGCCTCCTGGAGACTGATTTGCAGGCAGTCTTACGCCGCGAAGTTCTTTCGGTTTGGGACGCTGAATGGCGCAATCTGCCCACGCCCAACAAACTCCGTCCAATCAAGGCGACGATGACTGTGTGGCGGTCGTCCATGCGGGTCTCCCACAAGGAGTCTGTTGTCCTCTGCTGGCTGCGCATTGGGCACACTCGGCTGATCCACGGCCACTTATTGCGCCGTGAGGACCCACCTCTGTGTCGCTGCGGCTCCGTTTTATCTGTGGTCCATATTTTATTGGAGTGTCCGCATTTAGCTGTGCTCAGGCAGTCGTTCGCACTGCCTGACACGCTCCTTGCCCTTTTAACAGATGACTCTGGTGCGGCTGACTTAGTTTTACGTTTTATTTGGGCAGGGGGTTTTTATCATTTAAGTGTTTCTGTTTTATCTTATACTTTTGTGTTGATTCTGACCTTTGGCCTCCGGTTTTAAACTGATTTTTTTTAATGTGTTTCAAGTGGTTGGCTTTTCCCTTTTTATTTCTATGGTCGGCCAACCACCGTCACACTTTGTGTGATTTTAGTTCGTTTTGTCTGGTCTTTGTCTCAGTTTCTCTTGTTCTGTGTCGTCTGTGCTCTCTTCTGTTAATCGTTTTTATTCTCTGTGGTTGTTTTTAGTACTTGGAAAAAGGGACCGATGACCGTAGCAGTCTGGTCCATTTAATCCCACAAACCAACCAAGAACAACAAAGGACCCAAGACTGACCCTTGTGGAACCCCATTCGTGATAGTTCCCCAGTTTGAGGAATGTGCTGATCTTTGCGTATTATGAGAACTGCTTATTTCAACTTTATGCACTCTTCCAGTTAGGTACAAATTAAACCATTTGTGCACTGTCCCACTCATGCCACAATACTTGAGCTTGTCTAGCAGAATTTCATGATTTACACAATCAAAAGCCTTTGAGAGATCACAAAAAATTCCAATGGGTTGTGTTTGGTTATTCAGATCATTCAAAATTTAATTGTTGATAGCATATATGGCATTTTCTGTTGAAAAACCTTTCTGGAAACCAAACTGACATTTTGTTAGTACTTCATTTTTACAGATATGTAAAGCTACTCTTGAATACATTACTTTCTCAAAAATTTTGGATAAAGCTGTTAGAAGGGAGATTGGACGGTAATTGTTGACATCAGATCTATACCCTTTTTTATGCAAAGGAATAACAATACCATATTTCAGTCTATCAGGGAAAATGCCCTGTTCCAGTGAGCTATTACACAGGTGGCTGAGAATCTTACTTATCTGTTGAGAACAAGCTTTTAGTATTTTGCTGGAAATGCCATCAATTCCATGTGAGTTTTTGCTTTTAAGCAAGTTTATTATTTTCCTAATTTCAGAGGGAGAAGTGGGTGAGATTTCAATTGTATCAAATTGCATAGGTATGGCCTCTCCCATTAACAGCCTAGCATCTTCTAATGAACACCTGGATCCTACTATCTCCACAACATTTAGAAAATGATTATTAAAAATATTTTCAACTTCTGACTTTTTGTTAATAAAGTTTTCATTCAATTTGATGGAAATACTGTCTTCCTGTGCTCTTGGTTGACCTGCTTCTCTTTTAATAACGTTCCAAATTGTTTTAATTTTATTATCAGAGTTGCTGATTTCAGACATGGTAAACATACTTCTGGATTTTTGAATAACTTTTCTTAATATAGCACAGTAGTTTTTATAATGTTTGATAGTTTCTGGGTCACTACTCTTTCTTGCTGTCAGATACATTTCCCTTTTCCGGTTACAAGATATTTTTATACCCTTATTAAGCCATGGTTTGTTACATGGTTTCTTACGAGTATATTTGACTATTTTCTTGGGGAAGCAGTTTTCAAATGGATTTACAAAAGTGTCATGAAATAAATTATATTTTAAATTGGCATCAGGTTCACGGTACACCTCATCCCAGTCTAACTGCTGTAGGCTTTCCCTGAAATTTGCAATTGTTAAATCGTTGACTGAACGTACTACCTTGGAGGACTGTTTAGTATTGCTGAATGGAGCTATGCCATATATTGTAACTAGCTGTGCACCATGATCAGACAGACCATTCTCAACAGGCTGAGCATTTATCTGGTTAAACTTATTTTGGTCTATAAAGAAGGTATCTATCAGTGAGCTGCTATCCTTTACCACCCGAGTAGGAAAATCAATAACGGGTGTCAAATTGAAAGAACGAGTAATACTTCAAGGTCATTTTTTCTATTACCCTCTTTCAGAGAATCTACATTGAAGTCCCCACAAATAATAATTTCTGACAGATAGCACAACAAGGAGTCCACATTTTTCAGAAATAGATGACAATTTCCTGATGGGGACCTATATACAGTTACGATTATAAATGTGCCTTTATTTAAGCTCACAGGCACATGCTTATACACAAAACTTTTTTGTTTCTATACTTTTTGCACAATGATAACTTTCTCCATATTTTCTCAATTACATGTGCAGAGAGCTTATATCCACTTACATTTACCTTTCATAAAACTTAGTCTCATCATCTATGAGATGAGAAAATAATGTTCGAAACTCTCCCTGCACTGGTCTTGTTTTCCAGGCACTGTGGATCCATAATTTTCTTCTCCTTGTTTGCCTTCGTTCTTTTTCCTCTTCGTCTAAAGCAAGTGCTATAAGTCCTAATTCACTGTTACGAAAATTAGTGAACATGTTTTACAGCTTTCACAAACAGAAACACAGACCACCGCGTCCGAGTCACTACAAGGAACAACAGAGACACGGACGTGCCCCGGTCATGTGTGGCCCCTGCAGGAACGGACCGCAGCACGGCCGTCACTCGTCCGACGCTCGGCCCTGACACGGCCCGGACGTGTGTGTCCCGACCTTAATTCGCTAATGGTGTTGCATGGCGGGTTGGTCAATGACAATGTGAGGAATGTCCTTCACTCTCTTATTTTACCCTAAGACAGCGAGAATGCTCCGTGCACTGGTTACCACATAATGATTGACTGATATTGCTTGTTTGAGTTGGGGAAAATGTTTTGGTGGATGGGCAACAACTTCTGGGGTGGAAAGCACCGAAACACTGATCATGTACATGATTTAACGAAATCGGCTGAAATTTCGTTGAAGAATAATAAAATTTTTTTATTTTTAATTTATTTACTTTTCTTTTATTTGCGTGCGAACTTTGTTGTAGAACCTCTCTCTTATTTTCGTGTGGTAATAAAAAATTCACTTTCAAAAGAATTACGTACATTTAAAACAAATATTACGTGGACTCATATTAACTGGTTAAGAATATTTATTTGAGAATTGAGTCCTTTAGATCATTCGGCCTTGGCACACACTTTCTAGATGCAGTGGGTTTTTTGTTAAATGTTTACTGAATTTTATCCCGGCACTAGCCTTAGAACACAAGATTATCTCTATTAGCAGAAAATGGTTTAATTATTGCCAAGCCGACATTTATCACTGATCAAACCTACTTCGCTATACATTTAAGTTATTTGAAAGAACCAAACTGTTTAAATTTCAATGTTAACCAACATTAACTATCCGCCTACGATGCACAAACTTATAATTAATTCAAATTTTATCAGCCACAGGATCACTGTAAAAGAAGAACAATTTCTTAATTCACTGTTGATTTTTATGTATCTGTTCCCGATTTACGGGTTTGGAAATTTTTTTAAATGTGCCGCCGCTGCTAATTGTTGGTCGCGGCACAGCCCAGCAACACCGCTAAAAAATGCTGAAAATTCTTTAAAGAAATTTTATAGATGACATGGGCAAGCTAATTTACATTAATAATTCACACTTTTGATAAATTCTGATATATTTAGATCAAACAATAATTCAACTCACATTAATTCGTAACGCCTCGTCTAATGGCGGCTAAGTCTAGACAGAGACAAAAGAAGTCTACCCACTCGTAAAAAACTTTTTCACAGTGTCCTACCGCATTGACTTCTAGACAGAGAAGACCAAAGAATACATATTGCATTGTGCTTATATAGTATTGCTGACTATTAACATTTCTTTGTAATTTGACGATATTATTCTCCTCTGGCAAAATTTCATATCTCTGTTATCGCAAATACTGACACATTTTACAATCACATAATAAATACAGAAAAATTACTATCCTAAATACAGAGAAATATTACAACAAAAAATATTACGATAATAACAAATGTCTTTTACACAAAATTCAGCAATATTTTTGTTCAATAATTACGGTGTATACAACTTGCCCAGAGCGGCGTATATGGTACAGATAAACTCTTGTTCTTTAATAACGTGTGTTTGCCAGGGAACGTTACGTTGCCCCCTGGCAGCATTTGGCAAAGAGTTTTTATACTTTGACACAATGGTGCCAGTAACGTTCTTTACAATTCTGTATTTTTTACGGAATGGCTCTTTTATTTAGTCCCAGGGTTATATATGTTCATGGCTCCCCCATTTGGGCGTAGGCAGACAGGAAACCTGGGCAAAACTGTGCCGGAGCCCAGCCATCCCAGTTGGTTCATGGTCAATATTGTCTCTTTAACAGTTATTCATTTGAATTAAGTTAGCAGTTTGTCACAAACGGTTACACAATATCACAGTCACATACAGTTCAACGGAAGTTTTTTGTGTGTGATATTATTATTCTTGTGATACACTACAAGGTCACTTGTCCTAGGATATATCACTTAGGGTTGTTTTTTTCTTAAATCACTTTTCATGATGATTCCACTACCTTCGTGTTACAAACTCATCTCTTGTACATGTTAGTGTTCATTTCATCCTATCAGTTTACGGACACACATAGTAAATGTTCAATGTTTATCAAAATGGAGTCATTGACATGTTATTCAGTTTATGTGAACATTTCAAAAAAAGGTCAATAATGCTGTATTTGGTGAGCGGTGCGGAGTGATTGTTGAGCGGCGCTCAGCGCGGCGCGCTGACTCCGTGTAGGTCACCGCCCCCGGCGTTGACAGCTACGGCGCGGAGGGGCGTGGCTGTCTGGTCTGCTACGGGCTGCTGCGGCCGCTGCATAGCTGATGTAGCCGGATGCGCGTTGGATATCAGCTCGCCCGTGCGACGTCTTCTTGCAGTGCTCCAGGCAACATGCAACAAGTTCACAAACAGTGTACTATCCTTATAGGCATTTTTCCTGCTGTGGGAAAGAACGCACACAGTTATTGGCAGTTATTATTCAGTAGGCCTTCACTAGTCTGGTTTGCACAATGTTTCGTTGTCACAGTAACACGTTTTATGGGCACACGATATTTTTCACCATGTCATGACTTGTCATTAGTCACACGCAAGTTTTCACCTTAGGACAAAATGTATCTCTGTAGTCAATGCGCTTTCCTAGCGTCCCTTGACGCACAAAGAGTTAAAGTTTGACACTAACTTGATCCACCGTCCGTTATCGGCTCACTGTTCGTGTCGTGCTAGTTCCTTGTCCACTTGCACACACGGCGATGATACAGTTTTTTATTACTTATACACAACTACTCCGTGACGTATTGCTGCAGGTTTAACAGTCAGTCTGTCTCTGCCGCACAATACTGCACTTTTGTTTAAGTTCCTTTATTTTTATTTACAATGTCCGCTGTGCAAATTTTTTTTAACAGCACATTCGTAACTCTTTACCAAGGTGTGTGATATTTGCGTACATGGTAACAAATATTAAAAATTCGTATTAGTTTGCCCAAAGGTCATCTATATTCGTGTTCGAGTAGATTTTATTTGTGCATTCCAGACGGATTCAGGCATATTGTTCAATAACTCCTTTGAACTCATGTCACACTTCACTATCAACGTCCTACGTAACTACAGTGTAGTCTCTGTAGGCAAAAATTGACTTGGAGTGTATTAGGCTAGCTCCCTTTTTTACTGATTGAATCTGCACATGCTTCAATTGAAGCTTCTTTGTGCGTAACTTTGCGCTACTTAAATTTGCAATAAGTTTGCCTCCCGTGGTGCCCTCGGGTCACTACTGGGTGCATTATTCTCTCTGATAACATTGGTGAGATAATAAAGTTCTCAGGGCCTCATATTACTGATATTATTCTGGGTTCGAATCTGTCAATCTGACAGCTACACATATATACATACATACACATAATAGAAAAGATCGTGCCAAGAAATATTTCAAGTTTGACACACATATAGGAAATTATGCATTACACTAACTAATCATTACTAAAATGTTCTTCTTGACTGAACTCTGTCACAGCTTAACACTACAAATAATTGCACTAATCAGATTATCTGTGCAGACATTTAGAGCATGTTTTAGATAACACAAATTAAAAGAGTACATAACACAAATATCCATACACATGAGAAAGTCAATCATACTCTTATAACTAAACACTTCTACACTAGTACATTATCTCTAGAGATCACACATCATTAATGTTCATTATTTACAAAAGAATGGTGTCCACATAGGACTATTAGTCTTTTACTGTAGGAATACTTTTACATCCTTACGCGGATACAGTCCCCGTACTCTCCCTGAGCGGGGATCTGCTAAGAGATAGCTACACTCATGTGGCACACTTACTACTCTAAAAGGTCCATTGTACACCAATTGCCACTTGCTATTCTGTTTCAAGGATGCCGAGGACTTAGGATGATTGCGTAAGAGTACCAAGTCCCCAACACTAAATTTTTGGTTATTCGTCACATGTCGATTATATTTTTCTTTCCTTTTCTGAGCGCACCTGGTAAGGTTGCACCCTGCTTTTCTTATCTTCTCTTCCTTAGGCTCAGGAATGACTGGGACCTTAGGCAAAGGTGCCAGCCACTCGTTCAGAACTCTATTATTATTCATTATAATCTCGTTTGGTGGATACCCCGTAGAAGCATGCGGGGTTGCGTTGTGAATTTCTACAAACTTAGGTATCAGATCTGGCCATCTTGTGTGCTTATATGCAATGTATAACCTGAAAAATTTATTTAACTCTCCAAATGTTCTCTCTACTAAACTTGCTTGTGGGTGAAAACGGGATATTAGTATATGCTTTATATCTTGTTCATGTAAATAGTTTTTCCAGGTATGGCCTGTAAAATAGGAAGCATTATCCGATATTATCGCTTCAGGCTTACCCACTTGTGTAAAATATTCTTTCCCTAACCATTTAACTATTCCACGAGCAGTGGCTGATTTAAGGCAGTATATTTTTAAGTATTTAGAGAAAAGGTCATACACCGCTAAAATGTACTTCAATCCACCCCTGGCTCGTGGGTAGGGTCCTGCTATGTCTATAGATACTAACTGAAGTGGCCGATGAGGCACTATAGGATGCAGTTCAAACCTTGTGGACTTATTTTGAAACTTAGCTTTTTGGCACAGAGGACAAGTCCTGATAATGGTGCGAGTCTGCTGGCTTATCCCCTTAAAATAACAGAATTTGGACAAAATCCTTATTGTTTTGCCTATCCCAGCGTGACCCCATGCTAAATGCGTGTGCCACACTACAGCTGGGATAGGCTGTTGCGGTATACACACGACTCCATGGTCATTTGACACACCTGTTTTATAATACAGAATATTATCTACTATTTTGAAATTCTGAACACTTTTAAGATTGGTTCCTTCTTTAATTTTGCTAATGATATCTCGCCAAATCGGATCAGTTTCCTGCAATATAGACATATTCTTACACATATGTAAAAAGTCCCTCCTATGTACCTTATCTTGTACTAAGAGTATTCGATATTCCTCCGATTGTTCCAAAATATTTGACATTGAGGATTGTCCTAGTGGAAGCCTCGACAAGGTGTCTGCTACAACATTATCTTGTCCTTTTAGGTACATAATTTTAATTTTATATTCCTGTAATGCTAACCTCCATCTTAGCAAGCGGGTATGGTATAATTTGCAAGTCATTAAATAGCTCAGAGCCTGATGGTCACTGAATACTTTGACTTCTTTACCATAGATGTAATAGTTAAATTTCTTTACCGCCCAAACCACTGCAAGAGCCTCTAATTCGGTAGCGGAATATGCTCTCTCGCAGCTGTTTAGTGTGCGGCTGGCAAATCCGATTACATTGATTGTTGTGGGGTCGTTGCTCCTGTCCCACTGAAATAAACACGCGCCCAGACCGTATGAACACGAATCTGTCGCTATACAAAAATCTTTTGTCATGTCTGGGTGTCGCAGTATGTTTGCATTCACCAAGGCATTTTTGATAGCGTCAAATGCGCGTTGACATTCTTCTGTCCACACCCAGTGCGCATTTTTGCGCAACAGGCTCAATAAAGATTCGTTATTCATTAATTGGTTTGGAACAAACCGTCTAAAAAAAGATGCAAGACCTATAAACGCTTTGAGTTGTCTCTTAGTTCTCGGACTAGGAAACCCACGAATTGCATCAAGTTTTTTGCTGTCAGGTTTGATGCCTTGTGGTGTTATTATGTGACCTAGAAATTTAATCTGATTACGTCCAAATTTGGATTTATCAAGGTTCGCTGTTACTCCCGCTTGCTTAAACCTTTCTAAGACTTTACTCAGTAGTTCTACGTGCTCCTCCCAGGTGGCAGTGGCAATCACCAGATCGTCTACATACACTGTTACCCTTTGCAGCAAATCCGGACCCAAAACCGCGTCGAGGGCTGTTATGAAAACTCCTGCACTTACATTTAAGCCGAAAGGTAGTACCCTAAATTGGTAGCTCCTTCCCCCAAATATAAATGCAGTATATTTCCTCGACTCGGGTGTGAGCAGGATTTGCCAGAATGAACTTCTCATATCAATAGATGTCAAATATTGCACTCCATGGAATTTTTGAATTTGCTTATCAAGGTTTTCCGGATGAGTCCTGACAGGTACAATAATTTCGTTTATGTCTCTAGCATCTAGTACTAACCGTACCTGTCCGTCTGCTTTTGCTACCGCCACCAAAGGACTACTATAAGGGGACAAAGACGGTTCTATTATTCCCCACTCGATCAGTTTTCTTATTTCTTTAGCTACTACTTCTTTCTTCGACCAAGGAATGGAGTATGAGGCTCGACAGTAGGTTTTGTGAGGCTTCACCTCGATCTTGTACTGTTCTCCCTTAACAATTCCTGGTCGTTCAGAAAATACATCTGCATAATTAGATAATAACTGTACCAAATCCTGCTGTTGCATAGAGTTCAAATTTTCGGACTGTGATACTTTGTTCACTAATGCGTCCACATTTGCTTTTAATTGATCAGTTTGTACGTCTGGATAATAGAGATTCTGTCCTAGACAATGATTGTCTAAATGTAGTATCCACTGATTCCTACACTTTATGTTAATAGCATTACAATTAGATACTGGTACCTCTTCAGATCTGAGCATGGACAATTCTATTCTCCTACCAGCGTTCATCAAACTTAATTTTCCCCGAGAAAGGTCGATTATTGCGTCCCTTTCTCTCAAAAAATCTACCCCCAAAATGCAGGCTACCTTTAAACCCCTTACTACCAGGAATGAGCTCGCTATGGCTTCTTCCCCTATATACATCTCTACCCGCACTTGGAGTATAATTATTTGTCGCTGTGCACTTATGGCTCCAGTGACTTTACAATTATTCACGGGAAAAGTCAGCATACGCCTTTCTTTCCCCAGTATTTTGAATAAGTCCATACTCATGACACTAACAGTAGCACCTGTATCTACGACTGCTTGCACATCAATATTGTTAATTTTGATCTCTATTATCGCTTGTACTTTGTCTTTGTGCTCCTTTATGCACGTGGATGGTTCAGTTATTAATTCATCTCCCATCTGTACCCCGTCATTATACCTAAGGATACAGATTCCCGATGTTTTGTTCTGTGTCGGGCTGCTCTCACTCCAAACCTCAGCCGACGATGGAGAGCGTATCTCGGCTGAATCTAGTTTGTTGGATTATTGCTGGTGGATGGGTGTGGCTGCTCTGTGTCACTGACCTCCACTATGTGCAAGTTGTGTTGCGTCGGCCGCCACGGTTGCGCAATTGGCGCATTTTGTGGTGGCGGTCGGTTATTGTCATATCTTTCACTGTTTTGCCGGTCCGGACTGGGCCTCTGGTTCTGTGGCCAAGTTCGGTTTGCATCAATATAAGTATTAGTGTTGCACGGCCCCCTGGCATTTTTCCATCTACTATTGCTTGGTGGGCCTGTTTCATACCGGTCATCGAACCTCCTCTTTCGGTCATTATTCACCGGCGGACTATTGCCGTTCCGGTCTCTACCTCTATTTCCGTTTTGCGCATAATCTTGTCTCCTATTATTACCTCCGCCGTTTCCATTACTTGGTGGAGGCGTGTTATTTCGACCATTTCTGTAACCGTTTCCGTTACTTCTAGCCTGTTCAGAGGCTGCCTTAACGTCCTCCTGAATCAGGTCAATTGAGTCAGACAAGAAATGTTCCATATCATTTTCCGGCACGTGTATAAGTTTTTCCTTTACGTGTATCGGCAAGTGTGATTTCAAAAGCCTGATCAAATCCCGGGATGAAATCTGCTCGTCCCAGTAACGGGTCTTATTAATGTACTTCTCAAAATATTTTCGCAAATTGCCTAGTCGTGGAGAATACGGCTCTGGATTATATACCTCCTTCCGTAATCTCTCCTGAATACATGTTGACCAATATTTGGCCAAGAATGCCTTTTCAAATTGCTCATATGTATCGCAACTGTCAGCTGCTTCGGTTGCCCATAATGCAGCATCTCCTTGTATGTAAGACATAACGAACTGTATTTTCTGTGTATGACTCCAAACGCTAGGCAAAATGTTTCTAAATCCCTTAATAAACACTACAGGGTGAACAGACTTCTTCTCCGTTGTAAAGATCTGAAACTGTCGGTTCCTAATCAGGCTTTCTTCAATCACTACTTTGGAATGACATTTATTTGTTTCGCTTACACTGGTTGCCTGTTCTGTCTCGCAGTCGCAATTTTTTACTGCTGTATTTATATGCCTATCATTGTTGGACCTGGCTGGCGTGACACACAGCTGCGCATCGTCATGCCGCAAGCTAACTTCTATCTCGGCAAGACGACGGTTGACACTCCGCTGCCACAGCGGAATGTCAGTGTGCACCGCCTTTTTAAGGTCCTGCACATCCGCACTCGAGCCCACATCCTTGGCTTCAATTGCGGCGTGCACCTTCTCGTCTATTTCCTTTATGAATTTACGTTCTACATTGTGCACCTGTTCGGACACTTTGTTCTCAATTACTTGAGTTGTGTCAATTTCTAATTGTTCGACCCTGTTAGTCAAGACACTGATTTCCTCTACGATATTGGCGTTAGCCGCTTGAATACTATCTACTCTTTCGCTTAATTCTTGCACCGTTGTGGGTATGGTTTCATATTTTTGTTTCAAACTAACAATCTCACTTTGCATAACTTCTAAAGTTCGCATCAACTGCAAGTCCCTCTCATGCAGGCGTCGGTCACGCTCTGCTTGTTTAGCATCACGTTCTTTATCGCGTTCTGCTTGCATACTTGCAAATTCAGCTACCAATCTCTGGTCACGCTCTGCTTGCATATGTACAAATTCAGCTTGGAAATTGAACATGCGCTCGAACATAACTCTTAATGATTGCACTTCTGACATCTCACCACTCTCTGGTCCGTGTCCAGTGCTTGCGGATGGCACAGTATTTTCGCTATCAACTGAATCACTGGGTGGCAGTGACAACATTTCTTGCCCTTCTGCCCCCAGATTCTCACATTGTACTTCCTGAACTACGTCACTAACATTACTTTGTGTCCCACTTTCTAACTCGGTATCACTACTTACTAACTGTTGTTCATTATCCATGTTGATATCTTTCTTACTACGCAATCTAACCATAGTAAACAAAAGAAATAAAATCTGAACTAAATATCCTAACACTCAGGTTTCACTGACATAATCACACAAGAAATGGTCATACTATATACTACAGTTACTAACTACTCAAATGTCCTGTTATTTTAAAACAAAGCACTAACAACAAGCACACCACTAATGATATGAGAACACTGCAATGAGGCTACTTTACTACCCACAGGACAACTACACTGTAGCTTTACCTTTTGGTGATCTATCTTGGGTGCAGCTGCCCCCTGATATTGTGGTAGGTAATTAATTTTTCGCTATAATGAGCTCTCTTCTTCAGCTTGCCTCTGGGTATATAGTGTTCTCATGCAAAAAATCATACACAGGTATTACCACACAATATTGGTTATGCAATACATACAATACATGGAAAAATTATTAAATGTTCTCCAACAAAGTTCGACTATAACAATTCCCTAGTTATCTCATGGGTATTTAGTGGCCACTGCATATTCGGGCCCCACGTTGGGCGCCAATTTAACGAAATCGGATGAAATTTCGTTGAAGAATAATAAAATTTTTTTTATTTTTAATTTATTTACTTTTCTTTTATTTGCGTGCGAACTTTGTTGTAGAACCTCTCTCTTATTATCGTGTGGTAATAAAAAATTCACTTTCAAAAGAATTACGTACATTTAAAAAAAATATTACGTGGACTCATATTAACTGGTTAAGAATATTTAGTTGAGAATTGAGTCCTTTAGATCATTCGGCCTTGGCACACACTTTCTAGATGCAGTGGGTTTTTTGTTAAATGTTTACTGAATTTTATCCCGGCACTAGCCTTAGAACACAAGATTATCTCTATTAGCAGAAAATGGTTTAATTATTGCCAAGCCGACATTTATCACTGATCAAACCTACTTCGCTATACATTTAAGTTATTTGAAAGAACCAAACTGTTTAAATTTCAATGTTAACCAACATTAACTATCCGCCTACGATGCACAAACGTATAATTAATTCAAATTTTATCAGCCACAGGATCACTGTAAAAGAAGAACAATTTCTTAATTCACTGTTGATTTTTATGTATCTGTTCCCGATTTACGGGTTTGGAAATTTTTTTAAATGTGCCGCCGCTGCTAATTGTTGGTCGCGGCACAGCCCAGCAACACCGCTAAAAAATGCTGAAAATTCTTTAAAGAAATTTTATAGATGACATGGGCAAGCTAATTTACATTAATAATTCACACTTTTGATAAATTCTGATATATTTAGATCAAACAATAATTCAACTCACATTAATTCGTAACGCCTCGTCTAATGGCGGCTAAGTCTAGACAGAGACAAAAGAAGTCTACCCACTCGTAAAAAACTTTTTCACAGTGTCCTACCGCATTGACTTCTAGACAGAGAAGACCAAAGAATACATATTGCATTGTGCTTATATAGTATTGCTGACTATTAACATTTCTTTGTAATTTGACGATATTATTCTCCTCTGGCAAAATTTCATATCTCTGTTATCGCAAATACTGACACATTTTACAATCACATAATAAATACAGAAAAATTACTATCCTAAATACAGAGAAATATTACAACAAAAAATATTACGATAATAACAAATGTCTTTTACACAAAATTCAGCAATATTTTTGTTCAATAATTACGGTATATACAACTTGCCCAGAGCGGCGTATATGGTACAGATAAACTCTTGTTCTTTAATAACGTGTGTTTGCCAGGGAACGTTACAATGAGTGCAGTATGAGGAATCAGCAGAAAGGGAACGCAGAGTCATCAGCAATTCCATCAGTGTGAGAGATGAGTCTAAATGCAGAACTCGTGATTCACCTTTGGACTACAGTTTTGAGATCTACGCCAACGCGGCAAAACTCTTCCAGTTTGCTCATGTTGTAACTGTTTTTTATTTAAAATCAACCAATGTGTGGCGTGTTATGATTTTCTCGAATAAGAATACGATTTACACCATGCAACGTCTAGTTTCCTGTGAGAGGCCGTGGATCAGAACTTCTTAATGTCAGTTTAGAATCTGACACTGGCCTCGAAGTCATGGCAGAAAAACGAAATGTTTGGCATTGTACAAAAGCATGTTAGAAAACAGTATTTGAACCAGGACCAGAGGGAGCATCTCTTGCGACTTTGTACAGTGTATGGGATACGATCTTCGCCTAGAGTATAGGTGATCAAACTTTAGTGCGACCTCTGTGGTGCCTGAATATTTAATAGGTGGCAGTAGCAGCAGAAGTCTGAGGTGTAAATTCGGTAAGGGACGAAGTATACCGTTAGGAATGCTGGTATGGCTGCACGCTATGCTATTCTGGGAAGCATAGCGGAATCTCTATCTCCGCGCTGTTGGACCACTGCAGCTTTGCGTCATGCGTTGGCAATGGTGCCTAGGTTACTTCTAAATCAGATGAGCTTTTATAGTTCGTAATTTTTCTATGTTGGAGCGGGGTAGAGAATAACAATGATAGCATGTTGGGCTGATTGATTTGAATGGACACGGATCTGTAATATTTGTATCTAGTTTGGGGACGGACCACATTGCGCGCATTTCCGCCGAATGGTCAATACATGTTCCTGTTGCACTAACTCAGGTCGTTCTGTTTCTACACGGGTCGCAGAAGGTGGTGATTATGTCTTTCTACTACTTCTGCTCTGTTCCGACTTAAATTCGAACGATCACATCGGCGAAGCTGTAGAAATGGCAACAGTTGTAAGATGCATAGGGGGTGACTAAAACCACGTTGGAATTTTACTGTTGTGGCTAGGTTCTTGAAAGGTGACTCGTTTCCAGATATGGGAGTGCCAGAAATATGATTCACTTGTGGGTGTGATCCGATACAAGTATGTGCTTGAATCTCCATTCAACCTGATTCCAAATTATTGACATCATTTCTAGCGAATAGCGTTACACTAGAGATCTGAGAAGCAAGTGTACATTTTTCTTCTCATGACCTCAAACGGCACATCATCTACTACTACTGTTTGTGTTCCTTCTCAGTCAGTCATCGCCTATAACTCAGTGGATATATCGCAGAACCTCTGATATGGTATCGACACAGAATGCTCTACAGATACCACAGAATTATTGGTTTGAGGGAGTGGCAAATACCTCTTACATACCACGTTCCTTAGCCGAATCACTTTCAAAATGCTGTAATTTTATCACGAGGTCTGGTAATACGAATTCCCTAAATCGCTCCAGGCAAATGCCGGGATGGTTTCTTCAAAAGGGCACGGCCGACTTCCTTCCCCGTCCTTCCCTAATCCGATGAGACCGATGACCTTGCTGTCTGGTCTTCCCTAAACAACCCAACCTACAATCACCGTCATGGTATTTGTCCGGAATAAAACCATCTCATTCAGGGGTAATGTCCTACCTCGATTCATAAAGCGGATATAGCTTTTAACAGGGATACTTGTGTGCTCCCGTAGAACCAAGACCGCTTGTGACAGTAACATGCGGTGGTTGTTGCAATCGGTTTTTTCTTTAACATCTCACCGATTACATCTCTCTTTCTATGGCATGGTGGTAGGACTCGCAAGAAAAACCTAAGAGACGTGCACACCCATCGTTGATTTTCGGTCAGTATTATTTTGTATCGTAGGCAATCAGTTATTGACGAAGTATTATACTTAGTAGTAGTAGGGAATGCGTGATATGTTCGCAATTGAGCATCAGGCTTTATAAAGTATGTGTCTGGGGAAAGGAAAGGACCATGTCCAGTCGTATGGAGGGTATGGATTTGACTTTGAGTTCTGTGATAGCAAAGGGAAGAGTATGTCAAGTCATAAGAAAGGTAGTCATATTTCTATTTCCAGAGCCACTGCCGACAGCAGAGTGTATTTCCGATACTTCGCTCATTCAATTGAGAATGCAATCGTAACATTTAATTGTAAGTATAATGATAATAGATATATGTGACCGGTTTTCTAGAATGATTCCGTGTATGCATGGCCTGTGGTGGGAATGATTCACGTTCCCCATTAACGGCAGCAACCGTCCAAATGCAGAGACCTGTTAGAGAGTAGGAATGTATCTGAGTTAACTTTGACGTCCTCTAGACGACCAAATAGCGAACTAATACTTAGTATGTGTTGGGCAGCATTCGTGATCAAGTGGAAATATGAGAAAATTGTGTATAGAAGTGCGTTTGCGCTGGACTGTTATTCCCTCCCATGTAAATTGTTCAGTTGACTGCTTCTGCACATTTCGCGCTTTTATTTAGTTGAGGGAAGATCGATTGTGGTGTGTGCATCTAGCATGTGGAAGACATATTTGCCTGTTCTCTTGACATGGGATATACCTTAGTTGGCTTGTAAATTATAGGGATGATTTGAAATCTGTTACATCACCAACATCGGTATTCAAGAGTGGAAATAACAGTTTCCTCTATTTGTTTGTAGTTACTCAGTGGTTTACAGCACGCCGCACATCGCTAAAGTTTGGGGTTTGTAGAGAAATAGTTTCCAATCTATATCTGGGGAATTATGTTGCGCTAGTGATCGGAAGAATGCTGCCTAGTGCTTGTTATCGAGAAGTACGGCGAAAATGGTATAATATTGTGGGGAATGATGCAAAAATAAGTCTGTTCTTGTAATCTCCAAGTCTGGAGATGTGTGCAGAAAAGCGAGCAAGCAAGGAAGCAGAAACAGCCGGCCGCGGTGGGTGAGCGGTTCTAGATGCTTGAGTCCGGAACCGCGCGACTGCTACGATTGCAGGTTCGAGTCCTGCCTCGGGCATGTACGTGTGTGATGTCCTTAGGTTAGTTAGGTTTAAGTAGTTCTACGTTCTAGGGAACTAATGACCTCAGATGTTAAGTCCCATAGTGCTAAGAGCCATTTGAACTATTACTGAAACAGAAACAGTAACGAATTTCTGCCAAGGGGAACTGAATCGAATTTGTAGAACAGTTCTGGGGTGCTGTGGGCACACATCAGGTGTAGATGCCCTAGTGCTGCGAGGAGTACATATACAGTACTGTCCGTCTTCGTGGTGTATGTACAAATGATGTAAAAGGGATGATTTTCTATAGCGGAGGGTATGAATTGTATGTTTACTACATCGAAATGGTAGGCGGTGATATACTGGCAGGTTGGAGATCAGTTTTGCGGACTAATATTCAAGTTCCTGTCCTTGGTGGGAGAGAAGAGTAAATGAGTAAGAGTGCTCCCATATTTAACGATATGTATGACACTTTGCGAGGTTTAGTTGTCGGTGCGATATGGTGATCAGTGTAAAATTGTTTATTGCCACTGAAAGTCTCGTCTGTAGAAAGAAAGAAAAGGCTGACGGTGCTTCCCTAGGACTGGGGAGCATCATGACATACCAGTGTGAGTTTAGGCATACGATAATTTTTTGGGTGCTGTGAAGATATAAAACATAACTGCACTGTTTGTGTAAAATGTGTATATATTGTATTGCAAAGTTACTGTGGCTTACATTATGCAAAATGTGTATATATTGCATTGTAAAGTTACCATGGGTTATGTTATGGCATGACTAGTGAGGATGACTGTGTGTCCTATCGTGAGGGATGTATAGATGCAGCACATCAAAAACAGAGAGAGATTTTTAACGTGGAATATTTTATGCACTATAGATACTGAGGTTCATTCCACAGGCACAGTGGTCGAGAGGAGACATTACCAGTACATCGATCGGTGTAAGAGTGTAGCAGCAATCGTAATATTTAATTGTAGTTTCACTGGTAAATATGTTCCTGGCTTCCAATATTCTTGTGAGTCTGTATTTGATGATCTGTAGACAACTTTACATCTGCGTAAAATAATTTTACCACTCAAAGTCCCAGAAAGAAAAGGTGGATTGTGCTTCGATACTGGTGGCATCAGTAATTCGGCGGGTAACTTTGATAAGACCCAATCATAATGCTCCATTCATTCAAATTGTTTGTGCTGGGATATAGGAGCCTCTACATAGTGGTGAGAACATTTGCGAATGTTGAGAGCAGGAAGGCTATCACGTTAGGTCTGCAAGGAAGACTGCATTTGGCGTTATTTTCGTAAACAGACTCTGTTAGGGTAAGAATTTCCATGCATACAAGCTGAGACATCAAGAAAGCGAACGTTAACAATTTCTGGGACAATATACAACTTCCGCAAGGTCGACTCAGTTCTTATTTTTACATAGTCATGTGACATCAGTGAAACATTGAGAACATTATTAGATGCACTTGCGACGATCGCCCCCGTCTGTGCTTGGACTGTGATCTATTTAAAAATAAATAGAATGCTATTATGATTAAGGGTGTTTTAGCAAGCGTGCACATGCGCGCCGGCCACCTTGGAGCATCTACACTTTGAAAATAGATCTTTTTTATCCCATACGATTGTGTCATCAAAGGCGCCTAGGTGATCACTTATCTGCAGAGGAATTTTTCAGGTGTGTTAAGTATGATGGGGATGCCACCAGCTCACGCGTGTGCGACCTGAACTGACGTCTGTGTGTGGTTTGACAGCTGATGGCCACGTCAACTCACGGGGAGTGCCCAGATGGGGTGAGGTTGGGGCTGGGGCGCAGCAGCACCCACATGTACTGTTTGAATCGCAGGCAGATTTCTATTGCAAGATCTGTAACGTCATTATGAGCGCGCCGGCTTGATGCTGTGACACCAATAGTGTGTGTCAAACATGTCCCATTAGAATGGCGATAGAAAGAAAGTGGTCGAACAGATGCCATCAGGGAAAACAGTGCCCTCAGGTGGCGGTACTGTGTACTAGGTCAGTTGGAGTCTAGATCTCGTGGTGGAGACACTGTTTGCAAAATAAAAATTCATGTTCAGCACAGGCAGAGTCGTTTTCCTGCCATTTATCCCCAACATCTTTGGTTACGTCATGTGCTGTGCACATTATTACACATTAGTGCACGTTAGTGCACATTAGTACACTTTAGTACATGTTAGCACACATTAGTGTACGTAGCCCAACAACATGTGTTGGTAAGGAGACATGGCGGTCAGTTAAGGATCATGGTGGAGATTTTAACTATTTCATTCCAAGTACAGGTGGGCATCGCATTGGCGAAAATTCATTCCAAGTCCACAGTAGCGCTCTCTTGTGGTGTCAATATTTACTAGGCCTCGCGGTGAACACAATGTATGCCGCCATCTTGAATAATGTTACTCGCCTCATCAGATGACATCGCGGATGACAGGGCACTCTGGTGGTGGTAATGTGTACTAAGTCAGTTGGAGTCCAGACTTCCTTTTGAACATACTGGATTGTGGTGCTATCTATAATTGTTTAAATAAAGACTGGTGCATGATTTGGATAGTTGATGATTACCAAGCATGTTTGCAGAGTGTTTTAGATGGATTATTATTTTGACAATTTAGGAGTTGTTTGGCATTCTGGATGTAAATATATTGCATTATTTACGAGTGGTTTGCATGTCTGTAGGCTGTGCAGTGGGTTATTTTGACATTTTACAATTAGCAGGTGCATGTGTAGAGCATTATACATGAGTTATTTAGGAGTAGTTTGCTGGTCTGAATGCTGTGTGGCATGTCAGAGAGTGTGTTCTGTATCACTGTGTTAAATATACTCGATCCCTAAATAAATTGTTCGAAAATAAATAAAGTACACTCCTTTGTCTCTCCAGCTGCCCATTGCAGACTGATTCCAATTCCCACGAATCCCTAGGAATCCCTAGGAAGAGGTGGCGGTCGAGTGACTGAGGTTAGTACAAGTGTGTTTTCTTTGCATACATTTTCTTAGGTTGGTAGCGAAAACGCAAGTGACCTTTCTTTACTGTCAAAATTCAAACTTGGCGCCAGATCCTAGGAAGAGTTGGCGGTTGGGTGACAGGTTACTGGAGGTAGGCCAAATGACCTATCTTCGCGCGATTTTCTTAGCTTGTTAGCGAAATCCCAAGTGACCTTTGTTTACCGTCAATATTCAACTTGGTGCCAGTTCATAGGACGAAGTAGCGGTCCGGTGGCTTAGATTAGTGTGGGTAGCCAAAGTGGCCTACCTTCTTGCGATTTTCTTTGGTTAATAGAGATAACCATGGTTTGATGCATTATACTGTTGGGATTTGAATTTCCCACCATTTTTCTCGGGGAGGGGGCGTAGCACTTTTTCACCAAAATTCAGACTTCACGCCAAAATCCGCCATATTTAAAGACGTAATAGCCGCCATCTTGCATAGCGTCATGCACTGCTGCCAAGTCTACATGACAACCATCGTGGATGACATCATCGCCGCCATCTTGGATACATCTGGCAACAATGCAAAGTGTCCTCGAATCCCGTTGCTCCAATACTGTCATCATTGGAAGCTCGCCCTTATATTATAAGTTGTAAGGTACATATTGGCTTGTCGCTTTCACAGTGGGTATTTGTTCTCACTCAATGAAAGTCTGGAAGTGAACATTCTGGCAGCCAATGTTCTCAAAACAACTGAGCCACATATATAAGAGAAATAGTGTCGCAGCCAGGTAGTCAGTTTGAAAGCTACATTCATCGTGATAACTTGGAAGTGATAAAAGATGAACAACTGCGATTATTGGCTATTACCACGGACTTCAGTCAGTGTTGTGCTTAGTGATATTAGAAATATGCGGAGTGTGACCTTATGTGTTTTAGTGCTAAGTGGAGTAATGCTGTATTTTTCAGTGCAAATAAAGTTTTTTTGTTCGAGAATAATCGGCATCTAATGTACCTATGTCGTAACAATATAATAAAATGGATCGTTACGTTATAAGAAAAAGAAAAGTAGGGACATCTGAAGATTCCAGTCACCATTCGGTCGCAAAAACACCACCAGGGTACAGGCAGAGGCCAGCACTTCGTCGAAACTTCCACAACAAAGTTCATGGAGTGATTCCTTTAATCCCATGGATATTGTCCATTATTTGGATATATTAGCGACAGGAAATATTAATGACGATATAAAACACAAGCTTCTCACAGCTCCAAGGAAACCTGAAAATGGATATATATTTCCTACTTCCGAGCACAACAAGATGGGGACAGGTTACACATGTGATTTGATGCTGCCCTTGATGTTTTCCTGGAAAAAAGAGAACCATCTACCACTAAACTGACTTGCATCTGTGTTAAAGGATGACAAAAAGTGGATGGAGTAATCAGTTGAGATAGACTTGTAATGTGGTATGATTTAATGGTGGACTGATAATGCATTCTAGAGAAAGTGAGATGTTGTTGCAAGTGATTTAACCATTTTTTTCCATTGTTGTGTCAGGGTGAATCAGTTGTGTGGCATAACTTGCATTCGAGTCACATACAACTGCGTGTTTTGTGCATGACTTAGAGCACTATCTACTTGCAGTCGTTAACAGCAAACCTCTCAGTCATCAGAGGACTTCCAACTCGTGTGTGATGATGATGAAACATATCCATTCTGTTAGTAGTAGGGCTAGGGCTGCACGACGACAATTTGTTACTGTGGGTTGCCTACATTGGGTGCAAGTATGGACTCCTGGGTACACTTATTGTTCTGATGATGATGATGCTGATGTTTGTTTTGTGGGGCACTCAACTGCACATTTATCAGTACCCGTACAACTTCCCAAACTTTGTTCAGTCCAAACTCGCCACTTTCATGACTGATGATGAAATGATGAGGACAACACGAACACCCAGTCATCTCGAGGCAGGTGAAAATCCTTGACCCCACCAGTTATCGAACCCAGGTTATTGTTCTCTTTTGATTGACAAGTCCTTAACCTATTGCTCTGCCAACAGGATTGTGATCGACCACCAGTAATTTGTCCTCCTGAGAAACATCCCTCGACCCCTCCCCCCTCGTCCCCCAACCACTCAGGAAACCTCCATCCCTCCCCCTCCCCCTCGCTGATACAGATACACTTTCAGGCCTGGATTATTCGAAAAGCCCCCTCTCACTCTATCAATTTGATTGATTACTTAATGAAATTGATCAATTAATTAACCCCTCCAACCTCCCCCTACCAGGATTTGGTGGATTTGTGCTGGAGTAGAAGTATCTCATGCCAGGAAATTCAGTTATATAGCAGAGGGTATGTTGTTGATTTATAAAAGGAATTCAGTTTCCAGGGTTTGGATATCTCTTCATCATCATTCTCTGCTTTTTGAGAAGATACAGGTCATGTTAAGAAGTAATTAAACTCATCACTTTTTTTAAATTCCAATTGTGCAAGGAATACTGTCATGAATCACGCATCATAGCTAATTATACTGTTAAAACTCCTTCAGTCGCAAAGCACGCATCATCTGTCTTCCTGTCTCACCAACCGTGCGTGCTGCCCCAGCCCCATATGCGAGGGCCTGCGTCAACTGCCAGGCCGCGCCACAACGGCGAGAGCCAGAGAAGCAGTGGCGAGCTTGGACCCTGCAACTGACAGACTGAGTGTCATGCTAATGCCCAAACAAAAACACCTGAGAAATCCCTGTCGAAATACATATCCCTGCCAAATCCTGATGCACATGAGAACCCTTTTGAAGGCAAATTCCTGACTGAGAATGGATTCTGCCATGGTCTCAAGGCTGCCATCTGAGTTGAAGAGAAGGAATCTTATGACAAGAAATTCAATTATGTAGCATAGGATAAACAGGTTATTTATAAAATTCATTTTGCAGGAGCTGGATCTCACTTTTATTTGGTGGGAAAAGCTCACATCCAGCAACTACATGTCCTAATTATGTAATTACACAGCTGCTGATTGAAGGTGTCATCTTATTGGCAAATTTTTTCTGTATGTGCTCACCTTGACATGCAGGAATGGACTGAGCTAGTGCTCAGCGCCACCACTAGAGGACATTCCATGCCACCCATCCCTCGCCCCCACCACCACCCCCCCCCCACCCTTCCCAGAAAAAAACTGGTGGGAAAACGACTCATTCTGTGCTGGAAAAAAAGGAGCTCATGACATGAAATTCAAATCGAAGTCAGTAATGTATTGATACATATTCTATATTCAATCAGTTTATAGGAGACAGGGTTCTCCCACTTGGGAAGACATCATGACTGCACCTCTGCACCTTTGCTCCCCATAACATAATAACTGTAATCACAAGGGAAGTTAATGAAGTGCGATACAGTAGCCAACATTTGGGGTCTCCCCTCCCGCATGTGTGTCTATAGCAGGTTCATCCAGGAATCTGAAAAAGTGGTCGATGAGCGGTAAAACAAGCAAACCATTTATTGTTTAGGTAACAATCAGCAATTAGTGTTCGTGTGGCAGAATTACTACGCAAAGCTTTGGAAAACAATTTCCAAAACAAGAATCGAAGAACAACTTAGTAGCTTTCTGACCCACAGTTTGATTCTATTAGTATTGGACATACACACCTGTCATATGTACAGTAGCCGTCTTCTGAAAGATATATCAATTTCTTAAATGAACTAGTGTCATAAATATTCTATTTTAGAAATAATTTTAGGTAAGGGACATAGAGTCTCGTTCTTACTGTTACAAGTTACAAGCAAATATTTTTGTTGTACTTCTTGCTACAGCGTTTTGTATCCCTTTTCAAAGTTTAGACATTGGATATTTAATTTGCTATTTTGTACGCAATAATTTTAATTAATCAAGCTTGAAAACTTATTAAAAATAGAATTAAGGTTACAAAAACCTTTAATAGTTACAGTCAACATTGTTAAAGAAGACAATTAACATTTTAAGCGTTTTTTTTTTTTCGAGGAAATGATTTGCCTAGGTATGGTACAATATTCCAGGAGACTACTAACCCCAAAGAATAGATCAAATTTTTATCGCTAAGTACTGAACGGTTCTTAGTTTAGCAAGCTTTAAAAGGGAGGAAAAGCAGTCACAAATATACGTGGCACCAACAATTGAGAGAAGTTGGGTCGCGTGCTTGTGGAAATGAGGATACAGCTGTAAAAGCCATCCTAAGTTTTACATCTAAGAAAGAGGTTCTTCAGGCGGATATCTCACTGCAGGTCAATCAGCTCTAGCTGAAACACTTGTGAGACGTTCTCTGCCCGAAGAGAAAACGGGCGAACAAATAAATATATCTAAGGCCGGTTGAAACTCACTTATCTCTAAAAATCTGTTTTCAAACTCTTCTTGTAATTCGCAAATGATTTGATCGTAAACAGAAAAATACACATCTTCTTTAACGCTGTCTAATGAAGGGAAGCGTCCACAATTCTCGTCGTGCAACTGTTTTTCCCACAAAATAAGTTTTTTTATGTTTGCATCGGCTGCACTACATCTACAACAGAGTGATTTTCGCCTTGGAGTGAAATGTTCAAAGTTTTAAATGACCAGTTAGGTCACTCAAAAAAGCCAAATACGCCACCCACTTAGGATCACTAAGTAATTCTTCTGGGTGTCCTTTCATTTCTAAAAAGGTATTGATTTCGTCACTCAAGGAGAAATATCGATGAAGCACCTTCCCTCTGCTCAGCCAACTTACTTTAGCGAGGTAGGGGATGTCCGGGTATTCCGCTTCGATATCAGCTAAAAATTCTTTAAATTGGCAATGTGTGAGTTCACGCGAGCGAAGATAATTAACCGTTCGAACAACTGTGTCCATAACTTTTTTGTGTTGACAATCTTCGTACGGAGTGTCTCCTGGTGTATCAGACAATGGACTGCCGCGAATTAGGAACAGTCGACTTCACCCATTCTTAACCTGGCGTAACCAAGGAATCCAGTGCGTATCCCTCGTAGCGCAGGGGCTCCACCGTTGTTACACTGGTCAGGCGTTCCCATTTTAAACCCATTAACCTGAACACGTTTTCCACGGCTAGAAAAATATCCAAACCCGTGGTTGTGTCTTTTAATTGTATAAGGTCGAGCAATTCTTTGTTGACACGCAGATTGTCGTCGATACCCCGAATGAATATGACTAACTGAGATATGTCCGCAACGTCAAGAGCGATAGAAAATCAAACGAAGTTTGCCAGTCTCTCCATTAATTGCTGCTCCTTATCTGAGGCCATATCTTCGACTCAGCGAGCAACAGTTTGAGGTGAAAGAGCTATTTTTTTTCAAATTTTTCCGCGAGGTCTGCTGGACAAATACAAGCCGCCGAGTCGACCAGGCCATCCTTCATGAGATTTCCAGCCGCAAAGGGTTTCCCTGCTTCCGCAATTCTCAGCGAGCATTTTTAACTTGCGCGCAAACACTGTCCACCTGTTCCCTGCTCCTACGACGGCAAAAAAGACCTTACAACTTAATTTTGTACAGCCCTGTTTTTTAAACATGTTTATCATTTTAACAATTAATCGTTTCCTTCATTGAAAACCAAATAAAAAACTAACAAAAATAGATTGGTTTTAGGTGCCTTTTTCCCCAGTTCCTCTGAAAAGCGATCGTAGTCGCTAGCAAGGACAGCGAAATGTGATCGCAAAATACATTTTTATCTCTTGGGATGTTTGCGTTTTAATTAATTGAAAACATAAATCAAACTACAACATATGTTTCCCCATCCATCAAAATACAAATACACAAAAACAAAGAATGACTCTTAATGACACTTTGTGTCGGCTTTTCAGAAAGTGTCAAAAAATTGCACACCTGTAACTGTTTCTTACATCTGTGTTGCGCGACTTAAGGGGCTCCGGAAAGGCTCAAAATCATGAAAAGTTCAATTTTTACTTTTTTGCGTTTTCTGAATCTGCAGACTATTACCTTTTAATAGATATATAATTTATTCAATTCCGAAGACTACAACTAATTTTAAATTTTTTTTGAAATGTGTTCTACATGGGCGTGACCCACTGTGGCGCTGTTAAACTGCTGTCAAATGGTGTTATTATTAACGTCCGTGTTCATCAGGTACATTTTAGTGATGTGAGATAAAGTATGTGTTGTGGCTAACCTGTGATGGTTCAATATATATCGCTGGTGTGATTGTCGATTGTTTCATGTTTATTTACTCTGTCGTTATCTCGAAAATATTCGTAATTAATTCTGTTTCTTGAGTCTCTGTTTTGTTGAAGTATAATAATGAGTAAAAGTAAAGTTATTAGAAATCCTCTGAAGGCTTTTAAGAAAAGGAGAAATGTTGGAAAGCCAAAGGTATGTGTTATTACTGTAAACAATAAAGACGATGAAAATCCCCAACATAGCTTGTGTCCCAAAGAAGAAGACAGTTGGTGTAAATATAACAAAGGATTGCTAACTGGTGAAGTGTACACTCATAAGCATAGTCTGCCTCATGCAATAATGGAGGTGATAAAACCTATTTTCAGAGACTTAGCAGCACCTGAACTGTTGAAAAAGTGTATTCACGGAAAAACTCAAAACCCCAATGAAAGTGTAAATAGAGTTATATGATCGAGAATCCCCAAGACTGTATTTGTTGGAATAGAAACACTTCACTTTGGTGTGTATGATGCTGTTGCGACTTTCAATGATGGCAACATTGTAAGGTGCAAGGTATTTAGAAATATGGGAATGAAGATAGGTTCTAACATGGTACGAGCGATGCTTGCTTTAGACAAGGAACGCCTTCGGGCTGCAGACAGGGCTGTAAAGAGTCTAGAAATACAAGCAAGAGTAAACAGGAGGAGGAACAAGAGGAAGCTGGAGGAGGAGTTTGCAGAGGATGAAGATAATCCATCCTATGGACCTGGAATGCACTAAAAAGTTAATCCAATCTTTGTCGCTCGATTCCGAAAACTTTTATTTTCTCATACTAATTACATGTTTTCTAAGGATCTTCCAAACATATTTGTTTCAAACTTTCAGTAAATGTTACACAGTACCTTCTGCATAATTTAACACAGCCTTTTTCCAAAAAACTGTATATTTTTGAATATATAAATAAAAAATTGCAAAAAAAATGTTGTGAATTTTCATTACAATTGAAAAAAAAATCATCTTTAATAACTGAACTAAAATTTTGTAAAATCCCTGTGTTAAGTTGTAGCCCATATTCCAATAAATAATCTGTAAAAAGTTCAACTTCCTACCTCAAATACTTTGTGAGGAAAGATGTAATTTATAAGCGTTATTTTAACATTGCAAGTATAGGGCGTTCCGGAGCCCCTTAAGGGGACCACACCCTGCCTATCTAACGCACGTTAAATTAGGCAAGTATTTGACCAATTTCTGAAAAACTATTTAATGCAGGACCTTAATAGTTTTACTGTATGTTACATGGTGCTAATAGAGTCAACTGTACTAAAATCTACTTTATCCATGTTATAGTTTTTAAGAAATACTTTTTTTAATTTACTAACAAAAATTAGCACGTTTTTTCTGCAGAAAATATTTTTTTGTGAACTTCCTATATATATAAGCGAGGTTTCTACGGTTGCCGCTGCCTCTCGGATCCCAATCTCCATCGTTCACGGTCATTCCAGTCTCCTTCATTAAGACCTCTCGCCGCCATTGCTTCGTTGACGTCGTCTTTCCAGAATCTAGCAGGTCTACCACACTTTCTTCTTTGATGTGGAGTCCATTGCCACACCCGTTTTGGCCATCTTGTATCTGGCATACGCTGTAAGTGACCATACCAGAGTAGGCGCTTCCTTTCTATGTAGTCTAGGATTGTGCTTTTGACATTCATAACTTCTCTGATCCTATCATTTCTAATACGGTCAAGTCTGGAGCATCCATAACTCCGTCTTCAGAAATCCACCTTAACAGCCAGCAGGCGATCTTTCTGCCTCTGAGTTAGTTCCCACAAATCTGCAACATATGTTGTGATACTTTCAATAATTGTGTGGTAGATGGTATGTTTTGTTCTGCGCGTTATGTTTTTGTTCCAGAGAATACCATTTAGTTGTTTTATGGCTCGATTGCCCTGGCCTATTTTATTGTTTACATCATCCATACTTCTACCATTGGACGACAGTGTCAATCCCCACTATTATGACATCCTTAACAGTATCAGAGCCGAGCTGTAAGTCGTTAACAGTATTTTCTCCCACTTTCAGATATTCTGTTTTAGATACGTTTATGACAAGACCCCATTTTTCATATTCTTCTTTTAATTTGCAGAGCATGTTATTTGCATCTTCCTCATCTCCAGCTGACACTTGGTCGTCAGCAAAAAATAGAGTGAACAAGATCTCGTCGTCTATAGGGACACCCATTCCTCCGCATTTCCTTTTCAATGATTTTAGTGCCTCCTCTAGGCAGATTACTAATGGGGGAATAATAATGAATGTAGTACCAGAGATGGATTTTTATGTTATGCAGAGACTCTGAAAATTTCATTCTTTTATCTATGATAGTTTCTGTTATAATGGGGCATATAAACTGAAAATTTTAGTTTGTGGGAAATTGACCTTAAAGAATAAAACTTTTGGAATTTATTGCTTACACTTAATTAAAACTGTCCTGCTGCATATGATGGCCCTTCTTTGGCCTCTAGCAGGTCTTCCAGCTTCTTTTTCACCTTCCTGGATGTTTGTCTTGCTTTCTTGGACATATTAGATGCAGACCCGTCTGCATCGGCTATCCTCGTTTTATCGCATTGTTGCAGCCCAGTGATCATATTTTCACCAGGATTAATTCCCATTGGCGTGCATTCCGTTTGTCAGAAACACCTCAAGAAAAATCGGTAGAATCCTGGGGAAACACAATGTGAAATGTGTATTCCGACCCCCTGCAAAAACCTTGACTCTACTGGGTTCAGTGAAAGATGAACTAGGCCTTCGAAAACCAGGCGTTTATCAAATTCCCTGTCAGTGCGGAAAATCATACATTGGGGAGACAAACCGCACTGTAGAAGAGAGGTGCCGCGAACACAAGCGCCATACCGAATTACGCCAGGCCACTAAATCAGCCTGGGACCGATGACCTCGCAGTTTGGTCCCTTCCCCCCTCTTTTAAACCAACCAACCACTAAATCAGCCGTGGCTGACCATTGTATAAAGACTGGCCATACTATGGACTATGAAAAAACAAAAATACTCTGGCAATCCTCCTACTTCTGGGACTGCGTTACTAAAGAGGCCATCGAAATCCGACTACAGGACGATCTAATTAATAAAGACAGCGGCCTTCAACTTAGTTAGGCTTGGAACCCTGCACTCAGCCTGGAGAGAAAGATGCGGTCCCAGAGATCGAGGAGCGCCCCCAACGGCGGCAGCAGGGAGACTGCAGACCCCAGTTCAGAACCAGGCGCCGCTTCCCCCACCAGCTCCAGTAGCCGCCACGCCGGCCGCACTGAAGACACCAGGAGAGGAACGGTGGAGGGGGTAACGGCTAATATACAGGGTGGTCCATTGATCGTGACCGGGACAAATATCTCCCGAAATAAGCGTCAAACGAAAAAACTACAAAGAACGAAACTTGACTAGGTCGAAGGGGGAAACGAGATGGCGCTATGGTTGGCCCGCTAGATGGCGCTGCCATAGGTCAAACGGATATCAACTGCGTTTTTTAAAACAGGAACCCCCATTTTTATTGCATATTCGTATAGTACGTAAAGAAATATGAATGTTTTAGTTGGACCACTTTTCTCGCTTTGTGACAGATGGCGCTGTAATAGTCACAAACATATGACTCACAATTTTAGACAAACAGTTGGTAACAGGTAAGTTTTTTAAATTAAAATACAGAACGTAAGTACGTTTGAACATTTTATTTCGGTTGTTCCAATGTGATACATGTACCTTTAAGAACTTATCATTTCTGAGAACGCATGCTGTTACAGCGTGATTACCTGTAAATACCACATTAATGCAATAAATGCTCAAAATGATGTCCGTCAACCTCAATGCATTTGCCAATACGTGTAACGACATCCCTCTCAATAGCGAGTAGTTCGCCTTCCGTAATGTTCGCACATGTATTGACAATCCGCTGACGCATGTTGTCAGGCGTTGTCCGTGAGTCACGATGGCAAATATCCTTCAACTTTCCCCACAGAAAGAAATCCGGGGACGTCAGATCCGGTGAACGTGCGGGCCATGGTATGGTGCTTCGACGACCAATCCACCTGTCATGAAATATGCTATTCAATACCGCTTCAACCGCACGCGAGCTATGTGCCGGACATCCATCATGTTGGAAGTACATCGCCATTCTGTCATGCAGTGAAACATCTTGCAGTAACATCGGTAGAACATTATGTAGGAAGTCAGCATACATTACACCATTTAGATTGCCATCGATAAAATGGGGCCAATTATCCTTTCTCCCATAATGCCGCACCATACATTAACTTGCCAAGGTCGCTGATGTTCCACTTGTCGCAGCCATCATGGATTTTCCGTTGCCCAATAGTGCATATTACGCCGGTTTACGTTACCGCTGTTGGTGAATAACGCTTTGTTGCTAAATAGAACGCGTGTAAAAAATCTGTCGTCGTCCCGTAATTTCTCTTGTGCCCAGGGGCAGAACTGTACACGACGTTCAAAGTCGTCGCCATTAAAATCCTGGTGCATAGAAATATGGTACGGGTGCAATCGATGTGGATGTAGCATTCTCAACACCGACGTTTTTGTGATTCCCGATTCTCGCGCATTTTGTCTGCTACTGATGTGCGGATTATCCGCGACAGCAGCTAAAACACCTACTTGGGCATCATCATTTGTTGCAGGTCGTGGTTGACGTTTCACATGTGGCTGAACACTTCCTGTTTCCTTAAATAACGTAACTATCCGGCGAATGGTCGGGTCACTTGGATGATATCGTCCAGGATACCGAGCAGCATACATAGCACACGCCCGTTGGGGATTTTCATCACAATAGCCATGCATCAACACGATATCGACCTTTTCCGCAATTGGTAAACAGTCCATTTTAACAAGGGTAATGTATCACGAAGCAAATACCGTCCGCACTGGCGGAATGTTACATGATACCACGTACTTATACATTTATTACTATTACAGCGCCATCTACCACAAAGCGAAAAAGTGATCCAACTAAAACATTCATATTTCTTTACTTACTACATGAATATGTAATAAAAAATGTGGCTTCCTATTTAAAAAAAACGCAGTTGATATCCATTCGACCTATGGCAGCGCCATCTAGTGGGCCAACCATAGCGCCATCTGGCTTCCCCCTTCAAACTAGACGAGTTTCGTTCTTTCGAGTTTTTTCGTTTGATGTTTACTTCATGAGATATTTGGCCCGGTCACTATCAACGGACTACCCTGTACATAGGGCGCCAAGAGAAACAGCATTCGTCAGGAACCACCTGAAGATGGTAGCGTGTACGTCTGCCGAAATATTGTGGAGAAATTACGACGCTACCCAGTCGGATACCCGAGAACTGTTGACTGGGAAATTCCAGACTCGATTCCTCCTATGTCTTTCACAAAAGGCCACTCTCTGACTGTCTGTGTGAACCAACGTCCCAAAACATGCATGCACAGGTTTGCATCTCTCCTCAGAATACTGTTTTCCCACTGGTTAATGCTGGAGACTAAGCAAAAGCTGACGTAATTTCGATATAAAAATAGAGTGAAATAGGCCATTAGCCCTACCCTTTCAAATTAATTGTTTAACAATTTACAGGAGTCAAATAGATCGCTTAAAATACTCACTTCCACTTTACAATGATCCTTCTTCATAATAAAACAGAGTTTTAACGTTTGAGTATCAATGCAAACATTATGCAAATCAAATAGTTAAATTTCCATCGCAAATATACCGTAGCACTAAATATGTCCAAGGTCTTGTACACGCTGTCCTCCAACACGTTTCTACTAAACATATATGGTGAAAAAAAAATCCTGACGATCACATAAGCTAGCCATTGCGAGGCACCCGCCAACCACCGACTTCAGGGTAGCCCCCGTCTGCACTGGCTGGGAGACACACCACACACCCCAAAGCCGGCCGGAGTGGCCGTGCGGTTCTAGGCGCTACAGTCTGGAACTGCGTGACCGCTATGGTCGCAGGTTCGAATCCTGCCTCGGGCATGGATGTGTGTGACGTCCTTAGGTTAGTTAGGTTTAAGTAGTTCTAAGTTCTAGAGGACTGATGACCACAGTAGTTAAATCCCATAGTGCTCAGAGCCATTTGAACCATTTGAACACCCCAACGCATGCGTGCACACAACGCAACTATCGCAAACAATAAACTGATCAATCAGAAATTTGACGTCGTGATTGGGTTTTTAAAATTATTATAGACTTCCTAAATCGATTCTATCTACTACATTTGGAAGGAGGGAGTAAGGTTCTACTGCATGACAGAATAGAGATAACAGCAGATACCACTGCAAGACTGAGTACACGCCGACGTAGTGAGAAACACAACACGACACACTTAAACCACGATCCAGTCTATAGATGTCAGTACTGAAAACACTTGCACATCCTGTGCATTCCTGTCCCGAGGTCCACACACAGCCCGCCCGCCCCCAAGTACACTGCCAGTGCGGTGTAAAGAGGTTGGTGAAAATTACCACTGCAGGTGCAGCCACAATTGAAGATGCACTTGTATGCCAGGTGTCACCACCCTCGGCCATGGAGGTCATCCAGGGATGATTGGAGTGGTAGAATTCGGATGTTATCAATACCTTCAGCGCAAACGTCCATCCTTTTGAATCTTCTCACATACAGAACACATACATCCGTTTCTCTCGCGCTCACCCAGCGCTCTGGTCACTTCACCTGATCTCACTGCCACGGGCAAAATCAGACAGGTAGGCGCATTATTTGTACACATCGAAGGCCGAGGTAATCCGTTACTTCTGGTTGCCGCCCCCCATGACCGCCCTTGCAGGCTGCCGCGGTGCACTGCCAAACAAGCAGCTGCAGCTTATACGTATACAGTAGTTCTAAATAATTCCACCCCGACATAGGGCCACCAGTTTAAAAACGATGTAGTTGACCATACACCTAGAATTTCTCACGTAGAATGTATATTCCTCCGGTTTACAAGAGTGATTTTCGAAGACAGAAGAACTCGGACAATCATACGTTTTCACGTCGCTAAAATATCGTTATTTGTTGTGAAAATCCTGTACAGAACTATGGTATAGGATATATTGTCTCTAAGTATTTTTTCATCAGGTAGATAAATATTTTTCCTTATCTGTCACGGCATGCATCACAGTACTAGAATATTAAACTCATTTTTGTCTCATGACAGAGTGCTAAGATTACCACTGTCGTAGGACGCCTCCTCACTTTCGAACTCTTTCTTAAGATAACCAAATGTCTGGCCAGATACAAAGTCTCTTAAGGTAACAGCACAGAGAAGCTGTAAATATAAGTTTTGTGCTACGTATCACTTTATAAATTCGGTAACACATCTATTTTTATTACGATTGTTGTCTCTCCCTGTATAGCTGGACGACTGAAATATCGTTAAAAGATATCGCCGCAACGAAAAAGACCAGATGAAGAATCACATCCATGGTGTCCTAATCATCGCCTATACCCGCCAGGCGGCATGTCATTGATATCAAATTGATAGGCCTATTAATTAATTTGATCATGAGAGTCACTTTGCATGGCAGGTAATTTTTCTTTTTTAGTATCAGATTACACTCATCAGGTAGCTCAAATGGGAATCCCTGGAGGTAAGACGACGTTCTTTTCGAGGAACGCTATTGATAACCGACATTTGGTACGTTACGTGTAAGGACAGCGTTATTAAAAACAGGGTTATAGTGACTATGTTAGCGACACCCTACATAAAAAACGGTCTTCTTTCTAAATGCACACATAAGATTCACTGATAGTGTAACACTTTCTGGTAGAAGTGCTGTATACGATTTGGAATCAGGTCTCTCCATTCAGCCACGTACGTCCGTTGGATCCTATGGAGAGTCTTTTAATGATTACAGCCACTGGTGAGTAATGTTCATCCTCTCTCATATCTCGCAACGAGTCACCTTCTTCGAACCTATCTGCCAGAGCAAAACTGCAACGTGGTTCTAGACAATTCCTCAGCGTCTTGTAACTGTTCCTCAGTCTCTACCCCAGCCTCCCTGCAGCTTCGTTCATGTGATCGTCCCAGTTTAAGTTAGAACTGAACGGAAGTTAGAGGGTGCTATATCTGCCATCCTCTGTAACGCGTGTAGAAACAGGCTGAGCTGAGTTAATGCGACAGGACCATGTTTTGACCACTCGACGAAAATGTCGTAGCTTCGCCAACGGTATACGGTGTGCAAGGTCAGCCCCAAAACGAAGCTTTATCCTGCAACACGAGATAGTATAAAAGACAGTATGAACAGTTACAGTGATGTTTCTTATAGGGAAAATTAGGAAGACTCCGCATCATACAGGAACTGGAAGAAGGAAAAGGATTTTGCCACTCCATTGCGATGCATTTCCAAACTAGATACAAGTACTACAATCCAAAGGAGATTTGCGACCCTCATGATGCATTCACGTCTGTCGCCCAAACATTCTATCATCATTATTTTGTACCAACAGAGAAAAACTACGAACTATAAAAGCTCTCCTAACTTCATCCAACAGGGAACTCAATAAGATTTTTACCTCATCTCTCTCTTCTGTTGTATCAAAAACAAATAATGTCTGCATGCCAGCATAAAGCATATGTGGTGATTGTATTAAATATACAGGTATTGATCCACTGGAGCAGTGGCCAATGATCGAAGTCGCATGCACAGACCAGTGCAATTTTTCATCGCCTGTACTGTAGGAGGACCATATCCCACAGACTTTTAGTCGCAAGAGAGAGTCTTATTTTGTCGTTTGATACATTGTTTTTTTTCTGCTGTAACACACTTCGTATACCGCCATACGTTTGGTTTTTCCCACCATGACTTCAGGGTCTGTGTCAGGTTCTAAACTGACATTAACACATTTCGACCCATTGGCTCTCACAGAAAACTGGACATCGAATGGCGCAAATCATGTTGCTGCTACTCCCACAACCAACACACTGGATGATTGAAATAAAAGACAGGCACAACATAAGGAAACTGGAAGAGTTTTGCGGAACTGTGGGGCGTTTCCAAACTGCTGTCGGAAGGTAATTGACAACCTCTACTTTTGAACTCCTCTTTCACCGTGACAGATAGCTAATGGCTCCGTTTTCTACTTCGATTGATTCCTCATATTGCAGTCACGTACGCGATCACTGTTTTGGTGCTAGCCATTCCTGGAAGGCATTACTCCTCCACCAAGACTCTTTCTCCATCTCAAACAACCGATGTCAGTCGATCGTTATATGGTAATCGACAGTGTAACAGTGGATGTATCATCCTTAAACCTACCATCCCAAACAACCGATGTCAGTCGATCGTTATATGGTAATCGACAGTGTAACAGTGGATGTATCATCCTTAAACCTACCATCCACTACTTTGCGAGTACAATTGCGACTGTAGATAGATGACTGTACGGTATTGTTAATTCTCGAACATATGCACCAAAATACATCAGACAGCGATCTACAAATGTCTAGCACCTCGATCATGGTGCATAATTTACGATCTCGCGCTATGTGGATGGGAGTCACAGAGCATTCACGCATTGTTAGGATAAGGTTAGAGACTGAAAGATCTCCTCGCATTGTCTTTGACCAAAGCTCCCCTATATATACATTTCTGAGCAGTAATGTGTTCATTGTAAATAGGTATTGTAGTAGTTGTATTACACGTATATTACCTTACAAATAAATAAATAAACTTTTTATTTTAAATTCAGTGCATTAGTATTTGTAAAATGACTCATTCATTAAAAAATGACGATCATTCCACTTGGGACCTATGGAATGGTACATTAGCTTATTTGTTTTCGTTGTAAATATTTGTCATGTATTGTTGTTTTTGTGACATGTTCTACATCCTGGAGAACCTCCTCACTGTGGATCAATTGAAATGAAAGTAAATCTAATCTAATCTAACCGATTTAATCTGCAGCTGACCAGAAATAGACTGCTACATTCCACTTCTCATGAAGGAACAGAGTGTCTGTAACTGCTGTCCCGCAACCATCAAAAAACACAAGATTTGTCCAATTGTGCGAAAGTCAAGGAGGTTAGCCCCCTTATCAGTGTATAGTAGATATGAAAGTGTTGTGTGGTATAAGAGACTAACAACGAACGGGTGGTTTCTATGCATGATGGAAAACCAGATGGACGGAGTTGGAAGTATTTTACGTAAATCAACTGTGCTATCAATTCTACAGTATTGTTCTAGTGTCTGGGATCAGTACCAAGAAGATATTGGTAAGACAGAACATAAATACGTGCGCTACTAAGGCTACACGGTTTTGCACTTACAATACACTATAATGTTAGATCGTTGCGGTTTCCGACCTATTAGTCATGTGTAACGCAACGCTGTTGCTACCCAAATGTAGTAAATATATTTCCAGCACATGAAATACATTCTGCTTGTTGGTTTCTTTACGATAAACTATAGTGGCAACCTGTATAATGAAAAAACTACTACCTTGAAACATCGATTCTTCGTGATACATGCACAATATAGCTTTCCAGACATGTATAGCACCCAGTATTCACATCCAATCAAGGTTCAGAAATTATACTATGATCGCATGAGCACTATAAAAAATGATCGTTAGTAAAGGATAATGTCTCATAGAAAGAAAGAGACAAACACATAGCAGCGGTGTTTGACTTGTGAAATTACACATCACACCTCAGCTAACCCTGTAAACAGGACATCTGTCAAGCAGAAGTATACACGGGGATTGCAGCACCTCATAAACACCTGTCGCTAATGTAGTATCACCATATTTATCAAACTGAAGACTCGATTATATGCCCAAGATGCGGCAGGGGGAATGGAGTATGTCACACAAATATTCGTTCGTCTAGAGCAATTTGTGGAAACAGGATGGACATGCTTCATCATACATGAGATGGAAGTCCTCTGATGACTGAGAGCTTTGCTGTAAACCATCGCTAGTAGACAGTGCTCTAAGCCACATACAGAACATTCAGTTGTATGCAAGTTGAACGCAGGTTATGCCACACAACTGATGCCTTCTGGCAGAACAACAGAAGAAAATGGTCAAATGACCTGCAGCAACATCCCCGTCTCTCTCTAGGATGAACCATACCTCGTTACAAGCCCATCTCAAACAATCATTCCATCCACTCTCGACCATCCTTTAACGCAAATGCATGCAAGTTTAGAGGCAGATGGTTCTCTTTTTTCCAGGAAAGCATCAAAGACTGCAGTCAACTCGCATGTATTACTATAACCTCAACGGACATACAATACAACATTGCCCCGACGAAAAAAATCATTGTTTACCTGGTTCCCGGTGCATCCACGTCAAACGTTTTCTCGTATTACTCTTGCTGTTGCATACACGTTCCCTTGTACAAGAATTGTTCTACACCAAGCACAAGACATACAAGTAATCTCACAATTTTCTGCATTTCAGCGTATTGTCCCTCAATTTATACGTATTTTCCGTCATTTTTCATAATTTTATCGATTTTATGTCACTTCTGGGCATGCGATCATTACGTCACTTGTCGTTTTGTGTTCTAAAACTGCTTGTAAAAGCAGTACAGTTGCCAACACCTAGCGCCAATGCACTATTTTTCTGGCCTTGCGGCATTGTACCTGAATGCATCCAGTCACCTCCAACCACATATTCTACAGATGCAGTGCGTTTGCTCTGTTTTCTGTATGTCTGTGTTGTGGAAGACTCCCATGACGAGGTCCTCCCGCTGGTGGATCCGACATCGAATATGGAACACATTTCTGGCCGAAACGCGCGTCAGATCAACCTCCAAACTCTATCCCAGACGTGGCATATTGTGGACCCACATCCGAACATCGCTCTGGATATAATGCGCAGCAGATTCACACACTGACGTTACTCGGGTCTACTCTGGGCCTTTAAGTTAAAAACCTGTTATTTGGTCATCTATTTTATTCCAAAATCATATCAAGTAAGTCATCTTAACTGCCAGTAAATTTGCATTTTACACAAATGTCCTTGCATTTACTTGTGACGAAACTGGTTTATATAACCGAAGATACGTATTTTGACAATCATCCTGTGGATGGGAGTTCCACAATACTAATTCAGAAGATTTCTGTTGCCTGGGTTACACTCAATGGCGAAATCGAAGCTTTGAGATCCCTATCACTGTCTGCTGCTGCTGCTGCCAGTCCATCGCCACTGCATCTCAGTGCTCGCTGCTGCCTGTCAATCTTCGTTCTCACCTTCGCCTGTTCTATGTCGCCTCATAGGTCCCTGCTTCCCTACCTCTGTGACGTCTGTTGCCAGTAGGCTCATCCCGACTTCAACATGGACAGGCCCACCACCACCACCATTTGCACCTCCCCCTCACCTGTCCCCAACTTCACTTCATGGAGTACCTCCTCCACCCCCACCCCTTATGCCTGGCCTTCCCTTATTACTGTTTTGCCCCTCTCCATCTCCTCCCCCATCTTGTATCCCCACTTTTATCAGCCCATTCCTGCTTCTGCTCATGCTCCCTCTCCTGCCACTCTTCCTCATGAGTTTCCACTCCTCCCCAGTCGCCCTGCTCCACCAACAACTCCTTCACCTACCCAGGTGACAGCCTGCTGGGCCACAGTCACAACCCCATATGATGTGCTGACACTACCTTCTGTTGGCACCTCCACACCCCAGGCAGGGCCTGTCTCCCATCACCTGCTCCAGCCTGTCCCACACCCATCTTCGTAGGCCGCTCTCACCAAAAAAAAAAGAAAAGAAAAAACAACCCTAAATGACCTGGTGTCGACCCCACACCTGCCCTCTCCGTGAAAAAGCTACCACCAAACCACACCCCTTCTGCCCCCCATGGATACCATCCCTATCCCCACATCCCGACCCTTCACCATGCACACCTTCGCCCTCTCCTGCCCCGACCCCAAGTTCCTTGATGCCCATGGACTCAACTTGTAAATCTCAAAAAGACCTCCTGCGTTACCTTTGGTCCTTATGCCATCCCCAACACCCTCGCCATCTGCCAACCATCACCACCATAATCATGAAGCTCAGCCCACTGGCCATGGAGGCAGAAGTGTTGACGGAACTGAACTCCCACCCTGAACGCACTAAACTGGGTACTAGCAGTAAAAGGCAGCCTGGGTGGCTGAATAGTAGGATAAGGATATCATGTATAAGAAAGCAGGAAGTGTATCAAAATGTTAGAAGTAGTCACAATCAAGCTACAGTGGCCCATTACAAACAGTATGATAAGGTGCTTAACATGTTATTAGGAAGGCAAAGAGTATGTGGTATGCAAATAGAATAGCGGGATAAAATTAAAACCATATGGTCAGTTGTGAAGGAAGAGTCTGGTCAGCAGCCCAAGGTCGACTATATAAAATCAGTTCGTAGTAAAAATATTTCTGTTACTGATAAATCAGATATATGTACAGTATTTAACAATCATTTCCTGAGCACTGCCGGTGAATTAAATAAAAATTTAGTTTCTACAGGGAATCATATAACTCTTTTAGTAAAAGCCCTTCCAAGATTGATGTCTGAAATGCTATTCTGTGATACAGACAAGAGGGAGATTGAGTCAATAATTAAATCACTGAAGACTAAGGACTCTCATGGATATGATGGAGTACCTAGCAGAATATTAAAGTACTGTTCTGCACATGTTAGCCCTATATTTAGCCTTATTTGTAATTTTTCCTTTAGGAATGGTCAGTTTCCTGAACAATTGAAGTACTCAGTAGTAAAGCTGATTTATAAAAAGGCAGAAACGGATAACGTAGACAATTTTGGACCTAGCTCTATGCCATCAGTGTTTGCTAAAGTTATTGAAAAGGCTTTGTATGTAAGGATAATTGATCATTTCATATCACGTAATTTGCTATCAAATGTACAGTTCGGCTTCAGAAGTCGTTTAACAATTGAAAATTCTATATTCTCTTTTCTCTGTGAGGCACTGGATGGGTTAAACAAAAGGTTTCGAACGCTAGGCATATTTTTTGATTTAACTAAGCCGTTTGATTGTGTCAATCACAAAATATTGCTCCAGAAGTTGGACCATTACGGAATATGGGGAGTAGCTCACAATTGGTTCACCTCTTACTGTAACAATAGCCAGCAAAATGTCAACATTCACAGTGTTTAGATTGGCTGCGATGTAGGGTCTGTGTGAGATACAGTCAAATGGGGGGTGCCCTAGGGATCACTGTTGGGGCCAATCCTGTTCCTTATTTACAGGTAGCCCTAAAATATTTCTGTTTGCTGATGACACTAGCTTGGTAGTAAAGGATGTTGTGTGCAGCATTGGCTCGGTTTCAGATAGTGCAGTTCACGACCTAAGTTCATGCTTTGTAGAAACTAAATTAACGCTAAATCACAGTAAGACTCAGTTTTTATAGTTTCTAACGCACTATTCAACAAAACCCAAAGTCTTTATTTCACAGAATGGGCATATGATTAGTGAAACTGAACAGTTCAAATTTTTAGGTGTTCAGATAGATAGTAAACTGTCTTGGAAAGCCCACATTCAGGGACTTGTTCAAAGACTTAATGCTGCCTTTTTTCTATTCGAACAGTATCTGAAGTAAGTGATCGTTCGTCACGAAAATTAGTCTACTTTGCTTATTTTCATTCGCTTATGTTGTATGGTATTATGTTTTCGGGTAACTCTTCCCACTATAAAACGGTATTTTTGGCTCAGAAACGGGCGGTTTGGGTAACAAATGGTGTAAGTTTGTGAAACTCTTGTCGACCCCTGTTCACTAGTCTGGGTATTTCCATAAGCTACTACAAGAATTCAAAAGCCTTAGCAGTAATCCACACACTGTCAAATCGAAACTTAAGAGTTTCCTCATAGGTCTTTCCTTCTATTCTGTTGAGGAGTTCCTTGAAAAATTAAGTTGATTCTTACGTTATATTGTTGATGTATGTACTTAAACTTATGACTTGACTTTTTGGGTTCATAAACATTTAATTTTGATCTGTTATTACTTTTATGTTGTAATTTCATGTACTGATACGTTCCATGACCTTGGAGTTAGCTCCTCAATTTAGTCCTACAGAACTTGACGGGTAAATAAATATATAAATAAATATCAGCACAGAAGTCCTCGATCCCATTGGTAGTGACCATCTCCCAGTCCTTCTCACCATTTCCTTTGCCCCTCGCCCTCCCCAGGCTCCCCGCCCTGTCATCCCTCCCAAAATGGTTGACAACTACTGCCATGCAGACTGGAATGTTTACTGGGAATCCATCAATACACAAGTTGGTAGCCACCCCTTCCCCTTCCACCATCCTGATGACATCGCTCACACCTCGTGCTTGCTCTAGAATGTCATCTCTAATGCTGTGGTGGCCTACATTCCCACCAAACTTACCCGCACCCACCGTCCTCCCCTTCCTCCAAAGGCCGTCTTCCTTCTCTATGAATCCTGCTGGCTCTACAGTTCCTTCCTCTGCACTCATGACCGAGACACCCTCCTCTGCCATCAACAATTACAAAGACACGTTCTAAACCTCCTGACAGCAAAGAAACGCCAGGACTGGAGACATACATGCACATGACTCAACACCACCCTCCCTGTCAACTCCTCCAAGTACTGGTCTGCCTTTCATCTCCTTAGAGGTAGCCATTGCACCCTGTATTAGACATTCCTCCATGACAACCGCCACTTCCCTGAAAACCTCATAAAACTAACCATTTTGCTTCCAACCTCTCTAAAGTCTTCTCCATACCCGATGACCCTCGCTGCGATTACTCCCTGTTCCCCATGTACTTGCCCGCATCAATACTGCTGTCCCGCTGCTTGCTCCAAACTTCCAGTACTTGGACCAGTTACTGCCCTCAGAATTGAACGCTCCTATCACAGTACATGACATTAAACTGATCCTCTGTTCCAAATGCAATACCGCCCCTTGTCACGAATCCATTACCTACCGCCACCTCAAGGATGCCCTCTCTCTTTCCTTGCCGCCTTTGCCACCCTGTGCAACACCAACCTGTCCACTAACTTATACCCTGACCTTTGGAAGACTTCCCACATCCTGTTGTTCCTTAAACCTAATAAACCTCTTTCCAACACCTCCTCCTATCGCCCATCTGCCTCGCCACCATGTTCAGTAAGGTCTCTGAGTCCATCCCCTCCTGCCATATCCATCACCACCTAACTCTGCACCACTTCCTCCCTCTTACTCAGTACGGTTTCTGGCCCTCCTTAACGTCATCCATCTCCTCTTCCTCCAACTTAAAGCCTGTCACTCTACTGTTTTTGTTTCCCTTGACTCCCAGAACGGCTATAGCTGTTTGTGGCATTCCAGGCTCATTTTCAGGATCCAGACCTAGCCCTTCCTATCAACTTTATCCATCTCGGTGCCTCCTTCCTCCCCTGCTGTCCTTCCTATGTCACCTCTCATAATACCAATTCCCATATCTTCTACCCTAATGCACGTTTGCCCCAGGGCTCTGCCATTTCTCCTGTCCTATATCTCCCGTACACCACTGATATGCCCAAACCACCCCCACCCATCCATTCATCTCCTTCAATATGCTAATTATACCTCCTTCCTTGACCTCTGTCTTACCCTTCAACGATCCCAGTGCTCCCTCCAAATCCATCTAAATCAGTTTACCACTCGGTGCAACCAGTGGCTCCTTCGAATCAATCCTTCCAAACCCAAGGCAATCATTATAGGACTTACCACCCCCTCCTTCTGGTTCCATGATTTCACCTCACTATCTATGTCTGCCCTGTCCAACTTACCCTCACCTTGAAATACGTTGACCTCGCCATTGACTATCACCTCACCTGGAATCCCCATCTCCTTACCATCCAACGCAAAACCCACATTAGACTCTGCCACCTGAAACTCCTGTCTGGCCACATATGGGGATTGCACCCTTCCACCATCCTCCATACCTACAAAACCTTGATACATCCCACCCTATGTTATACCAGTGTTGCATGGATCTCCGCCCCTCGTAAATTCTATAAATCCCTCCAAATCCTTGAAAGCCATGTGCTCTGCCTCACTTTCCACATCCTCTGCCGCCTCCAAGGAAGATCCTCTGTGACCTCGTCCCCACATCTCTTTATTTTCCTTGAACACATCTGTATCTTCTACACCAACTGCTGCCTCAATCCCTCTCACCCCTTGGTGTCTCTGTTCCTCTCTACTACCCACCTGCTGCTGCGCCTTTACCAATGTGTCCCTCCCTCTCTCCATCTCCACACCATCCTCCAGCTCTGCCAAAGGAACTTCCAACATCTCTCCATCGTGGATGACGCACTTTGCCCTGATTTTTATCCTTCCTTCCAATTCTGACTCTCCTCTACCCTCCCCCCCTGCACTTCCTCTCCTTCCTCTCCCCTCTCTGCTGTTTCTTCCCCCCTCCCCTCTGTCCTTCTCACTTTTCCATTCCCTGTTCTTGCGCTCCCTTCCCATCTCCTGCCCCTTTGTGTGCTACTGACTCCACCCCTCCTGGTCCCACCTCCTCTGTCATCCCCCAATCTCTCTCTCCTCTCTCCCTGCTCTTCGACCTCTTCTCCCTTGGAAGACCCTTCAAATTTTACTGAAGTTACTTTGTTGTGTTCTGGAGCTCGCCCTCTATATGTGCATCAGTGCAGTGTGTGTTCAGTGTCGTTGTTCCGTACTATGAACACCAGTTTTAATTGGGCTGTTCATGCCACCAGTGTCTCCAAGCTACATCTTCATCGAGTGCCATTTTAACTGTATGTGGCTTTTATGTAAAGGTGCCTCGTCCAACTAGCCCCTTTTTTGTATATCTTAACTCCAATTTCTCCCCCTTCTTATCTGTACATTTCATCTTTTATCCCCATATTTATATATGTAATGTTCCCCTGTGGTATTCTATGTGATCTCGTGGCTGAAGAGCGGCAAATTGTGCTGCTACCAGCCCACCCCTGCCCCCATGAAGCAGGGGAATAAAATGACAATAAAGGAAAAAAATTTTTTTTTATGATGACACATCTTGTGGGTTGGAGTCCCACAACTTCTCAGCCGGAAGATTTTCGCTGCCTGGGCCATCCTCAAGGGCGAAATCGACGCTTTGGAAGCTCCTATCTATTGCCAGTGTCTGTCCGCTCTTTACCCTGCCATCTCCACCGTCGCTGCAGCTGCTGCCACTCTGTCCCCATCTCCTCGTTGCCCGGTCTTTGTTCTCTTTCCCTACCTTAGCCACATCTCTCACTGGTAGACTGCACAGTCTACTATGGACACCCTCACCACTACAATCATATACACCTCGCCATCCCCTGCCCCCACTGTTACCTCCTGGAGTGCCTCCTCTGGGCTTTCCCATTTGTTCCACCTTCTCTCCTCACAGTCTCCTCCCCTTCCATCTCCTCCTGTCTCCTGTATCACCGTCTGTATATCGTCCCTGCTCCTGCTCCTCCTCTGCTCCCACTCATGCTTCTACCCCCACTCCCTCCATTACCACCTATTGGGATGACTTTCCCTCACTCCCCACTCACCCTGCTACAACCACTCCTGCTTCCCCCACCCCTGTTACATCCACCCCATCACACTCGCCACCACGGAGCACCCAACCTCCCTTCAAAGTGCCTCCTCCTCACATAAGGGGCCTGCCTCCCGCCACATCCCTCTCCAACCAATTCCTCACCCCTCTACCCAGGCCAACCCCACCAAAAAACCCCCAAACACCCGAGTGCCAACCTTGCTTCCACCCCCTTCTCCAAGAAACCACCACCCACCCCTTTCCTTCTGATCCCTCCATGGACACCACCCCTCCTCCCACATCCCCAACCACTGCTTTGCATACATTCATCCTTTCCCACCTCAATCCTAAATTCCTCGATCCCCACATCCTCACACTAGAAATCCAAAAGTATATCACCAGTGTCCCACTGCTCAGCTTATCCCATGCAGAGACTCTGTCCTTATCAAATCCTACTCTCTCTCTTTCCACACTGCCCTCTGGAAACTGCCCCATATTACCTTTGGCCCACATGCATTTCTCACACCTATCCTTACCTCCACCTCTGCCCAGCAACCCAAATCCCCTCGTCGTCAGCCAATCTCACCAGTGTGATCATGAAGCTCAGCCCTGTGGTCATGGGGGTGGAGGTGTTGGCGGAATTGAATGCCCTCCCTGCCCTGGAAATCTAAGCCTGATGCATCTATGACAGCTCTGGCCCTACCTTTCGATGCCTGTATTCATAGAGTCCTCCTCCTTCATAGATCACCTCCTAACTCAGAGAGCCCTGAGTTTCAACCATTGGACCCCATTTACCCTTCCCATCCCCTCCTCAATCCTACTGCTGACAATGCTGTCTCCTCCACAATGACCACCTCCCCCAAAACTGCAAGAACCCCCACATCTGCCCTCACTGTAAAGCCTCCCATTTCCTTGAACAATGTCCTAACCTCACCTCTCCTCCTTCCTGCAACACCTGCAACGAACCCACCTATTCCTCCAAATGCTAGGTCAAACCCCCTCCCACCAACCCTAAGCTAACCGTCCCATTCGCCCCATCAATCAGCATCTCTACACCAACAATTCCCTCTGCTCCTCCCTTGACACACCAACAGTATCATTTCCTATACCTATGCACTCGCCTTCCCAGCCTGCAAAAACTGCTTCACGCATACCCTGTTCCAGCACCAGGTCAGCTCCTTCATCCTTAATGAAACCTTACTCTAATCTCAACATGTTGTCCACACCTCTCCCTACCTCCTTCACTGTTCCGACAATCCCTTTCCCCTAGCGTAAGGTGGGGTCAGTATTGGCCACCTCAAGCATATCACTGTCTGGCCTCAACCCCTTTTCAATGAACCAAAAACACACTTCATCCTCAGTGTCTTTTTTCCCTTCCTCACCGTCACCTGTGCCACTTTCTATGTCTGTCCCATGGCTCCTCTCCAATTCATCTCCCATGTTGATCACAACTTCTCCATCTATGTAATTGCCACAGACCTCAACATCCACAGCCAAAACCCTGCTACTATTCAGTGGTGGCATCGGTTTCTCACTACCCTCCACAGTGACCTTGCTCCCCCCCACCAAACCACACCTATCCCAAACGTAACTCCACCCTCCACCCTGGATGTCGTCCTGTCTTACTCCAACACCCTTGGTCATATTGCCATGGACGTCCTGGACCCCATTGGTAGTAACCACCTCCCTTTCTTCTCACCATCTCTTGAGCCCATCGCCCACCTCCTGCCACCCCCCCCCCCAAACTGCTGCCCCTCCGAAGGACATCTATGATTACCGCTGAGCCGAGTGGGGTGCCTATCGGGGATCCATTGCCTCACTGGTAGAACGCCACCCACTTACCTTTCACCATCCCACTAACATCACCCATGCCTCATCCTTCCTCCAGAAGACCATCATTGACGCCATGGTGGCCCATGTTCCTACCAAACTTATCCACCCTCACTGCCTTACTCTTCCTCCACCAGCCATTCTTGTTCTCTGCAAATCCCGCAGACTCTACTGCTCCTTCCTCTGCACTTGTGACCAGGATACACTCCACCACCACCAGTAGTTACAACAACACATCCTCAACCTCTTAACAGCAAAGAAACGCCAGAAGTGGCGCCAGACATGTATGTAACTCAACTCCGTCCTCCCTGCCAACTCCTTGCCTTCCACCACCTTACTGCTAGCCATCCCACCCCACATTACCCCCTTCTCCACGACGACCTCCCCTTCCCTGACAAACTCAGTAAGGCTAAACATTTTGTTTTCCAACTCTACAAGGTCTTCTCCATTCCCACTGATCCTCACTTTGATTACTCCCTCTTCCCCACTGTCCTTGAATGCTCTGATACCTTTGTCCTGCCACTTGCCCTATTTTCCAGTACTTGGATCAGTTGCACCCCTCAGATGTAAACACTCCCATTACAGCACTTGACATCAGACTCATACAAAGCTCCAAATACAACCCTGCCCCTAGTCACGATGGTGTTACCTATCCCCACCTTCAGGAATCTCCCCCACCTTCCTGGCTGTCCTTGCTATCTTGTATAATGTCATCCTCTTCACTGGCTTTCACACCAACCTCAGGAAGACTTCCCATGTCCTGCTGTTTCCTAAACCCAACAAACACCCCGTCTGATGCCTGTTCTTATCATCCAAATGCCTCCCCTTCATGTTAAGTAAGGTCTTTGAGTCCATCCTCTCATGACATATTCATCATTACCTTATCCAGCACCACCTCATTCCTCTTACCCAGTGTAGCTTCTGGCCATCCTTCTCAGCCGATGACCAGCTCCTTAACCTTACCAGCCTTCTTTCCCTCCAATGTTACACCTGTTGTTCTGCTATCTTTGTTTCTCTCGACCTCCTGAACGCCTATGACTGTTTCTGGCATCCTAGGCTCCTCTTTAAATCCCAGACCTATGCCCTTTCCATCAATTTAGTCTGTATCGTTGCTTCTTTTCTCTCCTATCGTTCCTCCTATGTCACTATCCACAATACCAAGTCCACAAACTCTCTCTCACCACAGGCATGCCAAAAGGCTACATCCTTTCCCCTCGCCTCCATCTCCTGTATACTGCAGATTTGCCCAAACCTCTCCCGCCTGTTCACCCCCTCCAATTTGCTGATGACGCCGCCTTCCTGGCATTCTATCCTACCCTTCACTGGTTCCAACGTATGCTTCAAACCCATCTCAACCAGTTCACCACCTAGTGCACCAGTGGGTCCTCCGTATCAACCCTTCCAAGACCCAGGCGATCATCATTGGTGATACCACCCCCTCCTTCTGGCTTCATGATTTTTACCTTACCATTTATGGTCATCATACCCACGTCATACCTACCCTGAAATACCTTGACCCTGGACTCCCCATCCCTTACGATCCAACACAAAGCTCACAATAGCCTCTGCCTCCTGAAACTCCCGTCCGGCTGGACATGGGGACTACATCCTTCCACCATCCTTCACATATACAAATCCCCGATCCATCCCATCCTTTGTTATGCTAGCATAGCCTGGATATCCTCCCCACCTATATTCTATAAAGCCCTCCAAATCCTCAAACACCATGCACTCCTCCTCGCTTTCTTTATCCACCCCCCCCCCCATCCCACACACAGATCCTCTATGACCTCACCTCCTTCCCACATCATCTCCTTTTCCTTGAACACATTTGCATTCTGTAAATTGTCCACAGACTCGATCCCCCCTACCCACTGGTGTCTTCTATTCTCTACCTGCAGCCTGTTGCCTCCCTTTTACCAATGTGTCCTGTCATCTCCTCCTTTACCAATCTACCTTCCAGCGCCTACCCCTTCTGGATGATGATCTTCGCTCTGATATCTACCCCTTCTACCAACTATAGCCACACCTTCCCCCTCCTCCTCCTCAAAGATCCCTCTCCCCTCGTTTTCTCTTCCCCTGAGCGATTTTTTCCTCCCTTCAATGCCCATTCCCTTTCCAATGCACTGTTTCCATGTCTGCAGTCCATCTTGACTTGCACTCCCTCTCCCATCTCGCCAGTCTCCTGCCCCTTGGTGCACCCCTGTCTCCCTTTCTTTTCATCTCACCCCCTCCAGCTCCCTCCCCTACTGCCCCTCCTCTTCCCTCTTTTTCCTCCACTCAGGCCTCCCCTCCCTCAGCAGGTCCCTCATGGCAGTTTTTACTCTTCATAATGGGTGCTCTATCTCGTACTGTTGTTTTAAAGTGTCGTCGTTCTCGTCTGAATTAATATTATGGCCAACTTTTTACTTGTGCCTGTGACTTCTGTGTATTTTACATGCTACACACATCGCAAACTTCGTTTTTTGTCTTTATGTGGACTGTCCTACAATGAATGTCTCCATGTCAGTGTACATTTTAACTCCCATTGTCTCCCCTTCTTATGTTCTTATGTCCCCCTTTTCATCCCATTTTATTTGTATCGTTTCATCTTTTTATTTACTGTAATGCCCATATGGGGCAGGGGAATGAAATCACAATAGATAAAAAAATTGACAATGACTTGGGTTCTACTCAAGTCTAATGATTTATAATACTTGTAACCCCTGATAATAGTCTAGATTATAAAATAAAATCTGTTGTACGGCCGTACAGTGGTTATATCTTTCAGAAAGTTTTATATGACTGTGGCTCCATGCAAAAGTAAAATCATTAAACACACAGCTGTCGATACCGTCTGTGCCCAAAAAACGGTTAGGTAACCCAGTGTCATTTAACATACATCTTGCTTTTTCAACAGTAGTTCTATTTGCTCTCTCTGTAAGTCCATTCTGGGCTGGACTGTATCTGATGGTGGTGTCGCGTCTAATTCCAACTTCCTTTCAAAGTTGCTTCAATTTTTGATTGTTATACTCTGTCCCATTGTCAGATCTAACAATTGTTACCTTCTTTCCCGTTTCTTTTTCTACCATATGACGAAAATTCTCAAAAATGTCACTCACTTGATCTTTAGAACTTAAATAAAAACATGGTTATATCTAGAATAGTCGTCTACAAAAGTAATAAAATAATGGCTAACCGCTACAGATTCACACTCCATCGCTCCACAAATATCCATTTGTATTAACTGCAAGATGTCTGTACTTATGCTTTTGTTAGCCCTAAAGTGTAGTCTAGCCTGTTTCCCTTGTGCAAATGTTTCACAGATTTCTTTATATTTATCTTAATCTTCCATTCCTGTTACCATATCCTTTAATAATGACATGCCTTTTCTGTTTAGATGCCCAAGTCTTCTATGCCATAAGAAACCTTTTGAAGAATACACAGAATGGTCTACAACTTCAACCACGTCTGTGGTAGTATCTAACTTGAAAATTCCCCTTTCATTTGTCGCTGTAGCTATAACTTCCCCATATTGGTTAACTATTTTTGCTCCCTTTACATCGAAGGTTATTCTGTTCAATTATTGCCTATTTCACTTACAGATAACAAGTTGGTGGCCACATCTTTTACATAGTAAACATCATGTGCCATAATATTTTCTGGTTCTCCTTTTACAGTTATCTTAAGATCAACTTCCCCAGCAAGCTCACACTGTAGTTTGGAACCTTCCATTGCGGATGTTCCAAATGCGGTTTATTGGTAACATTATACAGAACTATTTTGTCTCTTATAATAAGTACTGATGCTCCTAAATTTAATATCCATTCTGGTTATCTATTACTCGTTACTCCAAAAGAGTAATAAATGGAGAGTGCCTTACTCTGGTCAGTGGCTCTCCTCTCTGGACTATTTGCGTCATACCTTTTTTTTTTTTTATTTGGCTTTTGGCGGCATTGGGATGCGATGTGACCCATCTTTTGGCAGTTGTAGCATTTGATTGGTTTCTTCTTTTTCTTCTTAGAACAAAGTGCTGTAACTGTTTTCTTCTCTGAAGTAAGACACACTGACGTATTTTTCATGTCCTGCAGGATCTTCACTTACGTAATCGGCATGCCTGAACTTTCTTGTCCTATAATCAAGGGTGCATATTTTTCGGCCAGTCCTGCTAACAATAACGTGCCTACCCATTCGTTGGCAACTCGAACCCATTGTTTCTTAATCGATTACATGAAGTACCAGTGACTATATTGGCACTTCCTGGTAAAATACATCGAACACAACAACCAAGAAACATTAAATTTCACACGTAAAACTCAGAGAGGTCTATTATATTCCACATGATGCACTTCGCCGCCGTCTCACATAAAATATATTGTTCACACAATTCCAACAGCCTCCTTTGAATATATATTTTGTGTTTTGCTTTCAAAAGATAAATTAAATAGACGAACAGTCTTTACAAACTTCTCTTTGTCCAAGGGTTTTGTCAGAAGGTCAACCAATATGTCTTCTGTGCGCAGGTAGTCCACGGCGACGTTCTGTCGCTCTATGTAGTCCCAAATGAAATGGTGCCTTATATCAATGTGTTTTGTCCCGGCACTAGTAGATCATTTTTAGCTAGGTTAATGGCTCCATTATTGTCACAGAAGATCGTTATAGGCTCCACGATTAAATTGGGTTCTATTTCACATATTAATATTCTTAACCACAATGTTTCCTGTGTGTGGTGTAAGCTGGCGCCATATACTCGGTCTCTACGGTACTCAATGCAACAGTTTCTTTGCTTCTGACACAACTATAAAATGAGGACCCACATTAATTTAAAGCAGCAGCCAGTAGTGGAGTGCCTATCTCCCTCCAGTCTGCATCGCTGTAGCCTTCTAGTTTTGCATTATCTTCTCTATGGTATCTTAATTCGTGGTTTGAAGTTCCTCTTAGATATCGGAATATTCTTTTCACAGCTTCCCAGTGGTCTTCCTTTGGGTCCCTGCAATATCTGTTCACTGCATTGGTGGCGAAAGCAATGTCAGGTCGTGATGTTCGAGACAAATATAACAGACTCTCTACTGCTTCTAAATATGGAACATTCTTATCACATTCCACATCGGCCTCATTTATATTTAACTTCAGTCCTACTTCCATTGGAGCAGTTATGGGTTTACAATCACTCATGCCAGATTTTTTTTAAAAAATATTCTGTATATGATGATTGATTTATGCTCAATTCTTGTCTCTCTTTATCCTTGGTGATCTGCATACCTAAATAACGTTTAACTTTTCCCAAATCATGCACCTTAAACTTGGTTTGCAGCTGTTTCTGAAAAATTCTCATTTGGCTTTCGTTTTCAGTCAGGGTAAAGAAATCGTCCACCCATATTGCCATTATTATTATCCCTTGTCTTCCCCTTTTATAGTATATACTGGGATGTGCCTTAGATTGCCTCATATTCATATTTATTAGAGTTTTATGTAGACATCGATTCCAGCAGTGTCCACTCTGTTTAAGCCCAAATCTTTTCCCTTTCCGATCTGGTTTTCTTGACTTCTCTTGGTGGAATGACATAAACCTCCTCCTCCAATTTCCCATTTAAATATGCTGTTTTTACATCCATATGATGAATTGTTAAATTTTCTTTTGCTGCCAAGGCTAAAATATATCTCAATGAGGCATACTTGACTTCAGGTGCAAGAGTTCTTTGCAATCTAACCCCTTGTTTTGCGAATATCTTTTTATTACAAGTCGTGCTTTATGTCTTGGTGGTGAATTTTCAGGACTCTTCAAATAGAATAACCATCTTGCCTGTAATGGTTTCTTATCTGCTGGCTTATTTACCTACTCAAAGGTTTCATTCTGAGATAAAGATTCCAATTTCCTCTCCATCGCTTCTTTCCATTCTTGAGAGTTTGGGCCACTCATTACTGGCTCATCATTAAACGACTGGGCTGCATACATCTCGAAATCTGGATATTCTTTCGGTTTTGGTACGCGAGAAGAATGCGTTACATTGTTCTCTTCATTTTGTTCGTCCCCAAACTTACTGTCATCGTAAATAGTCTCCATTTGCCTTTGACTATCCTCTTCCTGTTCTTCACTTTCTCTTTCTTCACATAAGGTTTCACTCTCAGAATTAGGTGCAATTAACTTAGCAGTCTTGCCCTCTTCAGGGTCCTTTCTATTTTCAAAGCATGCTACATCTCTGCTTGTAACTATCCTTGTATTCAGTGGATCCATTAATCGGCAGCCCTTGGTATTCTCACAATGGCCTACAAAAAATACTTTCTAGCTTCTGGGTCCCATTTTCCTCTCAGCTGATTTTTAATGTGCGCCATTGCATCACACTCAAAAACCCTTATGTTGTTTAGGTCAGGTTTCTTTCCTAGCCGTATCTCATAGACGGTTCTATTCCTTAATGCTTTTGTAGGTGATTATTGTTCAAATATATGGCTATTGATACCGCCTGTGCCAAAAAATCTTTTGATAATCCAGCATCAGTTATCATGCTCCTTGCTTTTTCGACAATGATCCTATTAGCTCTCTCAGTTACACCATTTTGAGATGGGCTGTACCTCATGGTAGTTTGATGCCTGATTCCCATTTTTGCCAGAAGTGTCTCCAATTTCTGGTTAATATATTCTCTCCCTTTATCATACCTGATGATCTTAATCTTCTTTCCCGTCCACCTTACGACCACATACCGATATTCTTCAAAAATATCACTTAGTTTTCTTTGGAACTAAGAAAATAAACATGAGTACATCGTGAACAATCATCAGTAAATGTAAGAAAATAATAACTTCCACCTATGGATTCCCACTCCATCAGGCCACATACATCTGTATGGAGTAACTGCAAGACCTCTGTAGATTTACTTTTACTAGTCTTAAAAGGTAGCCTCGCTTGTTTTCCTTTTAAGCATATCCCTCAAGGGTCCTTGGATACACTATAATCCTGTATTCCCTTTACCATATCCCTTATTAAAGACATACTATTTCTATTTAGGTGCCCAAGTCTTTGGTGCCATAAAAAACTTCCGCCAAATGTATTGAATGACTAACAGTTCTATGTTTACCGTCAATGTTATCCAACTTAAAAGTACCCCTTTCGTTACTTGCTGTAGTTACAACTTCACACCATTTTCATTGATTAATCTTCCTCCATGCATGTCAAAAATGATTGTATTTCCCTTCTTGACAATTTCCCCTACAGACAGTAGGTTAGTCGCAACATGTTTTACATAATGAACATCATGTGCTGTAGCCACATCAGGTTCACCATTTACACTTAGATGTAGGTCTAGTTTCCCAACCAAATGTCATTGGAGCTTGCTGCCATCAACAATAGATATTCCCATATGAGTCTTATCTTTAACATCATAAGGAAGAGATTTGTCTTTAACAATATACACAGATGCATCGGAGACAAAAATCCATTCCAGTTGACGATTACCCTCATCTCCAAAAAAATAGAAAGGTGAGAGTGCCTTACCTTTATTATTGGTCCCTCTCTCTAGGCTATCAGCAACATACTTCTTTTGTTGCGTGTCTGACCTTGGGTTTACGCTTTCTCTGCACTGCGGTGCAATATGCCCCTTCTTCTGACATCTATAGCACCTCACTGAATTCTTCTTTTTGTTTTTTTGAATAAAGAACATATGCTGTGTCCATCTCCAATACGTGACAGCTTGAAGTACTCTCTACATCATGTAGGATTTGCACTTTAAACTGTCGCACCTGATCGCTATACCTGAGCTTCCCAGCCCCATAAACATAGGCGCTTACCTTTCGAGCAGTCCTGCCAACACTAGTGTCCTATCCATTCGTCAGCGATCGCAAACCCAATGTTTCTCAGTCGGTTCGACGTGCTGTTATTTAGTTGATGTATTCGTCTACACTCTTGCATTTGTCCAGCTGAGTGGTAATTAGCTCGCGTAATAATCCTACCTTCCTTGTAGGAACTCCATCCTCAAATGCACTTCGTAATTTGTCCCAGACTTCTTTCGCTGTCGCAGCTTTTTCAACGTGAACGTAATTCACTGGGTCGCCTAGTAATATCAGTTTTGATTTTGCTTTCCTATCCTTACTTGAATAATTCTGATCTGTGGATTTCATTATCCCACCCACCACATCCAATAAGTAGACAACGTAAATACGCTTCTACTGCAAATTTCCAGGTTGTATAGTTTTCGCGACCCATAACTCTTTCAATTTGCGGAATTTGTGACGCGCTCATTTTAATGGTAACTTTGATCTTTCTTGACGCAAAGAATAATACTGAAGAATAATACAAAAGAGTTGCATTCGTTTTGTAAAGATACTTCGCGCAAGTGCACTACTTGGAACTTTTCCAATACTTTCTCACTATCATATTACGTATACACTTATTTCAAATGCATCGCTAGGTCCATAACCTACTAGAGTCGACACGTTGAATAAGAGCGAGTAAAAGACGTTTAGTGCCAGTAACTATATTTGCACTTCCAGCTAAAATACATCGAACATAACAACCAAGGAACATCACATTTCACACACAAAACTCAGAGCGCACAATAGCACCAGAGTGGTCCATTATATTCCACATGATGCTTTTTGCCCCCGTCTCACACGAAATATATTGTTCACACAATTCCAACAACTACGTCCCATAAATCATCCAAGTGTAAGTATGCTTCCTCAGCAAATTTCCATGTAGCGTAGTTCTCATGACCTACAAGTCTCTCTATTTGCGGTATTTGTGCCGCACTCATTTTCACAATTACTTTTACTGGTAGTAAAGACAGTATTAAACTACGCCGCAATCGGCTCGTTCCGATAGCTTTCACTATACACTTCCAGGACTATTCCGACTATATTTCCTTCTATATGTCAGAATAATTATTGCAACACATTTATTGGTGCCTGGGCCCTTAAACTCTTGGGACTATCGCAGTGAAATAAGTTAATTCTAAACACGGAAAATCCTGGAATAAGGCAAGCTATATTTTAACATCCATTACATAGAACAGCATATTTACACTCGGTAACTGAGGCAACGCACAGAGTATACAAGGCAGTCACAGAGGTCTGTTACACTCGGTGTACTACACTTTGCGGCCGGCCGACGTGGCCGTGCGGTTAAAGGCGCTGCAGTCTGGAACCGCAAGACCGCTACGGTCGCAGGTTCGAATCCTGCCTCGGGCATGGATGTTTGTGATGTCCTTAGGTTAGTTAGGTTTAACTAGTTCTAAGTTCTAGGGGACTAATGACCTCAGCAGTTGAGTCCCATAGTGCTCAGAGCCATTTGAACCATTTTACTACACTTTGCCATATACACATTCAAATACGAAATTACTGTCCATATATTCCCAACAAATTCGCACTTACGATCACATCATGTCATAACATTTTACGGGGTGTTTCAAATGGTAGCATTCACTCAGGCCATCAACATCATGTTACGTCATTTCATGTAACATCATTTCACCGTTCTCGGGAAAAAAAAAAAGTTTTACCGGTGTCATTGGTGGGAGGGGAGAACTGTGCCATCGTCTGCTGCTATAGTTGGCTACTGTATTTCATGCTTTTTTATCTTCTTAATCTTTATTTTATTATTTTGCCTTGTTTTCAAGACAAACTGCAATTGTTCCGTGGCGGCTCTGATATTTTTTTCCATTGAGCTTTCTTTCATAATTAAGGACAGATATCTGTAAGTGAAAAATGAATTATATTTTACAATAATAGACGTAATGAATACACTTTGTATAAAGAAGAATTTGCTATGAAGGAAAAGGAATGTAGTGAATAAGATAAACAGGCTCTGTGTATTTCCTTATAAAGATTGGTTGATGTGTTTTTGTTTATATGTTTTCGCTAGAAAATAAATGTCGGTGTTATAAAATGACGTTTCCGTTCCAGAATAAGATTTTCACTCTGCAGCAGAGCGTGCGCTGATATGAAACTTCCTGGCAGATTAAAACTGTGTGCCGGACCGAGACTCGAACTCTGGACCTTTGCCTTTAGCAGGCAAGTGCTCTACCATTTTCTTTTAGGAGAAACAGAAACCTTTATTATTCACAAGATAAACACAGTACGTCTTTACACATTATAACTGTCCTAGAAGTAACTTCGCTGCCGTCCTAGCACGCAGCATGAAATAACAACAAAGTCAAAGTGGGGCCACCTCCGGCACCCTAAAGAAAAGTATTTATAGATATGAAAACAAAATTTGAAGTACATCCCATTGCCAACTGTGCAAGTGTTAGTTTTTCCTAGATCGCATACTCGCATAGTTGTCCTTAACTGATCACTTTACTTGGTCGGTTTCACAACGACAGCACCGCCGCTCATCTTTGCGCACATCCTAAGTATTTGGCGGGTCCACAAAAACCTTTACTAGGAAATTGGCGTACCAATCCTTTTACTTTTGTAGCCATAACAGTTTTGTGTGTCCATCTTGCAAGTATTGCCAGTAATCCAGTACGCTCAGTACTTTCATATGTGTGTCTCTATAGATGTAATGGACCGTCATACCTGTGATCGGCGCCACTGCGTTCGTCTTATGACCCGGAAAATAAGTTTCTCTGGAAAAAATACTATGTCAGACGAGAGACTGCTGCATAGATAGTGCGCCGCATGAACGCTATTATCTTCCATGAGAGAGTCCAGACAGCCAATGCCTCGCCGCAGACCACCCGATGGTTGTCCGTACCCAGCACGCCGCATTGCTGACACATGGGCGAATCCGCCAAATGTATTGCGTACTTTTTATCATTCGTAGGGTATTTTCGGTTCACTACAATGTGCCATGTTGATCTGACTGTTGTAGGTAGGTGGGGGGTGGTGTACCGTGCGCCACACCATGTGCCAATTAACGGCTGGATGTTTTCGTTCCACCCTGTTCCGGGCTATCTGCCGAAGAACCAGATGGTACACGTCCTTCGATGTCGACTGTCGGGACATCGGTAAACGCTCTCGAACGTAACTGTGTTTCAGATGAACGTGCGCACATACGTTAACGGGGGCGATATATGGCCGACACTAACTGGAGGAAGATGCGATGTTGGTACTAGTTCTTCGATGATCGTCCCCGTAAGCGAGTGATTCTTGTTGCGCCAACGCTGAAGCATAGTATTAATACGCATGGCACCCGCCTTCTCGTGCATGTTCACTAAACCAACGCCCCCCTCTCGCGCTGGGAGGGTAAGCGTGTTGTACTGTACCTTAAAGAGCTGTCCCAGGCTTACATAGTACCCAAAAGACGCCTGAATCCTCATAGCCGTTGTGCGCGTCAAGGGGAGAAGGTGTATCAGGTGGCACATCATGGGCGCGAGATAAAGGTTGACGAGTAACACTCGGTGCAGCATATCCATCGACCATAGGGCGTTTAGTCGTACTGCCATGCGGACTCTGAGTAACAGCCTTCGGTACTTGTCCGCAGCTGTTCCCGCCGTCTCCTTATGGAAGGTAATACCCAAGCAGCGGAGGGTTTGCACCACAGGTAAAGGTCCTTCCGTCCCTGGTTCTAGTCCACGCCCCACATGCATGAATTGTGATTTTCGGAAGCTGACCTCACTGCCAGCTGCCATCCCATACATCTGTAGCCAATACAGTGCCGATTGAGTCTCCCCCTCATTCCGTTCGAGGAACACAATGTCATCCGCGTATGCTCTGCATTTGAATGTAGATGCTGTAGGGATTCCTGGTAAGACGGCGGTAAAGGCCTGCGAGGCACGGTTCTAAGGCGATCGCATATAGGAGGATCGAGGGCAACCCTGGCTGACTGATCTTAAGATCTTCAAATACTCAGTTCTCCCTCCGTTGATCACCATCACTGATCTGGCGCCGTGGAACAGCCGCATCACAGCAGTGGTCAATAATGGCGAGACAGCGATACACCCATCCTGTTCATCACCGCCGCAAAGTACACACGAGTCACGCGGTCAAAAGCATGATCGAAATCTACAGCAACCATTGCTGTGAGGACATGTAATGGCAAGTCATTCAGGGACGTCTGTCACTTTTAGATTTCCCACCATATTTTGCAGGGTACTACAGAACAGCGTTGAGGCTTTTGTTTCTATCGCCATTAAAATGCAATTTAAATTTCCTTTGGTGATGCTCTACTCTCTTTTGTCTGTCAGAAAATACTGGACTTCATCGCAAAACAAAAAAAAAAAAAAAAAATTCCTTGCAGCTCTGTTATTTGACCCAGAGGGAGCATAAAGATTTAAAAAAGTTGCCGCATTCAAAACGCCTTTGACAATGTATCCTCCTGGTTCTTTTTCTACATCCTGTAATTCTAGTCCGTTCCTTGTTAAAATACATGAACCCGTTCCACCATAGCCGACACTGTTTCATACATTATAAGTCTAAAAGAAATCTATCTCATCGCAATGACTCCTTGCAAGAAAACGATATCAGTATCATTTGTTCTAAGAATTTTCCCCAAAATGTTCAAGTTTTTTCGTTTCACACAAATGTCTGTCCCCGGTAGCTGAGTGGTGAGCGTGACAGAATGTCAATCCTAACGGCCCGGATTCGATTCCAGGCTGGGTCGGAAATTTTCTCTGCTCAGGGACTGGGTGTTCTCCTGGGTGTGTTGTCCTAATCATGATCATTTCATCCCCATCGACGCGGAAGTCGCCGAAGTGGCGTCAAATCCAAAGACTTGCACCAGACGAACGGTCTACCCGACGGGAGGCCCTAGTCACATGATATTTTTTTTAAAATTTTTTATAGTATCGCTGTGCCAATACCTCTCTCGTCACACGGGGAACAGTAAATATCGCAACCGTAAAAGTCCAAGGGGGAAGTACCCGAACTTCTTGTAATAGTGCTGTGTCTAAATCTGCAGCCTTTATCGTGTCACTGAGCATCTGATTTTTACTGGCATCCCAATGTTATTGATGTTAACAGATCCTATCCGATAAGCTTGTTGCATGGCTGTCAACGTAGATAGGGCACCGTACGGTCGCTAATTCTTCCGTACACAGGTTGGTTTCGTACTAACGTCCCCCGCCGCCCCCTTATATGGTCTGCCGTTATTCCGTGCACTCTTCCGGTCCTACACTAGGGGAGTGTGTGGGAGCAGTTCCTCTGGCATCATCTGTTCCCCACAGGGGTGGGTCTTCCGACCAGTCCCTAGTGTCCTATCGTTGTCGTGCGTTGTAGGCGCCATAGTGTCCTCAGTAGCCTCTTGCCGTCGATCGAACTCCTTCATTGTTCCTGGACCATCGTCAGCGGTAGGTCGTGTCGCCGTCCCGTTGGCCACCGTTGCATCCACGCTATGCAGTTCTTCTGTATCCATGGTCGTCTGCTCTGTACCTGAAAACGTCTCAGAATTGCCTGCTAGATCAGATTGGTCGTTCTCCACCGTGAGGCGGCGCTTCTTCCGGCGTTTTGGTGATCGCTGTTTTCGTTGCCGGGCCTCGGAACCAGAGGTCATCGTGGTCTCCGATTGTTCGTGGGTGACGTCGGAATCGTGCGCCGTCGTATTATCGACGTCTGCAAGTGCCTTATCTGAAGGGGCCGCAAGTGGCACCGAAGAGGGGGCGGCCTGTGACTGCTGCAGGCGATCCAGCGCAACGTCGTCCTTCCGTGGCTCGCCACGATCTGCCGCTGTCGGTGTGTTCTGGTACACTTCTGTCTTCCGGCCCAAGTCATCGCGTACTGCGGCGACATAAGTCGTGGGGAGCACAGTTGGATGCTGTATGAGGGATGGATCATCCCGTGGTAACTGTAATAATCTTCGTTGAGCACACTCAGAACAGATGTGTCCCTCCTTCCCACACCCAGAGCACGTCCTTGGTTGTCCGTCGTAGATGACAATCGCCCTACAGCCAGCGATGTACGAGTATGCCGGTACGTGTTTTCGGAGTTCTATCCGTATTTGTCTGACGCCATTGAGGACAGGATACGTCTTGAAACTCGCCCATTTTTCAGCCACGTGGGATAGGACTCTTCCATAAGGACGCAGGGCGTCTGTCACCAATTCTTCTGGCACTTCGAATGGAAGCTCAAAGACGCGAATCGTTCGGAGTCCCATGCCGGCGTGTTCAACTGTTACCGCTCCCACATTCACGTCCGAATGACAGAAACGAAGTCTTTGTCGGTGTCAGAGTAGTAGTTCGTCATATGCCGCTTCATTTATGAGATTGACATAGACCACGCTGCTGACTATAGATAAGTGTATTCCAACTATAACGTCAGGTTCCATTTTCACCTCGCCCTGTAAAAAACGTTCGTTCTCGTAAGCCTTCAGCCGAGCATATTCGTTAGCAAAACTAAATTTCAGTGTCGATTTGCGGAACGACAAGGCCATGATTCGTTCTACGTATACCGTGGCGCCGGCCGAAGTGGCCGTGCGGTTCAAGGCGCTGCAGTCTGGAACCGCAAGACCGCTACGGTAGCAGGTTCGAATCCTGCCCCGGGCATGGATGTTTGTGATGTCCTTAGGTTAATTAGGTTTAACTAGTTCTAAGTTCTAGGGGACTAATGACCTCAACAGTTGAGTCCCATAGTGAAAAAAAAAAAAGAAAAAAAAGAAAAAAAAAAGAAAATACCGTGGCACACCGCTACACGCTTAACGTAAACACCTTTCGCGCAGACGTGCGGCAGGGACGTAAACACCGACCGAACCGCTGCGCCGCTGAAGGCTGACTGTCTGAGCTACCCAAGCACGACTCACGCCCCGTCCTCACAGCTTTACTTCCGCAAGTACCTCGTCTCCTACTTTCCAAACTTCACAGAAGCTCTCATGCGAACCTTGCAGAACTAGCACTGCTGGAAGAAAGGATATTGCGGAGACATGGCTTAGCCACAGCATGGGAGATGTTTCCAGAATGAGATTTTCACTCTGCAGAGGAGTGTGTGCTAATATGAAACTAAGTCATATCTCGACAATATACTTTCTTCCAGGAGTGCTAGTTCTGCAAGGTTCACAGGAGAGCTTCTATGAAGTTTGTAAAGTAGGAGACGAGGTACTGGCGGAAGTAAAGCTGTGAGGACGGGCAGTGAGTTGTGTCTGGGTAGCTCAGATGTTAGAGCACTTGCATGCGAAAGGCAAAGGTCCCGAGTTCGAGTCTCGGTCCGGCACACAGTTTTAATCTCCCAGGAAGTTTCATATGAGCGCACACTCCGCTGCAGAGGGAAAATCTCATTCTGGAAACATCCCCCAGGCTGTGGCTAAGCCATGTCTCCGCAATATCCTTTCTTCCAGCAGTGCTAGTTCTGCAAGGTTCGCAGGAGAGCTTCTGTGAAGTTTGAAAAGTAGCAGACGAGGTACTGGCGGAAGTAAAGCTGTGAGGACGGGGTGTGAGTCCTGCTTGGGTAGCTCAGATGGTAGAGCACTTGCTCGCGTAAGACAAAGGTCCTAAGTTTGAGTCACGGTCTGGTACACAGTTTTAATCTGCCAGGAAGTTTCATGACTTTTCAGTTCTCAGCAGTTTACCATACAATATTGACGAATACTATCCGTTTGAAGTTTTATTTGGCCATTAATAAACTTTATAATTGTTAGTTCTTCAATTCCGAACACAGGGGTAAGAATAAAGGGAAGTGGAGTTACCTATGCTCAAGCAGACATTGGCTGAAGGCAGGGAGCGGAGCAGTCCATCATCTTGCTCAGATCAAAACGAGGGTTTCTCTGCTAAAACAGTGTGTTATACTTCCCGTCTCTACTTAAAGCCACTGAAGGGACAGTCGTATTTTAGTATGAAACCATATCGCAGCAAAATGGCCGATCGTTTTAATTTATGTAGAACTATTAGCAGTTATACAATGAAGCACCAAAGGAATGATACAGGCATGCGTATTCAAATACAGAGATATGTTAACAGGCAGAATACAACGCTGCAGTCGGAAAGCCTACATACAAGACAACAAGTATCTGGCGCAGTTGTTAGATCGCTTACTGCTGCTACAATGGCACTGATTTCGCAGCACTGGAAGAAGATCCTGCAAGAACAAGATTAACAACTATTGAAGAGAGCCGTCCAACGTGAAAGAAGTGCAAAGCTTCCACAAATTGCTGCAGATTTCAATGCTGGGCCATCAACAAGCGTCAGCATGCAAATCATTCAACGAAACATCATCGATATGGGCTTTCGGAGCCTGAGGGCCCAATCATGTACCCTTTATAACAGCACAACACAAAACCTTACGCCTCGCCTATATCCATCAACACCTACATTGGACTGTTGATGACTGGAAACATGTTGGCTGGTCAGACGAGTCTCGTTTCATATTGTATCGAGCGGATGGACGTGTGTAGGTATGAGACAACCTCATGAGTCCATGGACCCTACATGTCAGTAGGGGGCTGTTAGAGCTGGTGAAAGCTCTGTAATTGTGTGGGGAGTGTGCAGTGGTAGCGATATGGGACCCCTGATACGTCTAGATACGACTCTGACAGGTGACACACATGTAAGCATCCTGTCTGATCACCTGCATCCGTTCATGTCCATTGTGCATTCCCACAGACTTGGACAAATTCAGCAGGACAATGCGACATCCCACACGTCCAGAATTGCTACAGAGTGGCTCCACGTACACTCTTCTGAGTTCAAACACTCACTGACCAGCAGACTCCCCAGGCATGAACATTATTGAGCATATCTGATATGCCTTGCAACGTGCTGTTCAGAAGAGATCTCCACCCCTTCGCACTCTTACGGATTTACGGACAGCCCTGCAGGATTCATGGTGTCAATTCCCTCCAGCACTACTTCTGACATTAGGCAAGTCCATGCCACATCGTGTTGCGTGTTGTGGCACTTCTGCGTGCTCGTGGGAGCCCTACATGATATTAGGTAGGTGCACCAGTTTCTTTGGCTCCTGAGTGTAGTTAGTAGTACAAATGGCACAAGATCCTTTCGATCATTTCATTACCAAAATGTATGACTTTCATAATGTATGCAGTGAAATGACAATTGGTAGTCAGAAGTACATGACAATATTGTATGAAAATTGATAGAGCTTAGGAGCAATTAAGCATTACCATTAAAATCAAAAGCTTACACTTAATATTGTGTAAAGTCTATCTTTTTTCCCCCTTCACACATTTTTCCCTCTTTTTAAGAACATGTATCTCATTCTACACACTGTCAATTTCGTTTAACAATTTTGCACAATCATAAATAAATTTATCATGATTTAAACTTACCATTACAATCAATAGTAGACTTACATTCAGTTCTGATGTCTGTTAAACGAAATATCTACAACAAAGGCGTTACGAACTTAAATTTTCATTTTAAATTCATCAAAACTTTGCTCCTGTGCTTTGTGAAATTAAGACTTTCTTTCACTTTCACAAACAAAAAAACTTTAAACTTATTAACCAGAGCACTTTATCGCTAACCTAGTTCACTGTCCTTCAAAAGATAGTAAGAATACTGTGTTTGTATTCACTCTTGTTTCTAAAAAGACTTTTGGCATTCTTGTTGCATGAACCATGCTGGAATGTATTACCAATTGACCACTGATGTCTCATGTCAGCACTCAAGCTCTGAAGTAAAGTCTTGTTTCAACCCTTACTCATAACTTCACTAACCATTAAATCGATAGAATTGGCTCTGAGCACTATGGGACTTAACATCTGAGGTCATCAGTCCCCTAGAACTTAGAACTACTTAAACCTAACTAACCTAAGGACATCACACATGTCCATGCCCGAGGCAGGATATGAACCTGTGACCGTAGCGGTTGTGCGGTTCCAAACTGAAGCATCTAAAACCGCTCGGCCACACCGGCTGGCTAAATCTATGGAATTCTTGGACATACAAAATGTGCCACTTGTGAAACCTTCAGACTAATTACACAGGCCAACATTGGAAAAACTTTTTTTCTGATAGTATCTTATTCTTACGTTTTTTTGGGTGGTAAATCCAGATATGATATTTAAAAAACTGTATCACCCACTGTTTCTTCACATTTTACAGTTAAATTTATTAAATTGAGTGATTTTTAAAGAATTTAACAGCTTTTGTATAGATAAAAATAATTTAAAAAGGAGGTGTAATGAATGTAAATGAGGTTGGTAGCACTGCTGAAAAACATTTGCCGGCAAAATAAGGTCGATTCTATTTTTTTGTTAACAGATGGTGTTTTGTTAACTGTCAACCTAACCTCACTTTCCCATTTCCTGTAAATGTATTCAGTACAATGTCTAATCATGGTTGTAAAAACTCTCCTGGCAGTTTTTGGTATATTTGTGGTGAATTTATGATTAAAAGACGCCAAAGAAACGTTACAGACTTTGTCTAAAAGGTTTATCTATAATACTTTGGCTCTAAATTTGGTGATCAAGATAAATCTTGGTCGCCGCATAAGGTATGTTACATGTTGAAGATCTGAGAAAATGGTCCAAAAAGGAGAAAAAATCCCTTAGATTTGCTGTTCCTATGATATGGAGGGAGCCAAGAAATCATTTTAAGGATTGCCACTTTTGCAATGGTGATATTACTGGTCATAATTCGAAAACCAAGAAGGTAATAAGCTAGCCCAACCTTCTGTCTGCCATCCGACTAGTAGGGCATGGTGCAGATTTGCTGGTTACTGAACCACCAGATGATTTAAATTCTATTCCAACAGAAGTATTTTCTGATGTACAATCTGATTTACATGAACCAGAAGATGGTGAATTCCATTGTAACACAGAAAGTCTAGAGCCCAAATTGTTTACTCAGACCGAGTGTAGCAGTTTGTTTAGGGATCTGAGCTTAACCAAAGAAAAAGCTAAATTGCTTGGCTCTAGATTAAAAGAAAAGAACTTATTGGCAGTTGGAACCAGCATAAACATGAATAGAAAGAGAGAGCAGCAATTTCCCAAGTTTTTTCAACAAGAAGGTAATTTAGTGTACTGCTCAGACATTCCCAGTCTGATGAATGAGTTGGGTATTGAATACAAAAAGGTAGACTGGAGGCTGTTTATTGATTAATCCAAAACTAGTTTAAAGGCTGCTTTATTACACAATGGTAACATGTATGCATCTATACCTTTTGGACATTCTGTGCATATGAAAGAAAGCTATGAAAACCTAGAAATAGTGCTAAATAAAATAGGCTATTCTGCTCATGACTGGATGATATGTGGCGATCTAAAAGTAACATACATGCTCCTTGGTCAGCAAGGTGGCTGTTTATTGATTAATCCAAAACTAGTTTAAAGGCTGCTTTATTACACAATGGTAACATGTATGCATCTATACCTTTTGGACATTCTGTGCATATGAAAGAAAGCTATGAAAACCTAGAAATAGTGCTAAATAAAATAGGCTATTCTGCTCATGACTGGATGATATGTGGCGATCTAAAAGTAACATACATGCTCCTTGGTCAGCAAGGTGGCTTTTCCAAATTTCCATGATTCTTATGTGAATGGGATAGTAGGGCTAGGGATCAACACTGGTACAGAAATAACTGGCCTGTGAGGGTCTTTAAAAGCTGGCGAGAACAATATTCTATGCAAAAACCTTGTAGATCCAAAAAACGTACTCCTACCACCTCTATCTATAAAGTTAGGCCTAATGAAACAGTTTGTAAAGGCTTTGCCCAAAGATGGATCATACTTTAAGTATCTCTGCCAAAAGTTCCCACACCTTTCAGAAGCTAAACTAAAAGAAGGCGTCTTTGTCGGACCTGACATTAGAAAATTGATGTTTGATGTTAAATTTAAATCCACAATGACCTTAAATGAGAAAGATGCATGAGTATCATTCAAGCAAGTCGTTACAAAATTCTTAGAACTTGAAAAAGACCCAGAATATGTTTCTATTATAGCTACAGTGTTAAAGAAGTTTAAAACTTTAGGATGTTTACTGAGCATGAAAGTTTAATTTTTGAACAAAAATGGTTTAAATGGCTCTGAGCACTATGGGACTTAACATCTATGGTCATCAGTCCCCTAATTTTTGAACAGTCACTATGGTTACCTCCTAGACAATATGGGAGATATTAGTGAGGAGCAAGGAGAGCGTTTTCACCAGGACATTAAAGTGATGGAAAAACGTTACCAAGGCCGCTGGAACACCAACGTGATGGGGGACTACTGTTGGTCACTGAAGTTCAGCAAGTGACTCATCACAGAAAAAGCTACACAAGAAGTTTCAAAGAAAAAAGAGAAAGAAAATACAAACCAGTTCCAGCTGATAGGTGAAACCTCTATTAACACATATCATTGTTTTAAGTAGCTTACTCCAAATACGAACAATACCTATTTTGTAACAAAGCATTTCATTAATTTCCCCATTTACCATAAAGTGTAGGATTTTTATACTATATAATAAAAAGTATAATGCTCGAAAACTATTGGTGATACAAGAAAACTAAGGCTAGATTTGGATTCAGCTCATAGAAATCTATAAAGATCAGCTATCAAAGTAATGAAGGTTTTTCAAAAGAAATTGTTCTTCGGCCTGTGTTATTGTTCTAGGATGTTGTCATGGCAGCTCTTCATTTTGGTTACACTGTTTAAGTACTAAAATGCTCTTCATCTTTTCTGCTTGGATTTTTCTGCAATGCTTTATCACAGTATTCAAATGACTGTTTCTCTGATTGAGGCGACAATGTGGCCGCCGAAGAAGCGTAAATATCTTCCTGTTTTTCATGATTATTTCGCACTTGGTGTGCACTTTTCTCTTGACATGAACGACAACGTTATCAAATGGTTCGTCTGGATTGAGGGAACGTCTCTTTGGACACCAGAAAACAAATTGATGCGGAAAATTAGCATTACATGTCGAAGTTTTTGATGCACATGAACTATTATTACTTTCTCGAACAACAGCTCACAAAATACAGAAGACTCTTTCTACATAACAACTGGTGTAACACCGAGTGGAATAATCATATACACACAAAGAAGAACTTAAACGCTGAAAATTTTTAATGAGTAATTTTTTGCCTAGTCACAACATTCACTCACTGAATTATCTCAAACGTAAACATTTCAAAAAAATGGTTCAAATGGCTCTGAGCACTATGGGACTTAACATCTATGGTCATCAGTTCCCTAGAACTTAGAACTACTTAAACCTAACTAACCTAAGGACAGCACACAACACCCAGCCATCACGAGGCAGAGAAACGTAAACATTTCAGTAAAATACACAATGTACAGACAGCTGCTATGGCAACAGCTTTCAACAACAAAGGAAAACAACTGTAACATAAAATAAATTTATTCACCATTTGGATTTGCAGCTCCTTGCGTTTACCATGTCTGCAATTAAAATTTTTGGATGTAAGGTCCACCAATTATGCAAAACACCGTTTTTTCCAAGCTCCCATACATATTTCAGCAGCTTTGTGCCATCATCAGTGGGTTTCTGTTTTATTTAATGTGTAATTTGAACATTTTTACTAAATGATTACAAATTACTTGAATATTTAGTTCAGACACCAATTTGTTTGTTTTAGTTAATACCTTTGAACTCGGTTTGCATGGTTTTTCAGGACCACTTGTGTTTTATTTATTGCACATAGCTTGTCATCTGAAAGCAAATGATGTTGATGAGAAATAATTTTATGCTTTAAACATAATTTAATTTGTCGCGCTATTTCGTGCCTATATTCGTTTTTAATTACGTTTTTATGTGGCAAGTCCTTTTTTCTCAGCATTATGATGAGATGTTATGAAGCACACGTAAATATAACACATGTTTTCACAGATATGGATGTGAAAGTACTTTGCACTTCACTAAAACACTCTGTAATTGTGGTTATTGTGTGACCCAACCCAGTCAGTGTTCACTGAAAGGTATTAGCTAAAAGAAAAAAAAAATGTTTGAACTAAATCTTCCCATAATTTTGTAATCATTTACTAAAAATGTTCACATTATATTAAATAAAACAGAAACCCACTGATGATGACACAGAGATGCTGAAACATGTTTTGGAACATGGAAAAAACCGTTTTGCATAACTGGCGGACCTTACATCCAATAAAATAAGTTTTATCGTGTGTCTTATTTCTACTATTTACAGGACACTTAATTGAAGTAACATTACTGTGAGACATTCTTCTGCAATAAGGATAGAAGCAATGAATTAAAATTTGTGCCACAGCCAGGTTTTAACTCAGGTCTCCTGCTTGCCACATAGATGTGCCATTATTCCACTGTAACTACAGATGGATAGCACATCTGTGTAGTAAGCAGGGGACCTGGGTTCAAGTCCTGGCTATGGCAATAATTTAATTCATTGTTTTACCTTTATCCTTATTGAAGAGAAAGTTTAGTATTGTATGTCTTTGGGCTAATACAATTCCATTAATTTCTTCTGCAAATACCAATATTTATGGAAATAATTAGAACTATAAAACTATTTAGCTTCTTGTTTATACTTTATGCATATTAAATTACTGTTGGCTTGTAAAGTGAGTATATGATTCCAGAACATTGATGCTGCAGAAGTACATCATTCAAGACATCTCGATTATCTGTGGTACACATATGTTATACTGAAAATTAACTTGGAGTCTATGAATTAACGTACTGTACCTTATGTAAATGTTTTTGGTGGGGAAGAAAATCTTATGTCACAGAATATTCTCTAAGAAAAATTGTTGAAAGCGACGTTCAGTTCATTTTCTTCTCGTAAATGCTGGGTACTTTTAGTGCAGAGTTTAGACGCTTACGATTTCTTTCTCCTCGCAGCATACTTCCAAAGAACCTTCTGGCCTTCACCTTTTGGAAAACTATAATGCGTGTGACATCAGGACAACTCAGTTTATTTTATACCTCCATGGTTCCGGTACTGTAATACTACTTTCGAGTCACTATTGGTATCTCATAAACTCACTTGTACCATTCGGCGCTAGGCTAAGCGAATTGACGTGACGTGACAGCCAGTGTGAAAACACCTTGCAGTAGTAGGGATGTGACGGTCCATTGATGTTTTAGTGTGAATCAGGCGTTAAATGTTTTAAATGAAGCAAAACGTTTGTGGTCTGAATAAATACTTTTATTAGAATCGCAGAAGAGGAAATATATCCCATACTACTTGTGAAACTGCGGTTGTAGAAAAGAGGCCAGAAAAGCAAAAAAGATGACATGTCAGCATTTCATTTCCACTTGGAGGCAAATTCGCACTAGCTGTCACGTCACAACATTCCATCATGTATAGCAAATGGTACTATTCAACAGGCCGTCAACGGATTGTCACGTCAAGTCACGTTATGGTTTCTCGGAAAGAAAATTTTGGCGGTCTTGTTGTCTTCGAACATCAAAAGTTAACTTATTTTCACCACACCTATTTTTTTTGTAGTGGATCTTGTACATATTTGTTTTTTTAATATTATTTTTACTATTAAGTTTCTTTTCGTGACAAATTGCAAATCTTCCATGACGATCTGGATATTTTTCCCATCAAATGTTCTTCCATAAGCTAGGTCAGATATCAGAAAGAGAAAAATTATGTATGTTTGACAATTACAGAACACAGCTGATGCCCTACACTGTATGTAAATAAGAACGTAAGTTGAAGCAGTTTGAATTAAATAAGATTTTAAGTGAAAAAGTCAACTTCAATGAAGGAGAAAAATGCAGGTGTTCATGAAGTTATTAGTTATGTGAGAGAGAAACACAATGGACAAGATAAACAGAATCTATTTATCCCTTATAAATATTGTTCGATGCGTTTATTGTATATTTTCGCTAGCAACTAAATGCTAATGTTCTGAAATGTTGTTTCACATCTGTGTATTTAACCACACAATACCGATTAACAACCATGAATGAAATGCACCTCCATGTCCGCAAAATACGTTATGAAATTTGCTTTGGCCATTAATAAACTTTATCTTTGTCAGTTTCTCAATTCTAGAATTCCGATTGTACACTCCGCCTTTTTGTATCGTGGTTCACTGTTCGGTACTTCGGTAGTAGGCTAAACAAATTGCGTGACTTGACGGCGAGTGTGAATCGGCCTAGACAACCTCTCTTCTTTAGTGGAGTAGTTTTCGGCAGATGTTAAATAAAAATATACATTATGTAAGCAAAGTAACGGGTATAAAATTTCTGTGAAACAATTATTATAGCAAGTAGCCAACATGAAGTAATAAAACTTTACAATTATGGTATTTAGTCGGATGTTGAATTGGAAAACTCATCACTATACCAATCTTCCCAGATCAATTACGAACATTTACTTAAAAGCTTTTTACACATGTTGGAGTCTGCTGTTCATCTGTTATAACATTATGGTATTATAGTGGTTATACGTCAGAGCATCTGAATTAGAAAGTCCTTGTTTATATTCCGAACTTACTGTTTCATCTCTGAGTATAGCTTCTTTCCCGGAAGATGCGTTTACGTTGCCTGCCCTGATGTAAATATAAATATACCCCACCTCCCCGAATGTTTACGCCGTAAGGCACGGTAGTGAATGGTGTGTGGATGATGGCTTGAAGAGTGATTGTGTGTAAATGGGGTAACCGGCAGCATGGAAAGGGCGTGGAAGTATTTTATTTTGTTAATTTGGTTTTCATATTTACTAGTAACAGGAATTTTGCTTTTCGGTCGCGGTTTTCTTCTTACCAGGGAATCATTATTTCGGAATGATAGCACTAAACCTAGTACAATTTGTGATTTATACGTTACGAAAGACAGAGTCGACAGTTTAAGTCACTCAAGCAATGAGGAGACATTCACGGACCAATGCACTGCACAACACGAATCTATTTCAGCAGTAAATAGCTTTAAAGTTATACTGATTGTAATCGACGCTTTAAAATTTGATTTCGTTTCCTACGATGAGAACGCCCAGGAAACACCCTTTAAAAATAAGCTGACCGTAATACGAGATTTATTGAAGGAAAAACCCGAAAGAACCAGATTGTACAAATTTATTGCTGATCCACCGACAACAACAATGCAGCGCCTTAAAGGGATGACAACAGGCAGTTTGCCGACTTTCATTGACATAGGCTCTAATTTTGCTACTCCAGAAATCAATGAGGACAATGTCATAGACCAACTGAAAAGGCACAATAGGAGCATCGTTTTCATGGGAGATGACACATGGTCTGGGTTGTATCCTGGCCGCTTTTTAAGAGAATATGCGTATCCGTCATTCAATGTATGGGATCTGGATACGGTTGACAGCGGTATTCAGACACATCTTTTGCCAGAAATTAGAAAACAAGATTGGCATTTGATAATATCGCATTTCCTGGGTGTAGATCATTGTGGCCACAGGTATGGACCACACCATCCAGAAATGGCAAGGAAGCTCAAGGAAATGAATCATGTAATAAGGTAAATAGCCTACATTATTGCATTTGTTTGTATATGATAAGAATAACCAACTCAGTGCAGTGTGGATGCATTTACCAAAGAAATTACTTTTCTACTTTATAATTCTGGTATGTCTGTGTCTTAATTTCAGTGATGTTGTTAACACTATGGATAATAATACAATACTGCTTGTTGTTGGAGACCATGGAATGACAAATACAGGTATGTGCCGAAACATAACCTGGGATTTTCATCTTAATATTGTAATCTACTCTACGAGCTGCATGGGAAAAGATTGCGAGCAAATGGATAAATGGGCAGCAAAAAAGACATAAGAATTGAGCCTTTTGTAATACAAACATTTGTAGATTCCCAAAAATTTGACCCCCCCCCCCCCGTCCCCTCCAGTTTAAGCTGCTGTAAATTTCCCAATGATTGGAAGTATGATTTTCACCTGCCCCATCTATGTCTGTCTTTATGCTTCTGTGATTCCTCAATGCTTCAGGTTTGTTGTCAATCAAGGCAACTTTGCCATTTTTCTTCTCCCCGTTTTAATTCTTTACCACCTCGTTAGGCTGAAATTATTCTTTGTTTCAACTATTTGTTGACCATGTGTATCTTGATATTACCTGTCTGGACTGACTCACCATCCCTGTGTAACGATTGAAATGTTGCACTCAGAAAAAGGATAAGGGTGTTAGTATTATACATCACATAGCTGTAGGAGTATTTTATTTTATTTCTTTTTTTGTTTCAGAAAAAGGAAAGAGAAATGTAAAAATACAGTGTGAAGGTGTTGCATGGAATGTTGATTGTTTTATTATTATTGTTTATTTGTTACATTTTTTTTACCAAACCCATTCTCTGTGAATCTAAGTAATCCTTTAATGTATAGAATATATTACTTAACAACCTCTTTAGAATTTTTTTAATCTCCTGTGGTAATTTATTGTACAGACAGAGTTGTTTGTACAATAATTAGCAGTGTTATTTCTGATGTGTACAACTGGTTGGTAAATATACTCACAGTGTACAGTTAAAATCCTGTGTTTTGAAAAATCTTTACAATGAGCTCTACTACTATGTTTGTTTATTATTTTTTATGGAAATTTTCTGCAGTTGGAAAATAGTGTTCATATTTTGTGCACCTCTCCCCAGAAAAGAATGCAGTAGCTACGGATTGCATGTACATATGAGTAGTATGTAGGCTAACTAAAAGACACTGACTGTGTGTTTCACGCTAATGATGGGACTGTAAGTCCAGTAACATGCCTATGGCATTTTGCTTTCAAGTATCTGTGTGTTGACAAGACTGTTATTGAGAATTGATATTCATTCCTTTGCATCTCTTAGAACCTATAGAGATGTCAACTACATTCAATTTAACAGTGCCATTTCCCCCTCTTCAAACTGAAATGCATGGCACTTGTTTTCTTGATGTTCAGTGTTAGTTTATTGCCTACATGCAGGCGTACTTGCGTATGAGTTTTGTTATGATGTGGTGGTGAGTAAGTAAACTGTTGTATATCCAATAGCATCAGCTGCCTTCACTTGTCTGCCTATTTGGGTAAGTGTTGCATAGCTGAGTGGTGCATGCTTAGGGGCATGGGCATCTGTGCACTGTACAACATGTACATTAAACGAGAAATGTGTTAGTATTTTAACATTATTTGTGGTCATTGATGGAGGAGAGAAAAAAAAAAAGTTAAATTCCTTACTGCAACCTATTAGGTATAATTTGTTACAGTAGAGTACGTTTTTCCTCAGGGTTAAAGCTGTCTCCATACAAAATTACCTAGAAATTGGTTCAGCAGGTTATTCATGAATAGTAAGTCAATTACTTTGATTTACTGATACTTATGTGGAAGAATCGATTTAACACTTTCAGGATTGTGTAATCATTGTATACATTGCACTTAGAAGTGAGTGAAATGAGCCACGTACCAACAATATGACCAGTGTTTTGTTCTTGGGATGTGCCAGTCCCGTTGGAAAATAATATTAAACTTGATGGTGGTAGAGCCCGTTCTGGTAATTGAAGCCAATGTTATCCTTGCCGATGCCCAAATCTCATTTTGAGCTGAACAAATGAATCTGTGTGCCAAAGTATCCCATAACTGACACTTTTTGCAGAAAGGATTTGGTGGTACATTGAAGTTGTGAAAGTTCACTTTAGTTGGAACCTCCCCATAGATTACATCCATTCAAGTGGATATGACATCTGAATATAGGAATTTTTGATGAGCATTTTGCTGATCTCTGCTCCAGTTTGCCAATGGCTAACTCCTGTACAGCGGTTGTACTAGTTGAAGTTAAAATGCTTGGTGGTATAAAAAAAAAAAAAACTGTGGAGTGATGGAGGGATTCCTTCCTCATGTAACTAGACATTACAAATTATGACTGCACATGGCACGCTGGGGGTTCTGCGTTAGGCGTGAGTATTAGTAGTGACACGTTGACTGGACCACAAGACTCTGAGCTGTCTATTTATATCAGTGGTGTTGATGGTGACAGTGCTGAAGTGAAATCTGGAGTTATTAAAGTAATTAAATAGCATTAAACTGATGAAGAAAGAAAATAGATAGTTTGTAATTTTGTGCAGCCCAAATTTTATAATAGATGTACTTGTAATAACATCCAACTGCCCTCATAAATCTGCCTGTTACCTGCTGCTGTGCTGTCATATCATAATGAAATGTGGTCCCACTAAAGCTTCGCACATGCTACATGTAAAGGCATGATGTTTCTCTATTTGTTGCCCAGCATTTAAATAATGCCATTGTTATCAGTCTTAAAGCGTCTCAGAAGCTGTAAGGTCGATAGACACACAAACAAACTCCTTACCCTCTCCCTTAACACCCACATCCTTTTGTCTTTCCCTCTCCTTCCCTCTTTCCTGACGAAGCAACCGTTGGTTGCGAAAGCTAGAATTTTGTGTGTATGTTTGTGTTTGTTTGTGTGTCTATCGACCTGCCAGCGCTTTCATTTGGTAAGTCACATCATGTTTGTTTTTAGATATATTTTTCCCACGTGGAATGTTTCCCTCTATTATACACATATAACACTACTATACACACTAGTTATATATATATATATATACTACTGGAGATACTCTTAAGGCACTGGAGCCTGTTGACCGGATTTATCCTGAAAAAGACTTGCTTGTCCTATCGTGACAAGATATTGATGCTGTAGTGACCATGAACACAAGATTAGACTACTTATGGGACACGCAGAGGGATTTTAGGAGGCAGTATTTGGGCACTCCATACATTATTGGAATCGGAAGAAACCTTTGTGTTTGTTTGTTTGTTTGTCTCATGTTGTGTGGATAATGTTGCATGATAAATCATAATGACGTGAAATGAGGCATTTGACATTCATTTTGCAAATTAATTTGTAAATATTACTACATGCTGACATTTATAAGGTTATTTTATTAATATACATGTGTGAATTAACATCTCCTACCCACCACCTTATACACATTACTATAACAGAAATTCGTGTATGCCATAGGAGGAGTTGTCATGGAAAAACTTTTTCGTTTTGTTTTCAAATTTTACTTTGCTATCTGTCAGACTTTTATATCACTGGTTAAGTGGTCAAAAATTTTAGCTGCAGCAATGTGCATCCCTTTATATGCCAAAAACAACCTTGACATAGAGTCGAGAATGCCATTTTTCATTCTGGTATTGTAACTGTGTACAGCTTTGTTTCTTTTGAAGTTTAGTAAGTGCAGTAGGGAATAAATATACTGTGAAGCAGTAGTCAGAATGCCGAGCTCCTTAAACAGAGGTTTAAAAGATAACAATAGGTGAACATCACATACCATTCTTTCAGCATGTTTTTGAGCAATAAAGAATTACTTTCTTAAAGATGAGTTACACTAGAACATTATTCCATATGACATTAATGAATGAAAATGTGCACAGTATGTGTCAACTTATTGATTTATCCCCCCCCCCCCCCCCCCCCCCCCCCGAGATGGACACTTAAGAATTTTGAAGTTTCCACCCTATTTAAGACCATTTTCAGAAAACCAGTCAGTTATATGTGTAAGAACATTGTCTACCATTTCTTCTGTTTCTCTATGTGTGCTTGGAATGATTACAATACTAGTGGCATCTGCAAAAAGAACTAATTATGTGTTTTATAAGACGGAAGATGGTTCACAGATAGTTCACATATGAGGAACACTAGTGGACATAAGATTGAGCCTTGGGGAATGCCATACATGATTTCTCCCCAGTTAGAATTGTGTGTAGTACTTACTGTTTATCTTTTTGAGGACAGAATAAAGGTTTTTGCAGCACTGTTTGTAATACAGTTTGCAGTGACAGTTAGTCACATGAATTGAATAAAAGTTCTCTCGTTCTGTCTCATGATACTGTCTTTCCAAATGCTAACAAAATTTTGTTTCCATTTATTTTTCAGTTTATGTTCTGTCTAGATTAAAAGTACTAAAGGGCTGTGGAACCAAAACTAAAGAGGTTAACTATGTGCAGAATAGTATCAAGAAGGAATTCAACATTTTATTTATATTTTCTGCAAATCTCTTCCCATATTTCTCCCAGTAAATTTCCTGTTGTATTATGTCCGAATTCACAGAATCAGTCTCATCCGGACTGATGTCAAAGTTAAACTCCCATAAAGCCTTGTCCAAGGAAGTTACATTCTAAAAAAAACAATCTGTTGTTGAGGTTTGAAGTGCTTTGTCTTGTTTTGTCTCTGTCTTTAAGAGTAATAAACAATTGATATAGATCTCTGTAAGTGAACTTTGAAAGTTTCTTGCTATGTATCCATGGTAGTTACAAGAATTAAGTAAAATTAGTGCACAATACTTTAATGATGACTTCAATGGCGACTTTAATTTTAGGTAAGCTTAATGCATTAAGAAAACTTATTTTTCATAGTGTCTTACCATAAACAATTTTCTGCATTGTTATCAATGCAGCTACAATAACAACGTAGAACACGTTAAATGCTGGTACAGTGAAGTGATTGCTATTATTATTAACACAGTAAAAGTGCCACCAGTCTGCCAAGATGGTCTTGTGCTGTGGTTCAGTTAGAGATCTTTATTCACTCTGATAATAAAAGTAGAGATGTAAAGTTGCAAAGAATAAATGGCTACCAAAGTTAAAGACATTTTTATCTATATTAGCAAGCATGAATAAGTGTAATATCACTAAGCATGCTCTCATTAGCAACTTTCACAGCCTGAATTATGAACAAAACACACACAACAGTGGTGTAATATTGTACAATATTTATTATTTGTTACCAGCCAATTATCAACACCCAGTGACCCATAAACATGCTGCCTTTCATTCAATGATGCACCACCTAATATTCATCCCCATGAGTGAAGACAACTTCCATATGGAATAAAATGCAGTCAAACAAACAGCATCAAACAGTGGCTATCCTCCTTCCTTAGTGGACCCCATAATCCACAAAAACTAGAAACAACTGGTGTATTTACCCTGTCCTTAAGCCACACCTCAATAACACAATAAATGGTGCACAATTCCATACTTAGGAAAAGTTTCGCTATATGTAGCCAGAAAGCTTGAATCCAGGGGAGTAAAAACATCATTTTATGTGCACAACACTGATGGATTCTATTTGTCCATGATAAAGACAACACCTCCAGCTTTGGCAAAGAGTGGAACATGTAAAATTACGAGTAATTGTGGCAAATTCTATATAGGTCAGTCTGGCAGGGCAATAAGTATCCACTTGAAGGAACACTGCAGAAGTTGGAAACTAAGAGGAGACTATACTTTGTATACCATGAGCTTGAAGAAGACCATAGTTAAAAGTTGAAACATGAAGTATTACATCACATCCATAAGGGAAGGAAGATGAATTATGTTGAAACATTGGAAATTGATAAACACACATCCACCAACTCAAGATTAATACTGAATGATCAATACAGTTTTCTTATGCAGCACTTTGAACTGCAAATACTGCTCATAATCCCATCCAGGTCATGTAAATTACCCCTCTTACTCACATATCCCATTTTCCTTTACTTCAGTTACTGTAATTTCTCTTGGTGTGTTAAAAAGTTTGACTTTGTATAATCACAGCTGCTTCACTCGCATGCATAATGTCATTATTGTATCTTGTCTACTTGTAATTTAGGACCTATTAAACATGGGATTATTTTGTTCAGACACATCTTTGGAATATATCACCAAAGTTTATTGTTAAATTTTTTCTTTTATGTACAGCTGGTGTAATTTTATATAGTTCATTAGTTAATGTGCCACATATTTTATCTTTGTTAAACAGCACTACATCACACAATGTAGGCTTTCACGGCTGGTGTTGTCTTCAGTTGAAACTTCCGGGCTGAGAGGCCGTGGTCGATGTATAAAATTTCCACCTAACGTTTCGTCTCCATCTGCAGGAGACATCTTCTGAGGTCGTCCGGCTACTGCCACTGAGGCTCCAGGTACTCTCGCATTTACAGAGCTCATAGAGGGCCCTACCATTCGTCACGTGATGCCGACGTTATGCCTATCTTTGGAAGGTGTCATCATTCTCGATTAAGAGTAATCGATTGTCATTCTGCTGGTGCAACGTCGACATCCATATCTTGTCTAACTTTAAAACTTCCTGTTTTCTATTAAAATTGTTATGGTGTTTGCGAATCTCTATTGCTTCTCTGTACATGCGCACATGATAATGGGATGTTTGTGCTAGAACGCGTGTCTCATTAAATTTAATTTAATTTAAATTCGTTCCCATGCATCGCTAGTTCCACGCAGTTGAATTCATCAGATGCGATGAGAACTAGCGGAAACTAGCAGTAAGCTGTTATATCTCCATTTATATATCAGTAACATAATGCAGTGTTATGACTGGAATAAGGTGGACTGTCTAACGTTCGGGACCATGGAGCTCAGTGCAGAAATGGCAACTAATAGGCAGAAGAAGAAAGGTAGAAGTGAAACATCAGTCGCTGGAAACTCTCGAACTGTGACTAACATGTCTGCGAGAGACTTAACAAAGAGGAACATTCAGTTCTATCGAAAGCAGGCAACTTTGCAGTCACGCCACTAAAGGTTCCTACGGAGGACATTATAGCGAATGTGGAGGCAGGAATCTGTTTGTTATCATCGCATTTTGCGGATGAAATCGGGACTGAAACAGCCAGAATATTACGCCAAGCGAAACCACCTACCAGCAATTTGTCTCAAGCGGAAAGGAGGACACTGAGGGAGATCAATGCGGATAAGAGCATTATTGTACTTGCAGCTGATAAAGGAAATGCTACAGTTTTCGCTAAACACTGAAGATTATCACCAGAAGATTAGTGACCTTTTGGACCCCACTACGTATAAAAAGCTTCAGAAGGATCCTACAACCAAAATTTTGAGAAATACCTATCAACTGATAAAACAATCTTCTCTTTCTTTGGATGATATAAAACAACTCTGCAAAACGGAAGCTTATCCACTCAGACAATATAGATTCCCAAAGGTGCATAAACAACAGGTCCCGTTGAGACAGATTGTGAGTGCCATAGGATCTTCAACACAAGAGGTGGCCAGATATCTCGCCTGCTTGCTGCAACCATACTTTGGCAGAACGGACTGTTACATTAAAAACTCGGCTCATTTTATTGAAAAACTGAGGGAGATTAACGTCAGCTCAAGTGATATTCTTGTGAGCTTCGATGTACTCTCATTGTTTACCATGGTGCCTGTAAACGAAGCTATTTCATATATAGCAGATATTTTTCCGACTGACATAGTAACTTTATTTAACACTGCCTGACGACAACTTATTTCCAGTATAACAACGAGTTTTACGAACAGATCGACGGGGTGGCGATGGGAAGCCCTCTCAGCCCAGCTGTTGCCAAGTTATTTATGGAGATCTTTGAACAGCAAGCACTGCAGACTGCCAGAAAAAAGCCAGCTAAATGGTACTGCTATGTTGATGACACATTTGTGATGACACATTTGTAGTGTGGCCGCATGGTGAAGAAGAGTTGGATGTCTTCTTGGTGCATCTGAACAGTATTAACCCAAAAATACAGTTTACGACGGAGAAAGAGAGCAACGGTCAACTTAATTTCCTGGACGTGTCGGTGATTAAACGGGTGGATGGGATGCAGGGCCACAAGGTATATAGAAAGAACACTCATACGGATCGATACCTCCACAAGGAATCAAACTATCATCCTAGGCAAAAAAGAGGTGTCCTGAAAACCTTGGTGGACAGAGCCAACAAAATCTGCCAGCCGGCTTGCTTACAAGATGAACTAAATCACTTACAGTCAGCCTTCATGAAAATTGGATATACCAGCAAGGAAATTGATTGAGCCCTCGATCAAAGGAGAAAATAAGCCAGAAGTCCAGAGCAACAACGGTCACCTACAGGAAAAGTTTTCCTACCTTTCATTAATAAAGTCACGGACCGTATTGGGAACGTTCTGGCCAAGTATGGGATCGAAACAATCTTCAGACCCACCAAGAAGATTAAGGAATATTTAAGAACTGCAAAAGACGCCCGACACCCCCTAGCAACACCTGGGGTATACAAAATTCCATGCAGTTGTGGACAAGTATATATTGGAACAACGAAAACAAGTGTAAACACCTGCTTAGCCAAACATAAAAGAAATTGTCGCTTAGGACTCATCGAAAAATCGGCTGTAGCTGAGCATGTTTTCCGAGATGGGAACCACGAAATTAAATAAAATGAGACAAGCATTCTAGCATGAACATCCCATTATTATGCGCGCATGTACAGAGAAGCAATAGAGATTGACAAACACCATAACAATTTTAATAGAAAAGAGGAAGTTTTAAAGTTAGACAAAATATGAATGTCGGCGTTGTGCCAGCAGAATGACAATCAATTACTCTTAATTGAGAATGATGATGCCTTCCAAAGATAAGCATACCGTCAGCATAACGTGATGAATGGTGGGGCCCTCTATGCGCTCTATAAATGTGAGAGTACCTGGAGCCTCAGTGACAGTAGCTAGGCGACCTCAGAAGATGTCTCCTGCAAATGGAGACGAAACATTAGGTGGAAATTTTATACATCGACCATGGCCTCTCAGCCCGGAAGTTTCAATTGAAGAGCACTACATCACATTTACAATTAAATAATCCCTGTTGTTTTATTCCTAACATCAACATTTTTCATCTCAGGAAATGGAGATATTCTGTAGATGCACTAGTTTAAAATCTTTGAACCAACAGAATTTCATTGAACCACATTGTACCCCATGTTGGTGTAACAGTTGAAAACCGGTTCATGTAACAAATAATAAATATTGTAGAATATTATACTAATGTTGTCTTTGTTTCATTCACAATGTATAAAATATTCTATCAAGAACCAGTGGAACAGTCAGTCAACATAAAATATCTTAAATCGCGAGAAATATTGTAATCGCATACAATGACAGTTGCTACATCACATGGCTGTCATTCTTACCAGTTAATAAAAGAAGTTTCTTTACATATTGTGCTTGAGGCCTTGACACTCTTGCTCAATAAGCATGTCACATTACTGCAAAATACTTTTCCGTAAGTGTCATTTCTGTTTCTGGTAAAGTCAGTAATGTCATAGCAGCACTTCATAAGCAGATTATTACAATTGAAAACCAAACAGCTGACCTCCAGATATAGCCGCTCACTGACCTTTCACCAAGACAGTGTTCCAAGAGTAAAATCTGATATCGTTAAGCAAGAAACAAATAAAGTCAGTGAGTCGAATCGCCTACAATAGACTATAATTGTTCTGTCAGAAATGATGACACTGTGAAACCAGTCACCATCAATTTCAGTGCTTACTGACTAACAGTGGCAGAGAACATTGAACCTGTTGTTGTTGTTGTTGTTGTTGTTGTTGTTGAGTAGTCTTCACACAGAAGCCACATTCATTGTATCTTTCCACAATAGTCTCTCTTGTGCCAGCCTCTTTAGCTCCACATAACTACTACATCCTACTTCTACTTGAAACTGCTCACTTTAGTCAAACCTTGGCCTTCCACTACAATTTTGCCCATTACCAAATTCTGTCACTTCCTTGATTCCACCGGTCCAACCTATGCACAAAACTCTTTTTGCTTCAGTGTTATGCAGCACCACTTCATTAATTACTTGATTTACCCTCATAATCTTCACTCTTCATCTGGAACACTACATTTCAAAAACTGCTATGCTTATCTTGTTTATGCTGTTTATTGTCAACACTTTTTCTTCAATGTAAAACTTCACTCTAGACAGTTATTTTCAGAAAAGACTTCTTAACACTTAATTTTATATTGAATGTTAATAAATTTCTATTTTTCAGAAATACTTTCCTTGCAATTGCCAGTCTGCATTTTATATTCTCTCCAATTTGGCCATCATCAATTACTTTACTGCCCAAATAGCAGAACTCATCTACTACTTTTAGTGCCTTCTTTCCTAATGTAATTCCCTTAGCATTACCTGATTTAATTAGCTACATTCCATTACGATGCTATCCATTCCACTCAAATGTTAGTTGTATGCCATCTCTGACAGAATTGCAGCATCATTTGCAAACCTTAGCTTTTATTTCTTATTCCTGGATTTCAATTCCATTTCAGACTTTCCCCCATATTCTTTTACTGCTTGTACTGTGTACAAATTGAATAATGTGCGGCACAGGTTACAACCCTCTCTCTTTCACTTCTCATTTACATTTGTTTGCATGACCATGATGCACAGCAGCTGTTATAATCAGTTATAATTTTTTTTTTTTCATTTTAAGCTTACACCAGTTAAAGAGGTTTTTTCCCTTTTATTTATAAAACACTTTTTGTAGTCATTCTGGAAATTTAGGTAGATTATGTTTTTCCACATTTTGATTCTGTAGATTAAAAACAGTATTTCCTTAAAAGATATTTGCGCTATTTACTTACTTTGTCTCTGCCTCATTTTTACATATTCTGTTTGTGTAAGTAAATGTTATGCCAAATTTTGTAAGGAAATACTTTTTTAATTTATAAATAACAAAATGCGGGGACATGGTAAGTACCATATTTCCAGAGTGACTGAAGAAGGTGCTTAACAAACAAAAACAAAACAAGTCTGGTAAGAAATGCTCATTAACTACAGAAAGGTTAAGACAGAAAAGCCAATAAATAAGCGAGTGTCAAAGATTTACAAATATTTACAGTTGCTGTAAATGTCAGTTTGCCTCTCTTTAATCTATCTTCTGAGGTAAGTTGTGGAACTAGTGATTGCTTTGCATGTTACTAAATTTCTCCAAACTGGTGTTCCCCAGTGTGGTGTTGGTAACCATGACTTATTAAACTGTGGTTAGGTAATACACCTGTCAGCAACTGCTGTCTTTGATACTGGACTTATTATATTTGACTAGAAGGGTATTACATCTGTGTCATATCTTCTACAGAACAGATGGCACATTTCTTTCATGATTGATCCTCCAAAGGATTGTAATATTTCTGAGGGTATGTGATCTGCTTCATGTGCCGTGTTTCGACTTCGGTTTATCAGTGCTTCTCAAATTCTTCTCACAGTATTCCATCCCCCATCTCATCTTTGTCCAAATCCTGTCCATTTGCATAATGTTACCCTCATGTTTTTACCTTTTATATAGCCCATCACTACATGTATGGCTTTCATATTTCAGCCTCCCCTTCTTTGCTTAGTACAGGCTTGTCATCTGAACCCTTGATGTTTTTATAGCTACTTCTCTTTACTCCACAAGTTTCTTGACTTTCCTATAAGCAGCATGTATATTTCAAATAATCGTCTGTCCTTCTACAGCTTAACATTTCTTCTTTGGTCATTCATATGTTCCATTTTTGCACTTCTCATTTTACTAGTGATCTGTATTCCCTTTTGGATGCTCCATTTGCTAATTTTCTATTTCTCCTTTCATCAAGCAAATTAAATATCTTGTGTGGTATCTAAGGTGAATAATGGCCACTGATTTTATCTCATAACTTTACAGAGAAAATAAATCTGGGGGAGTGGAATATTAGATCCCAAGTTAATTTAACTGGTTGTTGCTCCTCTCTCTATCTCATCTATATACTTATCTATCTTCTACTGCATTTTTAATCTATTTCAGCCATTGCCTAAAGCTCTCTTTGAAACTCTCAGCGACCTCTGGTTATATCAACTTACCAAGCACCTATCTCATGAATTTTCTTCCTTACTGCAGCTTCTTCAGCTTTAATGTGCATTTCATAACTAATAAATTTTAGTTAGCATCCATGGCTGCTTGTGGGTGGTTTTTGCAGTGCGTAAGATGGTTTCTGAGTCTCTTGTGTTATCAAACCAGAGAAACACTTGAATGTCTCTAGAACTTTTCTAAGCGTACAGCCTTCTTTCTTGATTCCTTAACCAGGTTTTAGCAATGATTAAGTTGTTCTGTACACTGTGTGGAGTGTGAATTTCTGACTACCTGGTTATGATAACCTGTTCACTATGTTGTTCTTAGTAGTTTAACCACACTTGTATCTTCTTTGTCATTGTTATACCTACTCTTGTGTTACGGTTGCTTAATTTTGTGCTAACGTCTCTGTACTCACCTGATTAGAAATCTTGTTCTTTCTACCACCACATTTCATTAATTCCCATAATATATATCTTAAACATACCTAAGCTATCTTGGGTCTAATATTCCACACTTCCAGATTTATTTTCTCTGGAAGTTATGAGAGAAAATCGGTGGCCATTATTCAACTTCAAAAGGCAAAATTCTTAGACCTGTCAATAGAAAGAGCTAAAGTGCAAGAAATTAATCTAGTTTTGGAACCTGATGTGAGGACAAGGAGCCAAAGATCATGGCTTTCAACAACCCACAGTACCAACATCACAAGGCCATGATGGCTGATACTACAAGGCCAGAACAGTAAATAATGTAGACTGTTACCCCTCTAACTATTGGAAAAGGTTGCTGCCACTTTTCAGAAATCATGTGTTAATTTGGTCTCTACACAGATAACCCTCTGATGTGAATGCAGAAAGCATGTCTGTCTGTCTGTCTGTCTGTATCATTGAAACATGCAAACCACCCCTCTGTGGCAAGAGCCATGGTCCACGAGGTCTACAAACGATAGTTAAAAAAAGTCATAAAGTGAGTCCACAACTCATTAGACCATAAAAAGTTGCCTCTGATAGCCTTCCCCTTCCGTTGCCCATTTTGATTAATTGTTCCACCTTCTAGACTGGCCTAAACCTGGTAACTTCCGACCCCAGGCGCGCCCCTTGTACACTGTACATTGAAATACATCCTCTTTATTGCACCTAATTTCCTGTTTTGTCATTTAACGGCAGCCCTGGATGCCCGCTCTCTAATCCTGACTGCTCGACCTCCTGCACCCTGTTGTACGAGGCATATGTAACAACCGCCTCCCCCCTTTCCCAAACCCTGTATACATTTACAATTGGTGTCAGAAGTGCCCGTATACTCTACAGCATACAAGATGCTAGTGTCACCAGTTCTACAGTTTTGTTCCAGCATTTGAAGTCCTTATTGAGGAATCCTAATAATAGACACCAGACAAACTCGTAGACATGTTGCTAGGATCATAACAGGGTGGTATACTCATTATGGAAGTGTAACAGAAATGTTCATTGAACTTAAGTGTTAATCTTCGGAACAAAGATGACATAGTTCTCATAAAACACTGTTGGATAAATCTAGAGCAACTATATTTGAAGAAGAGTGTTTGCCCATTCTGCTACTACCTTTGTATATCTTGCACAGAGGTCGTCAGAACAAGATAGGTTACTTACAGAGACATACCGACAGCCGTTTTTCTTTTGGTCAGTTCACAAATGGAATATGACTGGGTATCATTAATATTAGTAAGAGATACCCTCCACCATGATTGTACAGTGACCTGTAGAATATATATATGTAGATTTACAGAGGATCATTTGCTACTACCAACAATACTATATTGCAACTCCATTCAATTCTTCCTGACAGTAATTACTCAGCTCTTAACAAACATTTTGCCTTGTTTCGTGGTTCTATATATATATAGCCTAATTTTGAGCATGTTTGTACCAAAACTTCAGAAAATTATTTACATTGGCCTACTTCATACACTTTATGGTAAACCTTTGCATTCCGTAATGCAGATGCAAGACGTCTGTGTGTGCTCTTATTTAGATCGCCACCGCCCGAGTGACAAATGTACCACAGAGAATTGTGCGAGTCTCTTTGTGGAACCAGTGGGACCGTAGACCAACAGTTAAGGTCTACATTAAAACAAAAATTGTGCTTTCATTCAAATATATTTACATAATCATTACAATCCAGAACTATCCAGTGGGTGGTATTCTTTGAAACTCTTCAGGGTAGACGGTTTCTATTGTCATTTCACTATAATTCTTTACAGATGAATGAATGTCATCATCAAAATCACTATCATTCTCATTTTTGCACAGCCAATCCTTAAAAAGTTCTAAAATTTTCTTTCGGAAAGGGCTGTGCATGAAGAATTAGCCTGTTGTTATTTCCTATCTTGAATGTAATAATTACAGCATTTCTCTCAACACAAAAGCTACACTTTGACATCTACTTAACACAAGCTTCACTAGATGGCACTAGTACGCAATATTGACACCTAGTACAGTCACATTAAGAGTTATGGAAAATTGTGTCAAATGAGGCTCGACATTGGATTAGAAATCAAAATTCGCAATGTTGAGCGCCACTTGCCATTGGAATGGAAATGATTAATGTAATTTTAGTTACACACATAATTAATACTTATTTCCTTGTTCCTCAAAGTAATTCATACACAATTTCAAATATTAGGCAGGCTCCACCTTTTTCGATGGAATTTAGTAATATTCATAGATAATTTTTATATTAGCCATAAAATCTTTTAAATTAGAATAGCTTAAAAGTTATTGCCTATTAGGTAAAATTGAACAATTTCTTTAATTAGTAATCTTGTTGTTGTTGTTGTTGTTGTTGTTGTTGTTGTTGTGGTCTTCAGTCCCTCCATGCAGCGTTCCATGATACTCTATCCTGCGCAAGCTGCTTCATCTCCAAGTAACTACAGCAGCCTACATTCTTCTGAATCTGCTTAGTGTAGTCATCTCTTGGTCTCCTGCTATGATTTTTACCCTCCAATACTGAATTGGTGATCCTTTGATGCCTCAGAACATATTCTATCAACCGATCTTTTCATCTAGTCAAGTTGTGCCACAAATTCCTCTTCTTCCCAATTCGATTCAGTACCTTCTCATTCCTTATGTCATCTACCCATCTAATCTTCAGCATTCTTTTGTAGCACCAAATTTCGAAAGCTTCTATTCTCTTCTTGTCTAAACTATTTATCGTCTCTGTGTCACTTCCATACATGGCTACACTCCATGCAAATACTTTTATAAATGACTTCCTGACACTTAAATCTATAGTCGATGTTAACAAATTTCTCTTCTTCAGGAAGGCTTTCCTTGCCATTGCCAGTCTACATTTTATATCCTCTCTACTTCGACCATCCTCTGTTATTTTGCTCCCCAAACAGCAAAACTCATTTACTACTTTAAGTGTCTCATTTCCTAATCTAGATCCCTCAGCATCACTTGATTTAATTCAACTACATTCCGTTAGTCTCGTTTTGCTTTTGTTGATGTTCATCTTATATCCTCCTTTCAAGACACTGTTCATTCCTTTCAGTTGCTCTTCCAGATCCTTTGCAGTCTCTGACAGAACCACAATGTCATCAGCGAATCTCAAAGTTTTTATTTCTTCTCCATAGATTTTAATTCCTACTGCAAATCTTTCCTTTGTTTGCTTTTTCTGTTTGCTCAATATACAGATGTCCGTCCCCAATGGCTGAGTGGTCAGCTCGACAGATTGTCAATCCTAATGGCCCAGGTTCGATTCCCGGCTGATGTTGTGTCATCAAATCAAACGTCTTGCACCCGGCAAACGGTCTACCCGACGGGAGGCCCTAGTCATGTGACATCACAATACACAGATTGAATAACATCGGGGATAGGCTACAACTCTGTATTACTCCCTTCCAAGCCACTGCTTCCTTTCATGCCCCTCAACTCTTATTACTGCCATCTGGTTACTGTACAAATTGTATATAGCCTTTCGCTCCCTGTGTTTGACCTCTTCAACCTTCAGAATTTGAAAGAGTGTATTCCAGTCAACATTGTCAATAGTGTTCCCCAAGTCTACAGATGATAGAAACGTAGGTTTGCCTTGTCAGGAAATGTAGGTTTGTCTTTCCTTAACCTAGCTTCTAAGATAAGTCATAGGGTCAGTATTGCCTCACGTGTTCCAACATTTCTACGGAATCCAAACTGATCCTCTTCGAGGTCGATTTCTACCAGTTTTTCCATTTATCTGTAAAGAATTTGTGTTCGTATTTTGCAGCCGCGGCTTATTAAGCCGAGTTCGGTAATTTTCATACCTGTCAATACGTGCTTTCTTTGGGATTGGAATTATTATATTCTTGAAGTCTGAGGGTATTTTGCCTGTCTCATACATCTTGCTCATGAGATGGTAGAGTTTTGTCAGGGCTGGCTCTCCCAAGGCTATCAGTAGTTATAATGGAATGCTGTCTACTCCCGGGGCCTTCTTTAGACTTACGTCTTTTAGTACTCTGACGAATTCTTCACCCATTAGCATGTCTCCCATTTCATCTCCATCCACGTCCTCGTCCATTTCCATAATATTGCCCTCAAGTACATTGCCCTTGTGTAGACGCTCTACATATTCCATCCACCTTTCTATTTTTCCTTCTTTGCCTAGAACTGGTTTTCCATCCTTGTATAGACCCTCTACATGTTCCAACAACCTTTCTGCTTTCTCTTCTTTGCTTGGAACTAGTTTTCCATCTGAGCTCTTGATATATGCCTCTACATCCTTACATTTGTCCTCTATCCATTCCTGCTTAGTTATTTTGCACTTCCTGTCAATTTCATTTTTGAGATATTTATATTCCTTTTTGCCTACTCCATTTACTGCATTTTTATATTTTCTCCTTTCATCAATTAAGTTCAATATCTCCGCTGTTACCCAAGGATTTCCACTAGCGCTCATCTTTTTACCTACTTGATCCTCTGCTGCCTTTACTATTTCATCTCTCAAAGCTATCCATTCTTCTTCTACTGTATTTCTTTCCCCCAGTCTTGTCAATCGTTCTGTAATGCTCTTTCTGAAACTTTCTACAACTCTCTATAACCTCTGGTTCTTTAAGTTTATCCAGATCCCATCTCCTTAAATTCCCACATTTTCACAGTTTCTTCAGTTTTAATCTACAGTTCATAACATATAGATTGTAGTCAGAGTCCACATCTGCCGCTGGAAATGTCTTACAATTTAAAACGCGCTTCCTAAATCTCTGTCTTACCATTATATAATCTATCTGAAACCTTCCCGTGTCTCCAGGCCTCTTCCACGTATACAACCTCCTTTCATGATTTTTAAACTAAGTGTTAGCTATGATTAAGCTATGCTCTGTGACAAGAGCTATTAAAAATCCTTGGGTAACAGAAGATATATTGAATTTAATTGATGAGATGAGAAAATATAAAAATACAGTAAATGAAGCAGGCATAAAGGAATACAAACCTCTCAAAAATGGGGTCGACAGGAAGTGCAAAGTGGCAAATCAGAGATGGCTAGAGGACAAATGTAAGGATGTAGAGGCATATATCACTAGGGGTAAATAGCTACTGCCTAAAGGAAAATTAAAGATACATTTTGAGCAAAGAGAACCACTTCTATGAATATCAAGAGTTCAGATGGAAACCCAGTCCTAGACAAAGAAGGGAAAGCAGAAAGGTGGAAGGAGTATATAGAGGGTCTATACAAGGGCAATGTACTTGAGGACAATATTATGGAAATAGAAGAGGATTTAGATGAAGATGAAATGGGAGACATGATACTGTGTGAAGAATTTGACAGAGCGCTGAAAGACCTAAGTCAAAACAAGGCCCCAGGAGTAGACAACATTCCATTAGAACTACTGATAGCCTTCGGAGAGCCAGCCCTGACAAGACTGTACCATCTGGTGAGCAAGATGCATGGGACAGGTGAAATACCCTCAGACTTCAAGAAGAATATAATAATTCCAATCCCAGAGAAAGCAGGTGTTGATGTGAAAATTACCAAACTATCAGTTTAATAAGTCACAGGTGCAATACACTAACACGAATTCTTTACAGATGAATGGAAAAACTGGCGGAAGCCGACCTCGGGAAAGGTCAGTTTGGATTCCACAGAAATGTTGGAACACGTGAGGCAATATTGACCCTACAACTTACCTTAGAAGTTAGATTAAGAAAAGGCAAACCTACATTTCTAGCCTTTGTAGACATAGAGGAAGCTTTTGACAGTGTTGACTGGAATATTCTCTTTCAAATTCTAAAGGTGGCAGGGGTAAAATACATAGAGTGAAAGGCTATTTACAATTTGTACAGAAACCAGATGGCAGTTAGAAGAGTCGAGGGACATGAAAGGGAAGCAGTGGTTGGGAATGGAGTGAGACAGGGTTGTAGCCTATCCCTGATGTTATTCAGTCTGTATATTGAGCAAGCAGTAAAGGAAACGAAAGAAAAATTCAGAGTTGGAATTAAAATCCATGTAGGAGAAATAAAAACTTGGAGGTTCGCCGATTACGTAATTCTGTCAGAGACAGCAAAGGACCTGGAAGAGCAGTTGAACGGAATGGAAAATGTCTTGAAAGAAGGATATAAGATGAACATCAACAAAAGGAAAATGAAGATAATGGATAGTAGTCAAATTAAATCGGGGGATGCTGAGGGAATTAGAGTAGGAAATGAGACACTTAAAGTAGTAAATGAGTTTTGCTGTTTGGGGAGCAAAATAACTGATGATGGTCAATGTAGAGAGGATATAAAATGTAGACTGGCTATGAGAAGGAAAGCGTTTCTGAAGAAGAGAAATTTGTTAACATTGACTGTAGATATAAGTGCCAGGAAGTCATTTCTAAAAGTATTTGTATGGAAGTGAAATGAGGATGATAAATAGTTTAGACAAGAAGAGAATGGGGTGCTACAGAAGAATGCTGAAGATTAGATGGGTAGATCACATAACTAATGAGGAGGCATTGAATAGAATTGGGGAGAAGAGAAACTTGTAGCACAACTTGACTAGAAGAAGGGATCGGTCGGTAGGACAAGTTCTGAGGCATCAAGGGACCACCAATTTAATATTGGAGGGCAGCGTGGAGGGTGAAAATCGTAGAGGGAGACTAAGAGATGAATACACTAAGTGGATTCAGAAGGATGTAGGTTGCAGTAGGTACTGGGAGATGAAGCAGCTTGCACAGGATAGAGTAGCATGGAGAGCTGCATCAAACCAGTCTCTGGACTGAAGACTGCAACAGCAACAGTAGCTTGAATATCAATAGTGGAAGGTCATAATTTTTAGAGGCAACAGTACTTTGAAATATCAGGATTTTTTGTAAAGTAAAGATGCTTCGGTAATACAATGACACATGAATCAGAAAAACATAATTTACTCTGTGGATAACAAGAATTTAGAAAACATGGTTCGTGATGTAATTTTGTTATTTACTAGTTCTCAGTTAAGATGTAAATTAGCTCAGAATTTTAGTTATAAATTATGCTTTTCTCAATAAGTAACTGAGTTATTTTGTAATCCATAGAAGGCTAGGAGCACGAAACTGAACTTGTAAGTTGTACATGTATATTGAAGAATTCAAAGGTGATGACAATTGTTGATCATTGTAACTCATTCTTGTTTGCTGTAGATGTCCTAGGTTTGTTACTTTCTTGATTATGTTGCATTCTTTAACGATTCTAATATTTTTACTTTTTTGAAATGAAAATATGATGCATGATCTTTTACTTTTCTTCATTTATTCATAAAAAATTGGTGCTTGACCACAGTAACTCTATTACAGCTGCGTTACAGCAGTTCAGTAACAATTACTGCCCCACTATGCCAAACGCCAGTCATGTACACTTGTGAGCTGCTTGGAATCCTGTAAACAGTGTTGTCAAAGAATCACCCCTATGGTCCAAATCAATCTCTCTCCACAAGATTTTAATGATTATTTTGTTAAATCTGTCTAGGAATAAAGCAATATCATTAATAAACCTGATACAGATCCATCAGAACCCTTAGAAAATAATTATCATGGAATTCCCTACAGTAATCATCTCACTTTCTCCAATGTTACACCTAGTATTATATTACAAATAGTATGGAACTTCAAGTCATCAGATAGTGTTGATATTTATGAAATGTCTTGCAATGTGCTGAAGAAAATCACAGACTCCACTGTTTGTACATTAACTCAATGCATAAATAAATGTGTATCAGAGGGATATTTTCCAGAGGAGCTGAAATTATCTGGGGTGATTCCTGTGTATAAAAAGGGTGGCAATGACAACCTTAACACTTTCTGTGACCTTTGTCAAGTATTTGTCTGTGTAGGTCATGACACTCCTGCAGAAACCCCATTTCTGTGGCATCAGGGATAACAGCCAAAAAATATTAACATCTTATCTCCAAAACCAAAGACAAGTTATCTGCATTGGCATAGAAAAGTCTACCAAGAAACAAACAAAAGTGGGAGTTCCACAGGGATTTATTTGGCAATGACCAATGACCTACCCTCCTTTATAAGCTCCAATATGCAGATGATTACAACATTGGTGTAAATAATGTAAAAGATTCTGTTGACAGTGTTCTCACCCAAGCCTCATGTTAGATTGGTGCAAATGGATTCCTCCTGAATGAGAACAAAACACAAAAATGGAAAAACACCATTTTAATGACCCCAGATGTATAAAGTTATCTGGGTATACTTAGATGAAAAATTGCCCTGGGAGCAAACATAAAATACATTAGTGTTAAATTATCTAGAGGAATTTACTTGTTAAAAAATCTTATTTTGCATTTTTTCAAAGTATTATGTCGTGGAATTATTCTCTGGGGAAACTCAAGCCATGTTCAAAGTTTTATTTCTGCAGAAGAAAGCAATGAGAGCCATTACATGTTCTCAGATAAAGCTCATTGTAAGCCCTTGTTCTCTGAATATAAAATAATGACTGTTATAAATCTATATACATGTACACCAAGTGTTAATCTGCATGAAAGGGAATCCGCATGAATTAAACTGTAGAAGTAGTATTCACAGATCACAACACAAGAAAAAGTAAGTCCATATATAAGTCATACCATAGACTATCAAAGGCAATCAGTAGCTATTGGCTAATGGGACGTAAACTGGTTAATAAGCTTCCACAGATGGCACAAGACCTTCAACGGAGTGCATTTAGGAAAACATTAAATAAATGGCTTGTTGCCACCCCCTTTTATGAATTAATTTTTTTGACTGTGACATGGAATTGTAAGCTAACAACTAACATGCTCTTCTGTTCTATTTACTAATGTAGTGATTGCACTGTATAAAAAATTTATCTATTGTTGTAGTGGTCTAATGACAATTAAATTATCTTATGTTGTATTTTTACCATTATTACAATTTTATGTTTTTTTGTAAATTGCAGTGCAAAAAAATTAATACAAATAATTTCATGTGTGATATCAAGGTCAATGGAGAACACAAATTTAACTTCAATTAATTGTTTTATGTCTTGTAAAGTTTTTCCATGCTAACTTCTGTAATATTTTACAACCAACATTAAAAAAGTAAACTTTCATTAACAATAAATTGATATTCTAATGGCCCACAATAGTGGTGACTTTAATGATAAAGGTTTATTAAAAAAAAAAAACACTGTTGTAATACGAACTGAGTGAGATGGCACTGTTGTTAGCACTCTGGACTCGCATTCTGGAGGATGAAGGTTCAAACCCGCATCCAGCCATCCTGATTTAGGTTTTCCGTGATTTTCCTAAATTGCTTCAGGCAAATGCCTGTGATGGTTCCTGTGAAAGGTCATGGCCGAATTCTTTTCCCATCATTCCTTAATCGGATGGGACCAATGACCTCATTGTTTGTCCCCCTCTCTGAAATCAACCAACCATCCAAGTTAAGAATACTGATTACATTGTAAACAAATGATTGTGTTGTTTAATACAATTGTACCAAGTTACTTTTGTTTGTAGTCTGGTTGTTACATAACCAAATTATCATGTAATGTGATTTTAGTAGTCAAATGTATTATATAGCTCAATAGGTGAATCTGGTCTGTTACTTACACAGGATAACTTTAGTCCAAAAGAAAGTTCCAAAGTTAAAACTAAAATAGGATTAATGTGCTCTAGGAGAGATACCAGAAAAAATGGAAGTGCTCCACTTTGCTACATTTAAAGTCCTTGAGCCAGTCACATGTACGAGAGCCTATTTAGATAGGCACAACGAAAAGTCACATTAAGCTTTTCGCCAAAGCCTTCATCAGACAGCAAAACACACTGACTGCTATCTCTGGCTGCTCAGGCCAGAGTGAAATTGAAACACATCAGATGGGAGCAACAGGCCATAGTGGAGCAGGGAAGGGTGAGAGATAGTAGGATACAGATGGGAAAAGGAAGCAGTGCTGCTTGGCAGAGTGTGTAGGGATAGAGGTGACAGACAAGGCTAGTGGAGCGAGTAGATATGGCAGAGAGGGCTACCTGGCGCAGTGTCAGGAGCCAGCTCCCAATTATGCACAAGGTAAGCCCTGTCTGCCACCTTTAGTCTCTGCACACTCTGTCAGGCAGCACAGTTCACTATTCCCCCACCTGTGCCCTTCTATCCCTCCTCCTTCCCTGCTCCACTATGAATTGTTGTTATCGTTCAAAGCATTTCAGTTTCTCTGGCCTGAGCAGCCAGGTGTATGAGGTGTGCTTGCTTTTGTGAATGCATTTGTGTTTTTCTTTTCTGATGAAAGCTTTGGCTGAAAGCTTAATGTGTAATAATCTTTTTGTTGTGCCTATATGCAACTTAGTGTGTCAATTTTACGGTGCATAGCACTCTATCCATTCTGTAATTGTTGATATTCCAGCCTGGACTTTCTACTGTTTGATTCAGCAGAAATTCAGCTACCTTGAGAAAAGTCACTGAGTATCCTCTCGCACAACTCAACCACTGCTGTTATCTGCATGCGTTTTCAGCTATAGCTAATAAGTTTCTCCTGTATTTGAATTTAAGTAGTCAGGTAATTTGTAGGATTTGCTGATATCATCAGTTTTCAATTTTGTGAATTTATAACGATGTCCAGTTTGTTACTTCGAAAATCCTTGCAACAGAGTACAAAACCCCATGTGGGATGCTATTCAAGGAAGGGAAATCTACATAGAAATTATTTTTCTTTCTTGTATTCTGTCAGATAACATTGAGAAACTATACAAATTGCTATTGACTAACTATAAAATTGAAGTGTGTGAAATAGTTACCTTTACATGGAGATGCTGAGTCGCGATAGGCACAACAAAATGATTCACACAGTTATAGCTTTCGGCCATTAAGGCCTTTGTCAGCAACAGACGCATGCGCACACACGTCTGCAGTCTCAGACAACTGAAACCACACTGCAAACAGCAGCACCAGTGCGTGGTGGGAGTTGCGACTGAGGGGGCAAGGAGGCGGCTGGGGTGGGGAGGGGGAGGGATAGTATGGTGGGGGTGGCGGCCAGTGAGGTGATGCAGTTTAGATGGAGGGGAGGGGGCGGGGCTAAGTAGTGGAAAGGAGAGAAATAGAAAGAAATTAAATGACTGGGTGTGGTAGTGAAATGATGACTGTGTAGTGTGCTGGAATGGGAACGAGGGGAGGTGGGGAGGGGGGGGGGGCTGAATGGCTGAGGACAGTGTCTAACAAAGGTTGAGGCCAAGAGGGTTACGGGAACATAGTATGTATTGCAGGAAAAGTTCCCCCCTGTGCAATTCAGAAATGCTGGTGTTGGTGGGAAGGATTCATATGGCACAGGCTGTGAAGCAGTCATTGAGATTAGGGATATCATGTTTGGCAGTGTGTTCAGCAACAGGGTGGTCCACTGGTTTTATGGCCACAGTTTGTCAGGGGCCATTCATGCTGACAGGCAGGACTACCTGTGAAACCAGTCATGTGATTTACAAGCTAAGCTACAACCACTGTGCTGCATTCTATGTAGGCATGACAACCAACAAGCTGTCTGTCCGCATGAATGGCCACCGACAAACTGTGACCAAAAAACAAGTGGACAACCCTGTTGCTGAACACACTGCCAAACAAGATATCCCTCATCTCAATGACTGCTTCACAGCCTGTTCGATATGCTCCTTCCCTTTCGATATGGCTCCTTCCCACCAACACCAGCTTTTCTGAATTGCACAGGTGGGAACTTTCCCTGCAATACATCCTATGTTCCCGTAATCCTTCTGGCCTCAACCTTCATTAGTCACCGTCCTCACCCATTCAGCCACCTACCTGTTCCCATTCCAGCACTACACAGCTGTCATTTCATGGCCACAACCAGTCTTTTAATTTCTTTTTATTTCTCTCCTTTACGCTGTTTAGCCCCCCCTCCTCACCTGTCCACCATCTAAAGTGCAGCACATCACTGTCCGCCACCCCCACCATACTATCCCTCCCCCTCCCCACCCCAGCCTCCTCCTTACCTCCACTCCATCGCCACTCCCATCATGCACTAGTGCTGCTGCTCACAGTGTGGTGTCAGTTGTCTGAGACTGCAGGTGTGTGTGTGTGTGTGTGTGTGTGTGTGTGTGTGTGTGTGTTTTGCTGACAGAAGCCTTAATGGTCGAAAGCTACAATTGTATGAATCTTTTTCTTTTTGTTGTGCCTATCGCGACTCAGCATCTCCGCTGTATGGTGAGTAGCAAATTTATTTATTATTTATGAGAAATTTTATTGAAAGGAGGGTGTTATTGTTCACTAGTTTCTTTGTGTGGATGAGACCGAAGCAAAATGGCAATCAGAACAGTGGGGGGAGGAGGGGGGGGGGAGGAATCATCTGATAGAAAGATTATGTCCAGTGTTTTCATGAAGGAAGAGGGAATTATTCATATTATATAAAATATAGGAAAGGCAACCATTCACCTGTAGCAGATGATGTAGATTGCAAACACGACACTCGTAACAGAAGACAGCATTCACTAGCTTTCGGGCTCTGGGTGTTTTTCTAACAAGACTACATACACACTACCTTACAGACAACCAAAACACACATTCCCAGAGCCACAGTGAGACTGATTGTAGGAAGCTGCATTGTAGAGTTGGAGATGAGGAGGGGGTGGGAAGGTCTTTACTGTACAAAAAGACAAAAGGAGTTCAGAGAGTACAGTATATCTGTGTGTGTGTGTGTGTGTGTGTGTGTGTGTGTGTGCGCGCGTGCGTGCGTGTGTTTTTCATTAACTTAAAAGGGGGCCTGTATTCGAAAAGTAATGCATTTGGGACATCAGAGATATTGTCAGTGGAATATGTTTAGTGTTCCTAGAGGTCCCTGATGAATACAATAGGAAATATGTTGGTACATGGCTTCAAGCAGATAATTGTACTAACTTGTGATTTTTCAGGTGTGGACCTCTGCAATGATTTGTTGTGGATTCTTTTGTATGTTCTCAAACTAGTTAAGCTTATTCGCCGCTTTTTATTTCTTGTCAAATGCAGGTGATGTCTTTTAATTGTTACTTTTTCCATCTTAATAAGCAGAAAACATTGTGTGCAAGATTTTCTTTCAAGCGGCATTCATCATGTTAATCAACATTGGACACACTGACTCCTGGTTTAGCTATTCATATGTACCTTTCCTGAAGAAACTACAACAGTTGAGTGGTTATTTTACTTGGTCACAATCTGATGCTCCACTGGCTTGTGTCTAGATAAATAAAAATGTATCTTATGATCATTTGGTTAATCAGTAACTGACTTTATTAAGATGGTGGGGTCCAGTGCTCAGGATGTCTGAGATATCAGTATTATTACTCATTGTACTGTGTGTTAAGAAAGTGTTCAATATTTCGAGTGGTGGTAGTATCCACAAAGAACAAAAAATCTCTAGTGAACAAGAGTTCTAAAATGCGTATCTTAAGAGCTGTAAGCATTTGTTCAATAGAAGAAATGTGTTCCACATTAGTGAATATAAATAAGTGCTTGTAGATCTAAGGTATGTATTTTAGACTAAAGTTTACTCGACATTTTTTCTTGTTTTGAAACGTCTCAAAATATGAAGACACTTTTTTTGATGCCCTGCATAATTGTTAAATGTTACCATTAAAACATTACTTTAAGGGAGGATGTAACAGAAAATGTTAACATGTATTTCAAAAATCATTACAGCCATATTTATTAATATACAAATCTAAAATTTTGCATGTGTAAAGCAAAAGAGCTGTGTTTTAATGGAAAAATATAATAAAGTATGCAGGATTAATATTTTGCCAGAAATTTGAATTTTTAACTTTTTTAGTGCCTTTTTATAATAAAAAGCCATAACTCAAATTCTAATCATGCAATTAATCTGAAAATATTACTGTAGTGTCCTGATAAGGTTATAAGACCACTGAACTGCAGTTATCAATTTATGGTACAAATTGTATCATCAATAGAGTTTTTAATTTTGCACATCCAAAATTAACTTTTTTTTCTACGTACAATCATCTAAAAATCAAAATGTAATTGCAGGATCTCATATTTTTTAGTTCCAGGGAAACAGCAACACGTTGTGAATAGTTCCTGAAATTTCATAACATTAGAGCATATACTTTTTGAGAAAAGGCATCTAATAATGTAAAAAATGTAAGAGAGAAAGTGAGGTTCAAAGATTTTCTTCTTATACTTCATGTAACAAGCTTACCTCAATTTTAATATCTTCCATACTGATACTCATGATCCTCCAGGTTTCTCTTCTCTCTTCAAATATGTCTGGCCTGTATTTGCAGGTAAGACACTGATCTATTAGCTTTCTTGACCCTGCTCTCGTCGATGGTATAAAATGCTTTTTGTTGTAAACAGATCAGTATTTATACCATCTTTCTTCAGCACTTCAATTCTGCCATTATTTCCATTATTTTAACATAAAACTTTATCATAGACATCTATTTTTAGTACTTCAAGCCCACAGAATGTCCTTTTTGAGCATCTAATCCAAATTAAATTATTGAGAGGCTTTCATTTACATTTTGTGTCTTTCCATGAGGACACTTCCTCACTAAATCAGTGTTTGCAAGAAACCTAAATGTGGGATTAATTTGCATTCATAACAGGCTCTGGTAATTGGTGTTTATGTGAATACATCTCATTTCTGTAGTTGAACTTACACCAATGTCTTTTGGACACAGATTGTGCATTGGTGTCTGTTCAGTGGATAGTTTGCGGAAAAAAAATTGCCTATACAGCATGCCTCATTGCCTGTAAATTATGTGTTTTTTACTGATAGCTCTCCCATAAAATAACTGAAGAGAATAAATTTCTTTCAGAGTAAGCCTGCCTTTTGCTCCTAGTGGTTTTCCACCCTCAAGTACTTCACCTTTCTTCTCTTTCAGCAAGCGACGAGGCCTACCACCAAGCCTCTTTTGGATATGGCCAACACATTCCAACTTCTCTATTGTTGTAGTGTACAGATTTTTATCTGTTATAGCTCTGAACGAAGAGGAGTCTCCATCACCAAGGATTTAGTAATACTAACACCATATTGGTTCTCAGATCTGGAGAACATCCTCACAACTGCAGCAGCCTCCATGCCCCCACTTCAGCCACTATAATTTTTAGAGCATGCTGCTGCATGCTTTTCTTGCCACAGTTTCTCACTGTCTTCATTGTTGGACATTTTCCTTGTTGCATGCTGGTGGCAGTATTTAGACATAATTTCTACATCTAAAACTTTACCTGAGTCAATACCAATAACAGATGTAACTCCATACAGAGATATGTGACCCTTTTTCATCCAGGTCCCATCTACAGACACACACAGGTTAGTAACATTTGTAGAACATTCACTGTCATGAATATCTATTCCAGGAGCTTCCTTTTTATCCCCCCCCCCCCCCCCCCCAATTCCTCCATGGCTTTCTTCATAGAAACTTTTGCAGTATCGCACACAGCATCAGTCATTTCTTTATTTATTTTTTTCAAACCATGCACAAGGTGGAGGCATGTTCAGAAAACCACACAATAAATTACCTTCATCCTTACCCTGTCCAAGGCATCTCAGAGCATATGATAACCTAAAATTGCTTTCATGGGTACCAGTGTCAGTTTTTTTGGAGGAGGAAAATGAAAATTCATCGCCACAGGAATTACAAATCAATTTAAAACTACAAGCTATTCCCACTCTTCTTTCTTCAACAACAATCATGCATTCCATATTGTTACAGCTAACACACGAACATGAAATCTTTATAGCCTGCTAGAGAAGCTCTAAATAAAAAAGTCTAAATCCAGTGGAATCCATATCATCATCATTCACGCACCCGTACAATTCTCCTGTCCCAAGTTTTGATACTGAAGCTGAGAGCTTATGTTCTTCATTTCAAGCTCCTTCCTCTTTTTTGTTGGTAAACTGATTTCCATGAAACCTATGTTTCCTAAACACAGTTTTCCCATCACCCATTATGCATAAATCTTGACTTGCACGTAAAGGTTTGCGAATTCAGCCTTCCTCCGACTAATATGTGTTAGTATTGTTAAAACGTAAATAAAACACATGCAAGAAAGTTTTCAGCCAAAGATATAGATGTCAGCCAGAAATATCGAAAGAAAATAGCCTTCACACTGAAACAAGTTCTGCTGAAGCAAGCTGTTTCCCAAATGTCGGAAAAGGTGGGAGTGGCTGCCAGTGCAGAGTTAATCAGTTCATCAATTTAAAGGCATTTCTAAAGCTGCTATCACTATAAAATTCACACACAACATAGATTCAACTGTGTCGATCAAGAAAATAATATTTTTGAAAAATTGATTTTTTGGACCAAAATCCATTTCATCCCCCCTTAATAATGTGTTTATCTCAGTGCTTCAACAAAAAATGTAAAATATTAATTCAGTGTTTTAATTTTCAGGTGACCATGGTGGAGACAGTGATGCAGAAGTTACAGCAGCTTTATTTGTGTACTCGTCAGTTCCGCTTGTACCTTCTAGTATGGTGCCTTATTCTAGTGTAGTCAGTCAAGTGGATCTAGTACCAACATTATCTACAATACTGGATGTGGATATCCCATTTCCCAACCTAGGCACTGTGATATTGGATGCACTGCCTTCTCTTTCTACGAACAGCAGGAGTTTTCCTGAATGGAAAACACTTCTGTGGTATTTATGGAAAAATGTGGAACAAGCTTCACACTACATCCAGCAGTATTCTAATGAAAGCAATCAGTTGCCAAAAGAAAAACTTGATATATTAGATGAAAAGTATATTTACCTTGTACAGAAAGTGAAAAGTGTTGATTGTGAAGAGAGTTTTAAAAACTTTGCCCAACTTGCAAAGGATTATTTAATATTTCTAAAAGAAATGTGTAAAGAAGTCTGGGTTCATTTTGATCCCTTGTCCATGTCTCGAGGCCTAATTGTTACTTTTTTAACACTGTTCTTTTCGTACCTGCTTGTTGATGGTTTACCTGGTAATTTGTTAATAGATGTAATTAGTGATGCATTTCTTATTGTAATGTGTTTTGCTTTAGGTTTGGCCACTGTTGGAGTTTTATTTTCGGAATCTTTTAATGCAATAGAAAATTTAGAGCAGGACATTTACTTTTTTATGGGATGTATATCACTATTTTTCATGTGTGTCATTATAATTCAGAATTGGGCATCTATAACAAAACACTGGTATAACCAGCAAAAGTTAAATGATATTCCAAGTATATTTGCTAGATTTCTTCTAATATGTGGTTTATTTTCTGTGTTTTCCAACAGTTTTGTAGTGGAGGAAGCCACTGTTGTATCATATTTTGTTACAAGTTTGATTTGGATAATATTGTATGAATTTAAATCCCCGAGGCAAAGTCAGACTTTGACAGTGAAATCATCATTTTCTAAATTGCATTTGTCACCATCTAGATTAAAAATTCTAAGTTTGGCAGCAATATTGACCATCATGATTCGGCTGTCCCATTATTATTGGAGATGTAGGGAAGAACAGGTTAACTGTGGGCCTTTCATTACTCATAAATCTCCTGCACCTGCAACAGTGGGAAATAAATACAGAAATGCTGAGTGCCTTTTCACTGTTGGTTGTCTTGCTGCATTTGCCACAGTAGCAAGACTGTGGCTTCGAAGTTGTGGGAACTTAGCTGCGTATTCAACAACAGTTACACTTTTTAAGTATTGCCCTAATTTAATAGTAGTTTCTACTGGTGGCTTTTGGGTGCTCCAGAGCTTGCCCAGAGACACAAAAAATAATGTTTTTTTTCCCTGGCATCTTCAAGTTTTGCCATGGTTTATCTTTACACTTATCATTGCAGCAGTTTTTAGTTTGTGTGTTGAACCACTGTGTGTATATCTTGTTCCAAAGAAGAAAGAGAAAATTATATCTTTTTATGGACAGGAGAATGTGATTCCTAATTTATTCAAACATGTGAGAAGTATGATCCGTGAACATAAAATGAATGGCAGTGTAAACAGTGACCAGATAAACAGTACTGAAAACTTCCCAGTTGTTTGTGGACTAGCAACTGTATATAGTGCAGCATTTGTTGTACTCACAGTATTTGTTTCTCTTCTTGCTGCACTTTTGCATGGGGATGTGCTGGCACCATCATTAGTGTTGATGGTGTCAACAGCAGCTGGAATTTTGGCTATGCTGTCGGTGGGACAGTTTGAAAAATCTCAAACAGCTGGTAAGTCAGCATCTGCTTTTGAAATTTTGTATGTTGTATTTTAATTGTATTAATAGTATTTTAATTACAGCATCATATTTCTTTTGAGACTATTGTGTTGATGATTCATTCTCGTTATTTTTCCCAATATAAAATATTTTATGTTATAGTTACTACAGCTAATGCTCAGGTACAGAAAAAATATACTTTTTATCTGTCTGCCAGTTGCTGTTTTTGTTATGTCTAATTGAATGGTTTTAGGTAGTGTTGCCCATCTTCAGGCCATTTCTCATAGTTACAGAGTAACCAGTTCTAACAGAACTATCAGGTTTTCCACTTTTGTTAAACATAGGGGGAAAAAAAAATCCTCACTTTCGAAGTAACCTCATGCTTGTTGTCCATGTTTTCAGAAAATACGTGTTCAGATGAATGTTGCTATTTACTAAACATGTAAGTAAATTTATCACTAACTTGAAGGTTTGTTTGATCAGCATGGAGTTGTATTAAAGATTGTACTGTTGGCAGAGGTATGCCCTTCCTTTTTAACTAACAAGGGAACCATCAGAACTGTTAATAATGGATTGTAATGAGTCTTAGGTATGTTATACGGAGACCTACCCTTAGTACCTGGCTAATGGCTTTCCATGCAAGGCATCTACTTTCTGAGAAACTCAATGTTAGTTTTATGCAGTCATGCTTTGCCCAAGTGAGTGTAGCACAGTGGCTAACGTTCACAGCTACCATGCAGGCAGTACTTGTTCAGTTCCTACCCACATACTCCTTTTTTTAAAATATCATCATACAGGAAATGATTAAATAGTATCTTTGATGCAAAATTATTCAATAATAGTCATTTTTGCCATTGTAATTTCATTTATAAATCAATCAATACAGCACACTTTCTTAAAATGTGTCTTCTGTTTGTTACAGAATAGATTACAAAATTGCCTTACTGTCTATTGCTTGTGTCGCTTGCTGTGCAAGAGCAGAATTCAGTATGGTATTTGTCACAGAAGCAACCAAAACATATCTTTTTTCTGCACGGGGATGGTTTTTGCTCCTTGTTCCTCAAGGGATCTTTTGTAAGTCTGTTACTGCTGGCAGCCAGTTTGATCAGTATCACTTACACAATTGAGATAAAAATTAGGGATGAGTAACTTTCATCAGCATCAGCAAGCCTTGCGCAGGTACCAATACTCCATCCGTCGTTGTGAAATCTTTGGAGCTGATAGATTTTGTTGCCTTCCTCTGATCCTATGTGATTTTAAAATTTTTTAAAAATTTTCTTTTATTTTTCATTTCTGTTATTTTTAAATTGCTCGATCCAAGCTGAGCTGGTCAGAAAATTGAAATTATCTGATGAAAGTGGAAAAGGGGCATTCATTGCCCATTTTTGCAAAGTCTGTGTTGTTACCTGATCACAGAAAAAAAGACAATATTTTCACAAGCTGTTCTCTTTTACAGCATGTATGAAGTGCATTTATTGTTAATGTGGTTTACCTGCCCCATGTTCTTCCTAGCTTTGGTGAGTCATTCGGATGTTTCATGGTCACTAGTTTTCCACATATCAAAATGGTTTCCTCCTCATTCTACATCCTGTTTTCCATTGATAGAGAGCTGCTTTATGTTTCAGTTGAGAGACTCCATGTTACTGCAAACTCTTCAAACTCCAATTGAAATGGAATTAGTGGAAATTGTGCTTGGAGGTGTATTTGTAAGAAGATTCAAATTGTGAAGCAATCAATTGGTGTATCTGATGGTGTTAGTGAGTTAGTCTTTCGATTGTCCATCACAAACTTCTACTTCCAATGGCTCTTCATTTGGCTGTCCTTCTGTAGAATCATTTGCTCCTTCCATTTCACATTACTCTTTTGACAAACACAGCACTGACGAGTGTCGTGAACAACTGATGCTGGCAACAAAGGAGAGGGGACAACAAGAGGTGAGGTCATGTCCAGGAAATACAGGAAGCAAATGTTGTTTAAATATTTACAATTTTAACTACGAACCACAAATGGAGTAGACAGTTAAGGAAAGTGTGCTGTAATGATTGATTTATTAATGAAATTACTTCAGCTAAAATAACTCTTTTTGTATAATTCTGCATGATGTGTGCCATTTTATGATATTCTGTATGATGAACTTGAGGTGATGGGGAGGCATAATAATTCCGAGGCAGGAATTGAACATGTACTGCCAGCGAGGTAAGATTGAACCTTAGCCACTGTGCTACACATGATTGGGTGAAACATGACTAATGGTTTGAGTATAGGAAATATGCACAAAACTTCAACATTGATTTCCTCAGGAAGCAGGGGCCGGGCATGAAAAGCTGCTAGCTAAGTACTCAGAGCGTCCCTCTACCGCATTCCTGAGATTAATTAAAATCCATGATTAACAAGTCTGATAGTCCCCTTGTAAGAAATGACTTGCTTAACTGTTTACAGGAGGACCTTCAATTGAAGGTACGGACCGAACAATCGGGTAGTTGTGCTCTGTGGAAGTCTTTTGCTTTTCCATTCCTTCCAGCAGATTATCAAGTATCTAGCATATTCAGTTGGCATTAACTATCATTGATATATATTCAGTATGTGCTGTGTGTTCTTTTGTGTTGCCTAGTTCTCCTCCATTGATTGTAAACAAAGTTTTACATTTATGATCACATAGTCCCATCAGACACTAGCTGAAAATATTTGCATATGACACGAGTTTACTTAACTGATCTCTGGATGGTGCATAGTTTCAAATCATTTGCCCATGTAGTGAAAATCACTTCGTCCACGGTATTTTGACATGCTTACTGTAATCAAGAAACTCATTTCAGATGTCTAAAACAAACAGAACCATTTCCACTCAGTCTGTTAAATTGGAACAAACATTTTTTTTTCAGACTACAGAGCAGCTTCGTCCCTAGGTCATTGACATGTGTATAGTTAGTATGGTGAATGCATCTCCATGATAAGTATACGTGAAAAGTGATATCCTATGTAAGATTAAACATGTTGTGTTCAGTCATAGGGGGGGGGGGGGACACAACTATTAAAGTGTTTCCTGTCAAATTTTATTCATAAACAGAAGTCTACAATCCTTTTGCAATCTAATCTTACTCTTTACGGCATTACCTGTTACCTGGCTGCAGTTAGTGGCAACTGATCTGGGGTGGAAGCATTTCCCATATGGCAAGCAAACTCTTCCCATAAGTCATACAGTGTAGGCTTTCATGGTCATTGTCTACTTCAGTTAAAACTTGTGAGCTGACATGCTGTGGTCAACATACAAGGGCGGATCAAATATAAATGGGATTTTATTTTTTATTTAAATTCGTTTATTGAAAAACTCAAGGCAATTGTAATTTATTTTTCCACATAGTTTTCTGCTTTGGAAATGCATTTGTCCAAGCATATGGGCAGCTTTTTGATGCCGTCATCATAAAAAGAACTGGGTCGTGTCACCAGCCAGTTGCGCACAAAGTCTTCCACACTCTTGTCATCTTCAAATTGTCACCCTCCTAGAGCTTCTTTAAGCAGTCTGAATAAATGGAAATCACACGGTGGTAAGTCCAGGCTGTAAGGATGATAAAGTGTAGTCCAGTGCATTTTCTGTAGCTTGTAGCAGTTAGAGCTGCAGTACAGGGTCGTGCATTGTCACGGAGAAGGATGACCCGTCGAATCGATTGGTCTCGTCTTTTGCGGCGATATGCAACTCTCACCTTGTTCAACAGTTAGCAGTAGTAAGCAGCATTGATTGTGCATCACTCACACAAAAAGTCAATCAGCAAAATGCCTTGCTGATTGAATAAAACTGTTGAAAGAATCTTGCCAGCTGACAGTTGAATCCTGGCTTTCACTGGTGCTGCCTCCCCTTTCCTCCGTCACTCCTTACTGGCTTGTTTGGATTCTGGAGTGTAGTGGTTAACCCATGTTTCGTTGCAGGTGACGATCAGACTCAAAAATGCGTCCTCTTCGTCTGCAAACCTTGCTGTAAGCCTCTGATAGTCCTCCAGATGTCTCAACTTCAGATTTTTGGTCAAAAGTTTAGGGACCGATCTGAAACACACTTTACGGAACTGTAGGTTGTTTGTGATGATTCTGACTTTTTGTGTAATTTCTGATACTCTCGCTCGTCGATGGTCGTCAATAATGTCTCTAACCGCACAAATGATTGTCTCTGTAATGCTGGTCCGAGGACGGCGATCGTGTTGCTGATTTTCCACATGTTCTTGTCCTTCCTTGAACTTTTTATGCCAGGTAAACATGTGTCCTTGATAATGTTTTATCACCGAACTGTGCAGTCAATCTTTGGCAAATTTTTGCCGCTGTAACTCCTTCACATGCAAGAAATTTGACGATTATGCATTGCGCAATGGAGGGGTGCATCTGTTGCTCAGATATCATGAGCGTTACTGACAAAACGCAGGATATATCTAACAGCACTCTCTCCTCACTTATAAAGGTCCCACCTAAGCCTAGCAGAAGTGCAGGGCCAGCCCTACAAACTGTTGATGTTCAGGAACAAAAATACCATTCATATTTGATCCCCCCTCGTATAAAGCTATTCCCTGATGTTTCATCTCTGACTTTGGGAGACCTCTTTGGAGGTAAGACAACAACTACAACCAGGGCTCAATGCCCATCCCCCTCCACCCCCCCCCCCCTCCCCTCCCGATAGATCAGCATAGAGGATGTCACCATCCATCAAGTGATGCAGATTGTGTGGTTAACACTGTCTGCCCCCATTGATCTTGATTCAAAGTAGTAAACTGCCATTCTGTTGAAGCAAAGTCAACATCCATACTTTATTTGATTTAATGCATTCTTCTTTTCTATTCAAATTAGTATGTTTGTTGTGACAAACTATAGCATATATAAACATGTGAGCACAATAATGCGTTATCTTCAACAAAACTCTCATCTCAGTGAATTTTATTTTTTGGTTAAGTAGTTGTTACCAGTTCTTTTTGTGGTTTCAATGTATACTTACCCTCAGCTACATGAAATTTTGTATGTGCCAGAAGTCACTAGTTGGTGCCGTACAATTTCTGTCATTCCGAAGCATTCCTTTATCTTCTTGATTGGTCTGGAGATCCTTTCCACCTACTTCGACAACACACTCCCAATGCAATCTGTAATTTTATTAATATGCAGAAAGAAAACTGTCCCAGTTGACAGCCATTGTTCCTCTTTAGTCCAGGTTTTCTCCATCTTAGATGGAGTACTCGATCCACCTCATTACTGGATTAACCATTTCTCTTAAAAAATCAACAGTATAAGGAAAAGAATATATTGCTACTCAAGATAAAGATGACATGTTGAGCTGCAGATAGGCACAACAAAAAGACTGTTACACATTTAGCTTTTGGCCAAAGCCTTCTTCAGAAATGAAACACACACACATTCATTCACACAAGCAAGCACATCTCATGCACATGTGACTGCCAACATTAGCAAGGTAAGGGATAGCAGTATATGAGTGGGGGGTGGGGGGGAGGAGAGTGCTGTCGGGTGTAGTGAGCAGGAGGAAAGCATGACAAGACTGCCAGGTGCAGCTTCGGGAGGCTATGGAAGGGGAGGAGGAGGGGGGGGGGGCAAGGCAGAGGAGCAGGGAAGGGGAATGATGGACAGGTGCATTGGTGGAGGGCAGAACACAATGAGGGTGAGGGGACATGAATAGGGATTAGGAGATAGGTTTGTTGGGGGGGGGGGGGTTGGGGTGGAAGCTGTGATCTGTGGCAGATAGGGTTACTGTAGGTTGAGGCTGGGATAACTTCAGGATTGGAGAACATGTTGTAAGGATAACTCCCACTTCCAAACTTCAGAAAAGCTGGTGGTGGAGGGGGGAACCCAGATGGCTGGGGTTGTGTGAAGCAGCCAATGATTTTCAGCTGTATGTTATGCAACAGCGTGGTCCACTTTGCTCTTGAACACAGTTTAGTGGCAGAATTTCATCCTGGTGTACAGCTTGTTGGTAGTCGTGCCAATCTAAAAAGCTGAGCAATGATTACAGCAGAGCTGGTACATGACCTGGCTGCTTTCACAGGTAGCCCCAGTCTCTGGCGGGGTAGGATCAGCCTATGACAGACCTGGAATAGGAAGTGCTGGGTGGGTGGTTTGGGCAGCTTTGACCTGGATCTTACATAGTGATATGATCCATGTGGTAAGGGGTTGTGGTTGGGAGTGGGACTGGGATGGACTGAGATATTGTGGAGGTTGGGTGGGTGACAGAACATTACTTTAAGAGAAGTGGATAGATTCTTGTGTACAATGTCCTTCATTTCAGGGTATGATGATACATAATCAAAGCCCTGGCAAAGGATGTGGTTCAGTTGTTCCAGTCTGGAGTGGTATTGAGTGATGAAGGGGACGCTCCTTTGTACATGTTTCTTAGGGATGGTGGGAGGATTGGGTGTGTTTGGGGAAATGGCACAGGATATCTGTTTGCGAACTAAGTCTGGGGGAGAGTGCCTGTCTGTGGAGTCCTTAGTGAGGTCTGCAGCATATTGGGCACACTGCAGATACACCATCTCCAGGTGGCCAGGCTGTATGGGAGGGACTTTTTTTGGTGTGGAAGGGATGGCAGCTGTTGAAACGCAGATACTGTTGGTGATTGGTGGGTTTAATGTGGATAGAGATATGGATTGAGCCATCAGAGAGGACTAGCTCAACACCCAGGAAGGTGGCATGCTGGGTATAGGAGGGGACCAGGTGAAGCAGATGGGAGAGAAGGTGTTGAGGTTGTGAAGGAATGAGGATTGGGAGTGTAGGCCCTGAGTGCAGATCATGAACATATCATTAATGAAGTTGAACTGGACTAAGGGTTTGGCATATTAGGAGGATAGAAAGGTTGCTCTAGATGGCCCGTAAACAGGTTGAAATAGGTAGGTGCTATGTGGGTGCCGAAGCATGTACTGCAGGTTAGTTTATATATCTTCCCTTCAAAGGAGAAGTAGGTGTGTTTTAGGATACATTTAGTGAAGTGTATGAGGAATGAGGTAGTGCATTGGAGTCTGAAGGATGTTGGGGAAAGGTAGTGTTCAGTAGCACCAAGGCCACGGTCGTGAGGGATGTTGGTGTATTGGGAAGTGGCATCAGCAGTGGTGATTAGGGATCCCAGAGTTATAGGAGTGGGGATGGTGGAGAATCATTGAAGTAAGTGGTTGGTATCTTTGATGTGGGAAGCTAGATTTCGGACAGTTGGTTGGTGTTGGTCAGTAAGGGCCAATATTCTTTCAGTGGGGTCACAATGGAGTGTCCAGGATTGTTGGATTAGTGGATTTTGGAGAACCTGTAGAAGTTGGGTGTGGAGGATGTCGTAGGGGTGAAGAAAAAAATGGATTGAACAGAGAGGTTCTTGGAAGGGGCTATGGTTTTAAGCAGGGATTTGAGGGTATGGTGGACATCTGGGATGGAATCCACAGACCTAATAGATGGATGATTCAGACAGTTGGTCACTGCGTGCTAGTGATGGTAGTTACGTGTGCATGAGGTGTGCTTGCTTGTGTGAAGAACGTGTGTGTTTTCTTCCTAGTAAAGGCATGGGGCAAAAGTTAAATGTGTAAGAGTCTTTTCATTGTGCCTGTCTGCAACTCAGTGTGTCATCTTTACAGTAAGTACCAATGTGTCCTTTTCTTTATATTGTTGATATTCCGACGTGGAGTTTCCATTGTTTCATTTTTCTTGAAACCTGACCTTAAGTGATTCAATTAATCAAAAACCTCACAAATTTAATTAGCTCTAAGACACAAAGGAATTAGACTTTGGCTACAAGTGGACATTGATTTAAATCAATTGGGAAAGTTGAAAATTTGTGACTGGCATGGACCATTGTAGCACGCCTCCCATCAGACGTAAATTCTCAACTTACCCACGCACTACTAATGTAGTGTCCCTTTCTGATTATCCTTATTACTCACAACATTTTGTGCCAAGTCCCAAAAGAGTTTGAGCCTGGGGTGCATCCTCACTGAAGAAATCATTGTGTGGTATCTGTTCTTTCAAACGTGTCAGTGCTTAGAATCCCTTGTCTGGTTCAGATTCATTCATAACATTTTCATGATCTGGACTCATGGGGAGGAGATTGAGCAAATGAGTGATGAGATAAAAGAAATTATTCAGATAGTTAAGGGCGATGAAAATTTAATGGTCATAAGGGACTGGAATTCGATTGTAGGAAAAGCAAGACAAGTAAAAATACTAGGTGAATATGGTTTGGGGCAAAGGAATGAAAGAGGAAGCCGCCTGGTAGAAATTGGCACAGAGCACAATTTAATCATCGCTAACGCTTGGTTTAAGAATCATGAAGAAAGACTGTATACGTGGAAGGTACCTGGAGATGCCGGAAGGTTTGAGATTGATTATATAACTGTAACACAGAGATTTTGGAACAAGGTTTTAAAATGTAAGACATTTCCAGGGGCAGATGTGGACTCTGACCACTATTTGTAGGTTATGATCTGCAGATTAAAACTGAAGAAACTGCAAAATGATTGACAAGAACAGTAGAAGAAAACTGGGTAGCTTTGAGAGATGAAATAGTGAAGGCAGCAGAGAATCAAATAGGTAAAAAGATGAGGGCTAGTAGGAATCCTTAGGTGACACAAGAGATACTGAATTTAATCGATGAAAGGAGAAAATATAAAAATGTAATAAATGAAGCAGGCGAAAGAGAGTACAAACGTCTAAGAAATGAGATCGCAAGGAAGTGCAAAATGGCTAAGTAGGAATGGCTAGAGAACAAATGTAAGGATGTAGAAGCATATATCACTGGGGTAAGATGGATGCTGCCTGCAGGAAAATTAGAGAGACCCTTGGAGATCAGAGAACCGCCTGTATGAATATCAAGAGTTCAGATAGAAAACCAGTAAGCAAAGAAGGAAGAGCAGAAAGGTGGAAGGAGTATACAGGGTGAGTCACCTAACATTACCGCTGGATATATTTCGTAAACCACATCAAATACTGACGAATCGATTCCACAGACCGAACGTGAGGAGAGGGGCTAGTGTAATTGGTTAATACAAACCATAAAAAAATGTACAAAAGTATGTTTTTTAACACAAACCTACGTTTTTTTAAATGAAACCCTGTTAGCTTTGTTAGCACATCTGAACATATAAACAAATACGTAATCAGTGCCATTTGTTGCATTGTAAAATGTTAATTACATCCAGAGATATTGTAACCTAAAGTTGACACTTGAGTACCAATCCTCCGCTGTTCGATCGTGTGTATCGGAGAGCACCGAATTACGTAGGGATCCAAAGGGAACGGTGATGGACCTTAGGTACAGAAGAGACTGGAACAGCACATTACGTCCACATGCTAACACCTTTTTATTGGTATTTTTCACTGACGCACATGTACATTACCATGAGGGGTGAGGTACACGTACACACGTGGTTTCCGTTTTCAATTACGGAGTGGAATAGAGTGTGTCCCGACATGTCAGGCCAATAGATGTTCAATGTGGTGGCCATCATTTGCTGCACACAATTGGAATCTCTGGCGTAATGAATGTCGTACACGCCGCAGTACATCTGGTGTAATGTCGCCGCAGGCTGCCACAATACGTTGTTTCATATCCTCTGGGGTTGTAGGCACATCACGGAACACATTCTCCTTTAACGTACCCCACAGAAAGAAGTCCAGAGGTGTAAGATCAGGAGAATGGGCTGGCCAATTTATGCGTCCTCCACGTCCTATGAAACGCCCGTCGAACATCCTGTCGAGGGTCAGCCTAGTGTTAATTGCGGAATGTGCAGGTGCACCATCATGCTGATACCACATACGTTGACGCGTTTCCAGTGGGACATTTTCAAGCAATGTTGGCAGATCATTCTGTAGAAACGTGATGTATGTTGCAGCTGTTTGGGCCCCTGCAATGAAGTGAGGACCAATGAGGTGGTCGCCAATGATTCCGCACCATACATTTACAGTCCACGGTCGCTGTCGCTCTACCTGTCTGAGCCAGCGAGGATTGTCCGTGGATCAGTAATGCATGTTCCGTAGATTCACTGCCCCGTGGTTTGTGAAACCCGCTTCATCGATAAACAAGTAGAACTGCAACGCATTCTCTGTTAATGCCCATTGACAGAATTGCACTCGATGATTAAAGTCATCACCATGTAACTGCTGATGTAGCGACGCATGAAATGGGTGAAAGTGGTGACGATGCAGTATGCGCATGACACTACTTTGACTCAGTCCACCAGCTCTCGCAATGTCCCGTGTACTCATGTGTGGGTTCATGGCAACAGCAGCTAACACACCAACTGCACCCGCTTCTCCTGTGATGGGCCTGTTACGGACCCGTTTGCGTGCTACGACCATACCTGTTGCATACAGTTGGCGGTAGATGTTTTGCAATGTGCGGCACGTTGGATGCTCTCTGTCTGGGTACCGTTCTGCACACACCCTGCAGGCTTCAGCTGCATTTCGTCAACACTCACCATAGATGAGTATCATCTCCGCCTTTTCGGAGTTCGAATACACTATGGTCACAGTTCCTACAACACTACACTATCACAGCCGTCTGGTAACACGGTGTAGTACAGTTGGTCTGCGTGCGGAGACGAATGCAGAATAACAATAGCAGCAAGTGCTACATGCGGACACTGCGACAGCTAGACCAAACCACAACAGTGCACTACAGCCATACTCGTAAACACGGCCGTCATTGTAAACATGTCCCTGCAGATGCTGCTCGCCGACCGTGGCCCGTGTTTGTTACAACACGCAACTGAACGTCGGAGGTTTCATGTGTCAACTTTAGATTACAATATCTCCGGATGTAATTAACATTTTACAATGCAACAAATGGCACTGATTACGTATTTGTTTATATGTTCAGATGTGCTAACAAAACTAACATGGTTCCATTTAAAAAAACGTAGGCTTGTGTTAAAAACATACTTCCATGCATTTTTGTATGGTTTTTATTAAACAATTACACTAGCCCCTCTCCTCACGTTCGGTCTGTGGAATCAGTTTGTCAGTATTTGATGTGGTTTACAAAATACATCCAGCGGTAACGTTAGGTGACTCACCCTGTATAGAGGGTCTATACAAGGGAGATGTACTTGGGGACAATATTATAGAAATGAAAGAGGAGTATACGATGATGATGATGATGATGATGATAAGAGAGATATGATACTGTGTGAAGACTTTGACAATGTCCTGGGTGTAGATAACACTCCCTTAGAGCTACTTAGGAGAGCCAGCCATTACAAAACTCTTCCATCTAGTGATCAAGATGTACGAGACAGGCAAAATATCCTGACTTCAAGAAGAATATAATAACTAAACAATGGAAAATCCTGGATGGAATGTAACAGTATTATGAGAAGGAAAGTTGCTACTCACCATATAGCGGAGATGCTGAGTCGCAGATACAACTAAAAGACCCTCACAATTACAGCTTTCGGCCGTTAAGCGCCGGCCGGGGTGGCCGAGCGGTTCTAGGTGCTCCATTCTGGAACTGTGCGACCACTATGGTGGCAGGTTCGAATCCTTCCTCGGGCATGGATGTGTGTGATGTCCTTAGGTTAGTTAGATTTAAGTCGTTCTAGGGGACTGATGACCTCAGAAGTTGAGTCCCATAGTGCTCAGAGCCATTTTAGGTATTAAGTCGCGCGCGCGCCCACACACACACACACACACACACACACACACACACACACACACACGACTGCAGTCTCAGGTAACTGAAACCACAGCAGCATGCACGAGTATGTCTGTCTATTGTTGACAAAGGCCTTAATGGCCGAAAGCTATAAATGCGAGAATCTTTTTGTTGTGCCTATCTGTGTCTCAGCATCTCCACTATATGGTGAGTAACAACTTTCCTTCTCAGAATATAATAATAATGATTCCAAAGAAAGCAGGTGCTGACAGGTGTGATTATTACTGAACTGTCAGTTTACTGAGTCATGGTTGCAAAATACTAACATGAATCCTTTACAGAATAATGGAAAAACTGGTAGAAGCCGACCTTGGGGAAGACTAATTTGGATTCTGGAGAAATGTAGGAATGCTCAAGGCAATACTGACTTTATAACTTCTCATAGAATATAGGTTAAGGAAAGGCAAATCTACATTTATAGCATTTGTAGACTTTGAGAAAGCTTTTGACAACATTGACTGAAATACCTTCTTTCAAATTCTTAAGTTGGCAGGAGTAAAATACAGGGAGCGAAAGGCTATGTATAATTTCTAAGAAACCAGATGGCAGTTATAAGAGTCGAGGGCATGAAATGGAAGCAGTGGTCGGAAAGGGAGTTTAGATTAGATTTAGATTAGATTAGTTTTCGTTCCATAGATCCGTGCTGAGGAGATCCTCGTGGATGTGGAACATGTCTTTTTTTTTATTTTTTTAAGCTGAAATAACAATACTATTAGTATGAATATATACAATACATCATTTGTTTCTATTAAAAAATTCGTCAATGGAGTAGAAGGAGTTGGCCAGTAGTAAGTCTTTCAGGCTCCTTTTAAACTGATCTTTATTTGTAACTAAATTTTTTATGTTTACTGGCAAATTATTGAAGATGGGTGTTCCTGAGTAGTGGACCCCTTTTTGAACTAAAGTAAATGCTTTTAAGTCCTTGTGCAGATCATTTTTGTTCTTGGTATTGTATGTATGAACTGAGCTGTTGGAAAAAGAGATATATTATTTAGAACAAATTTCATTAATGAGTAAATATACTGAGAGGCAGTAGTTAGTATACCCAGTTCTTTGAAGAGGTTTCTACAGGACGTCCGTGAATTTACTCCACAAATAATACGTATTACACGCTTTTGGACTCTGAAAACTTTTGTTTGACTTGAGGAGTTACCCAAAATATTATACCATATGACATTATGGAATGAAAGTAGGCAAAGTATGCAAGCTTTTTCATTTTTATGTCGCCTATGTCTGCTAACACTCAAATTGCAAATACAGATTTGTTAAGGCATTTCTGCAGTCCTGTGGTGTGCTCTTCCCAACTGAATTTATTATCAAGTTGTAATCCCAGGAATTTAAGACTGTCAACCTCTTCTATCTGCTCTTCTTTGTATTTTATGCATATGCTGAGTGGAAACCTCTTACAGGTTCTGAATTGCATATAGTGAGTCTTTTCGAAGTTTAATGTCAGTGAGTTGGCTTTAAACCATTTAATAATATCCATGAAAATATCATTAGCAGATCTTTCTAGAACTACACTTGACAGACTATTTATTGCAATACTTGTGTCATCTGCAAACAAAACGAACTCTGCTTCTGGCAGTGTAACTGATGAGAGATCATTAATGTACACAAGGAAAAGCAATGGCCCTAAGATGGATCCTTGTGGAACACCACATGTAATTTCTTCCCATTCTGATGATGACTGATGACTTAATTCACTAGTCCCTTGCACTGATACCCTTTGTTTCCTGTTAGTGAGGTATGACTTGAACCATTTTGCAGCACTGCCCGTGACACCATAGAATTCTAATTTACTTAAAAGGATGTTGTGGTTCACACAATCAAATGCCTTTGACAAATCACAGAAAATACCTGCTGCTTGTAATTTGTTATTTAATGAATTAAGTACATTTTCACTGTAGGTGTAAATAGCCTTCTCGATATCAGAACCCTTCAGAAATCCAAACTGTGTTCTTGATAATATGTTATTTGTGGTCAGATGGTTGAGCAGCTGCCTGTCCGTTACTTTTTCTAAAATTTTTGAGAATGCTGGCAAAAGTGAAATCAGTCTGTAGTTTGATGGTATCTCTTTATCCCCTTTCTTGAATAGAGGCTTAACATCTGCATATTTTAGCCAGTCAGGAAATGTCCCAGTTATAATTGACTGGTTACACAAGTAACTTAGAATTGTGCTAAACTCACAAGAACATGCCTTAATTAACTTTGTTGATATTTCATCGTACCCACTAGAATGCTTTGTTTTTAAAGATTTTGTTATGGACGTTATTTCTTTTGGTGAAGTGAGTGATATATTCATGCACTTGAAGCTATTTGTGAAGGGCTAGTTTCAGATAATCAAGGGCATTATTTACTGATCCTGAAAGTCCCATTCTATCAGTAACAGGTATAAAGTACTTGTTAAATAGATTTGCCACACTATGCCCATCAGTTACTAATGTGTCGTCTACCCTTAGTGATATTTGCTCCTGTTCCTTTCTGGTTCTACCAGTCTGCTCTTTCACTATATCCCATATTGTTTTTATTTTGTTCCCTGACATTGCTATCTTCTTCTCGTAGTGCATTTGTTTAGACGTCTGAATTACTTTTTTTAATATTTTACAGTATTCCTTGTATTTAGCTAAATCATCAGCATTGGAGCTATTGTTGGTCGACAGATACATTTTCCTTTTTGTCTTACAGGAAATCTTTATTCCTTGTTTAATCCATGGTTTTATTAGACTTCTGTTTAATTTGAGTAACTTTTAGAGGAAAACAGTTTTCAAACATGGTACTGACATTGTTCATGAATGTCTTATATTTTTCATTCATGTCATGAGCACTATAAACATCTTTCCAGTTCATATCTTTGAGCAGTTTTCTAAAACACTCAATTTTTGGTTGATTGACTACTCTCCTGTACTCAGATTTAGCAGTCTTGATAATCTGCTTAGAATTTACATCTAAAACAAGGAGCTGCATGTCATGATCTGATAGTCCATTTATAACAGGTTTTATGATATGAGTGAGACAGGTTATAGCCTATCTTCAATGTTACTCAATTTGTATATTGAATGAGCAGTAAAGGAAACAAAAGAAAAAATTTGGAGTAGGAATAATAGTCCAGGGAGAAGAAATAAAAACTTGAGACAGCAAAGGACCTGGAAGAGCAGTTGAATGGAATGGGCAGTGTCTTGCAGGGAGGATTCAAGATGAACATCAACAAAAGCAAAATGATATAATGTAGTCAAATTAAATTAGGTGATGCTGAGGGAATTAAATTAGAGAAAGGCACTTAAAGTAGTGGATGAGCTTTGCTATTTGGGCAGCAAAATAACTGATGGCGGTCGAAGTAGAGAGGATATAAAATGTAGGCTGGCAATGATAAGAAAAGCGTTTCTGAAGAAGAGAAATTTGTTAACATCGAGTATAGATTTAAGTGCCAGGAAGCCCATCTTGAAAGTATCTGCATTGAGTGTGAAATGTGGACAATAAACAGTTTAGACAAGAAGAGAATGGAAGCTTTCGAAATGTGGTGCTATAGAAGAATTCTGAAGATTAGGTGGGTAGATCATTTAACTAATAAAGGGGTACTGATAGAATTGGGGAGAAGAGAGCATTGTGGTACAACCTAACTAGAGGAAGGGATTGGTTGGTCAGACACATTGTGAGGCATCAGGGCTACTGGAGAGAAGTGTTGAGTGTAAAAATTGTAGAAGCGTACCAAGAGATGAATACAGTAACCAGATTCAGAAGGATGTAGGTTGCAGTAGTTATTCAGGTATGAAGAGGCTTGCACAGGCTAAAGTAGAATGGAGAGCTGCATCAAACCGGTCTTTGGACTGAAGACCACAACAACAACAACAACAAAAATGATAATAACAAGAAGCTCCTTCCTCCATAACCTGAACACTTGTTTCCAAATCCGCTTCACATTGTCCTTCTCAATGAGCCACCTTCCTAGATCTTGATCTCTACTTCTCAGGTGGCTCCATAAATATGTTTATTCATATCACATGCACCAATAATCAACAGTACCTCCAACTTGACAGCTGTCACCTGTTCCATGACAAAAGTATCTTCCCTACAACCATGCTAACTGTGGATGCCAAATCTGCAGTGGAAAGCAGGAGCTGTCGATATGTATCGGTAATCTTACCAGAACCTTTATTTTCAGACAATATCCTATCCAGCTCTTTGATAACCAGATCACTTGTGCCATTTCCTACTCTGACACCAATAACCCTGTTAACCATCCACCGACCAGCATTCCTCTAGTCACCTAGTACCACCTTGACCTTGAAGAGTTTCAGCGCATCCTCCACCTGGGCATCACCTAGCTCTTGTCATGCACTGAGATGAAGGATATCATACCCACATCCCCCAAAGTAATTTTCTGATGCCAACACAACCTACGGAATACCCTGCTGCACTTCATAGGTCATTCCCCTGTGGTCCACTCCGGATGCAAGACCTGTTCCACACACCCACCCACCACCTCCTTCTGCAGGGCCAAGTGTGAATGCAGCCATGTTATATATCAGCTTTGCTGCAGTTACTGTACAGCATTATATGAGAACATGACAAGTAACCAAATGCCCACTTGCATAAATGGCCACTGCCCAACTGAGGCCAACTGCAAACTTGACCACCCATTTACTGAAAATGTGCCACACCACAACACTGATTACTTTAACAGCTGCTTCACTACATGGGGAATTTCAATACTGCCTTCCAACATAAGTTTCTGTGAACTGTGCAGGTGGGAATTGTGTCGTCATTGTATTCTGCTCCCTTGGTCTCCCTGGCCTAAACCTCCACTAACTTGTTCCCCAGTGGCCTACCTTGCCTTTTCCCTTCTCTCATTCCTTCCCCATCCATACTGTGCACTGTACTCTCCCACCACTCTTCCTCCCTCATGTGGGTTCACTTCCCCCCCCTCTCTCTCCCCCTCTCTCTCCCTCCCCCTCTCCCTTTCTCTCCCTCTCTATCCCATATATGCTCTACCCTATGAATTCTTTTCATCCTGTTGTTCAGGTGCTGAGTCATCTGGCAGAAGACATGTCTCACATTACCATGTTGCCCCAGCTTGGCTCTTGTGTCCTTCCCTACCCCCTCACCATCTCCATCTACCCAAGCTAATGTTAACTATTTGCTGTTACGTGTTTCTGCCCCCCACACACCAATCCTCCATAGGTAGAGCGGTTGCCTTACCCTTATTTTGCGTAAGAAGTAGATTGAAGTTTACATGGCAATAGGTACTCAATAATATAGTTGAGTACAGGTAACAGGAGGAAGATGACAAGATGCAGAAGGCCAGAACATCAGGCTAATAATACAGCTGAAGTTTCTTCTGCAGGGATGTACTGTTCCTCAAACACATGGTTAATGCCGGAATTCAACAATAAGAGTACAAACATCATTTTCCCATAACCTGCATAAAAAATTGATCAAAACTGAATAAGCACCGAAACTTTAAGAATAAAGAATGGTAACACATAATTACAACAACTGGTTCAAACAGGTTCCATCCTCTCGCAGCCAGCCATCTCCATTAGAAGAAGCCGCTGTTTTGTCTCCGAACATGTCACTTGCAGTAGGAGACAGAATGTCAGGAAGTTGTTTTTATTTATCAACCCCAGCCTATCAGCCCAGAAGTTTGAATTGATGTCTTTCCAGAAGGTTTAAGTACAGAGCTCAGTAATCTCGCAGCTGTGCATTGCCAGGTAGTGCTGATGCAATGACCTTGGAATATGTCTTATTTAGTGGATATTTCTGTGATTCTTATGGCTGATCGCTCTATCTGCTCTATATGCATACAGGGAAAATGTAATCAGCCTACAAAGGACATAATTTACAAACCACTTGTTCAGCCTATCGTAGAATATTAATTAATTATGTTGGACTCGGTACCAAATTGGGTTAAAGCGGACATTGATTTTATACGAAAGAGGTCAACATGTATGTTCACAGGTTTGTTTGAACCATAGGAGAGGGTCACAGAAAGGCTGAAAAGGCTTTATCTGGCAAGTGCTTGAAGGTAGGCATAAACTATTTCATGGAAGCCTACATGAAAGGTTTAAAAAACCAGCACTAAGTAAGGAATCTAGGAATATATCACTACCCCCTACCTATCATTCCCGTGTGGAGTGCGGAAACAATATTAGACTAATTACAGCAATAGCAAGGCATGAAATGTGAAACAGCTCTAATAAATAGCTCATTGGCAAGCATCACCTGCCATGCACTTCACACTGGATTGTAGTATAGATATATAGGTAGATCTGTGGTTATATTGGTGTTCCAAAAGTTCCAATGACTAGTTGTTGGTGTGTCTAAAATCATCAAGAGACATATTTAATATTTGTATGTCTGTAGCTGCATGTCATTCACAAAATGATGATCTTTGCTGACTAGCCATGTATTATATTGCACTGAAGAAAAAAAATTCTTAAATGTTACATGTGATGTACTGTCACTGAATGGATCTGAAACTTGGACCCTAAGAAAAACTGATAGCGAATATCAGCTTTGAGATATGTTGTTAGAGAAGAACAGGAAAGATAAAATTACATGAAAAAATAATCAATGAAACACAGTTGATTAAAAGAAATCTGCGACAAAAGTTCTTTGCAGAAAATCTAATAGAATAACCCGTATTTTGAGAAAGAAGTGTTTTCTACACCATTGTTTAAAAGATAAGGTAGAAGGAAAATCCAGAATGAGCAGAGCAGCACAGGTGATGGATGAATTAAGGATCAATGGAAAACGTTGACAGCTGAAAGAAGAAACTGAAGATAGAAGTAAATGGAAAAGAACTATAATAGAAACTGAAGGATAAAGGACACACCACCCTCCAGATCATCTGAGGATCTGGCTTTGTTCAGAACACTACTGATGTTTGTATGGATGATGGTGGTGATGAAACTGAGTATCTCACATTGTACACTGTCATATACCTCTTTAAAATAAATAAAAGAATTGTGGGTGAACAGTGGGATCAGTTGTGAACTTTTCTGTACTCTCTCGTGAGTTCTTGCTGTGTTGTATCTATTACTCAGCAAGCATGTGGTTGGGTGTAAAGTGGTGACCAGCTGAATAGAGGAGGTAGGCAGATAAGTTATCTGTATCTAAATGACTGAAGATGCTTGCTGTACGAATAAGAAATGGATCAATATTTCCGTGTGTACTAAGTACTCAGTTATATCTCTTTCACATAGCTAGATGTAGTATATTGAATGTGGACAGACATTTCAGATACACACCACATATGCAGCTTCTGACAGATTAAGAGATTACCTCCGTAGTGCACATTTTGCATATTTTGTCTACAGATGTGATATGGAAGATTTGAGAAAGATATTGGAACTCACAGATGTTAATAGTGAGATTGGAAGATGGTGGTAATCTGTTACAAAGGTTGCAGTGCAGTGTTACCAAGTACTTTGTGCATTCAACATAATATGAAAAGTTGTCGTAGGTAAAAACAGCTGAACAGCTATGTGTTAATTTAGAGAGGCTGGGTTCTTGGATTTGCCAAGGAAAAATTCGTAATCATTTTGTCAGTCACTAAGTTATTGGGACCCTTGGTCTAGGGGTAGCTACTTAGAGTAGTAATAAAAACATCCTGAGTTCAAACGTAGCCACTGCGTAAATTTTGAATAAAAATCATCAGCAGTGGCAGCATTCCAGCATAAGAAGTCACCTTTGTTCAGCCAACAACCTTGTAAAAGAGGATGGAGGCGCAGACAGAGGTTCAAGACTCTCTTGTGACCATGGGGTGGGAAACTGCTTGTAAGAGGTGGTTGAATAAGCGGTGATCTATGACATAAGGATGCAGAAGGCAATGGAAGCCACTGCATTAAAGATGCATAAGGCGTATCTAGCGGATATGTGGCCTGTAATTGAAAAAGTGCCAGGGTGATCTCTCCATTGGCAAAAGGTTGCAGATTAGCCCCCATTCGGATCTCTAGGAGGGAACTGCCAAGGAGAAGGTGACCATAGGAAATGATGGAATAACAAACAAAAGGGAAAACATTCTATGATTCAGCGCATGGAATTTCAGAAGTTTGAACGTGTTAGGGAAGGTAGAAAATTTGAAAACAGAAACACTAAAGCTCAATGTAGATATACGAGGTGTGGCAAGCAAATAACGAGAAGTGTGTAAGAAACATGATTTATTGGAAACGAAGGTACAATTAACTTTTACTTCTTCAACATACTCCACTCATCTACATGTTCATCTAAGTTTATATTTATCTAAAAACACAGATGATGTGACTTACCGAACAAAAGTGCTGGCAGGTCGATAGACACACAAACATACACACGAAATTCAAGCTTTCGCAACAAACTGTTGCCTCATCAGGAAAGAGGGAAGGAGAGGGAAAGACGAAAGGATGTGGGTTTTAAGGGAGAGGGTAAGGAGTCATTCCAATCCCGGGCCTTTACAAATGTCTGCTTGTGTCTGTGTATGTGCGGATGGATATGTGTGTGTGTGTGTGCGAGTGTATACCTGTCCTTTTTTCCCCCTGAGGTAAGTCTTTCCGCTCCCGGGATTGGAGTGAAAATCTAATAATCATGTGGGACTGGAACAAGGTTTTAGTGGAAGGAATAGAATAAAGGTTACATGACAATTCAGGCTGGTAGTAGGAATGACTGGGGAGAAGGACTAATTGAGTTCTGCTATAGATTTCAGCTGGTAATAATGAGTACTTCATTCAAGAATGACAGAAGAAGAAGGTATGCTTGGAAAAGGTTTAGAGATATGGGAAGATTCCAGCTGGATTACATCGTGGTCGGGCATAAATTTTGAAATCAGATATTGGCTTGTAAATCAGATATTGGCTTGTAAGGCATGCCCAGGAGCAGATACAGACTCAGATCACAATTTAGTATTAGTGATGAATAGACGGAAGTTTAAGAGAATCATACGAAAGAATTAGTGTGGAATGGAAGGAAGTGGGATACTGAAATACTGAGGAAGAATGGGATGCATTTGAAGTTCGCTAAAGATGTGGATACTGCAGTATGGAATACCACAGTAGTCAGTTCAGTTGAAGAAGATTGAACATCTCTACAAAAGACAATCACAGATATTGGAAAGACAAAACATACGTACTAGGAGGGTAATTCCAAATAAATCTTGGGTAACAGAAAAAAATGCTTCAATTGAGAAATGAAATAAAAAAGTACAAAAATGTTAGAAAGACAGGACCACAGCAATGTAAATCACTTAAGAATGATATAAGTGGGAAATGCAGAGGGAAGCCAATCCGAAATGGATACAGGAAAAGTGTGAAGAATCCAGAAAAAAAGTTTGATGGAAGGACCGACATATTGTGTAGAAAAGTCAAAACATCCCCCCTATAGGTGAAAAAGCAATCGTTGCAATGGGAAACTCACTGTTATATGCAGGGAAGAGAGTGGATAAGTGAAATGAGTGCATTGAAGGCCTCTATGAGGAGTGGTGAAATTGTCTGATGATATAATAGGAACAGAAACTGGAGTCCACATGGAAGAGACAGTTGATCCAGTATTAGAGTCAGAATTTAAAAGAGCTTTGGAAGACTTAAAATCAGATAAGGCAGAAGGGATAGATAACACTCTATCGAAATTTCTAAAATCATTGAGGGAAGTGGCAGCCAAATAACTATTCAAGTTGGTGTGTAGGATCTACGAGACTGGGAAAGTACCATCCGATTTTAGAAAAGTGCCATCCACTCAATTCCAAAGAGAGCAAGGACATATAAATGCAAGGACTATCACACAAGCAGCTTAACAGCTCATGCATCCAAGCTGTTGACAAGAGTGATTTGCAGAATGGAAAAGAAAATTGAGACTCTGTTAGATGACGATCATTTGGGCTCTAGGGAAGTTAAAAGCACCTAAGAGGCGCTTGATAATGGAAGCACGACTGAAGAAAACTCAAGACACATTCCTAGGGTTTGTTGACCTGGAAAACATTTGACAATATAAAATGGCACAAGGTATTAGAAATTCTGAGATAAATAGGGTATAGGGAATAATGGGTGTTATGCAATATGTACAAGAACAAAGAGAGGACAACAAGATTATAAGACCAAGAATGAAGTGCTCTGATTAAAAAAGGTGTAAGACAGGGATGCAGTATTTTGTCCTTAGGGTTCAATCTGTATGCAGAAGGAGCAATGCTGGAAATGAAAGAAAGATTCAAGAGTGAGATTAAAATTTAGGGTGAAAGGGTGTCAGTGATAAGATTTGCTGATGGCATAGCTACCCTTAGTGAAAGTGAAGATTTACATGATCTGCTGAATGAAATGAATAGCGTAGTGAGTACAGAATATAGATTGAGAATAATCCGAGGACAGACAAAGTAATGAGAATTAACAGAAATGTGAATAGCAAGAAACTTATCATCAAAATGGGTGCTCATGGAGTAGATAAAGTTAAGGAATTCTGCTACCTTAGGAGAACTAAGGAGAACATAAAAATCAGACTAGCAGAGGCAAGAAGGGTATTTCTGGCCAAGAGAAGTCTACTTGTATCGAACATAGGCCTTAATTTGAGGAAGAAATTTCTGAGAATGTACGTTTGGCGCTAGGTGTTATATGGTAGTGAATCATGGACTGTGGGAAAGCTGTAATAGAAGAGAATTGAAGCATTTGAGATGTTGAGCTACAGCAGAATGTTGCAAATTAGGTGGACTGATATGGTAAGAAATAATGGGGTTCTCTGCAGAATCTGTAAAGAAAGTAATATGTGACAAACACTGACAAGAAGAAGGGGCAGTATGTTATGAGGTGTGTTAAGACATCAGGAAATAATGTCAATGGTGCTACAAGGAGCTGTAGTGGGTAAAAACTGAAGAGGAAGACAGAGATTGGAAAACATCCAGGAAATAATTGAGGACATAGGTTGCAGTTCGCTACTCTGAGATGAAGAGTTTGGCAAAGGAGAGGGATTCGTGGCTTACTGCTTCAAACCAGTCAGAAGACCGATTACCCAAAGGGGAAAATGTTGATAACATGATTCCTCACTTACATCTCATTCTCAGAACAATGAGAGGCAAACATCTTAACATTGTCGTAATCCAGTGAACGGCCAGTAGTGGTGCAGTGATGTATTCAGCAGGTACACTCACCTATAAAAGGCGAATGCACCGTGAGTACTCAGCATATTGATGCTGAGAGGTACACATAATTTGCTTGATGTAAGCATTATTTATTTGACAGAGTATTGTGGGAACACCTGTTTTTTGTATAAACAAATCATATTTCATATAACTAAACAGATCTGCAAGATAAGTTTCGTCTGGCAACTTTTTGGGATCCAGCCCATTTTGGAGCATATAATTCTGCTTTACAGAAAAAGGCAGTGAATTTAAACATCATTCAGTCCTTGTAAGTCTTGTAGCTGATCATTATGAGAAATATCCACTGCTTGTGAAATTACACATAGATATGCCAGTTAATACCATTGATTGTTACTATCCACATGGTTCAATAAGAAAGTTGAAGTGATTTTAAACTTTATGAATAAAAATATGATTTAATGGCTGAGTTTAAGATCCAGGCTGTTTAATCAGAATGATCAGTACGTACCAATGAGTCATTCAAAATCATGTGTCAATAAACATTTTCTCATTAATGATCATACTAAAAAACTAAATTTTTTGTGACATAATTAGTGGACCTTTAAAATTAGTATTGGACAAAAAATAGGTCTTCGTAGCTGAGTGGTCAGTGTGGATTACTGTAATGTGGAGTACCAGGAATTTTTCCTGGGTTGGAGGTCTTAAACAGGGTGTACCCAACATTGTGATGTCAAATTGAGGAGCTTGAATGAAAAGTGTCATAAATTCGACACAAAGTCAAATCTATCTGTCTGAATTTTTTATCATATTGTCTCGATGATGCCAATTCAATGCCAAAGAAGATTTATTCATTCATTCAATTGTGCACATACGGTCCCTGGAACCAGTCATGGTGGGATGCCTTCAAAGATATGAAACAACGTAGTAATACATCAACAGGAAGTGACAACTGTTGCAGGCTTCTTCTGTAAAGTTTGCTAACAACTAGGGCTAATCTACTAACATTTTTAATTACATTGAATAGTGTCTATATTAGCAGAAAAATAGCTAGTTTGGAAAAAGTCAATACTCTTCCTGTTATACTACTTGGCTGCTGCTTTTATTATGTCATACGAACTACACTCCTGTTAGGGAGGACTGTATTTCAGTTTCCCATCCAGCCGTCCATATGTAGATTTTCTATTATTTCCCTAAATTATTTAAGGTGAATGCTGGGATGGTTCATTTCAAATGCAATGGTTGATTTACTTCTCTGTCCTTTGTGATCAGTGGGATGTTAAATGTTGATCTTCCTTCATTGTATCCTTCCTTTACATCCTACTAAGTTTTTATGTGACTGTATTGATTTAAAAAAAAGAAAAACATTATCAGCTATCTTGTACTCGAAAAGTGAATGTTAACGTGAGTAGTAGTGCTAACCAGAATTTACGTTTTCTAGTCCAAATTTTCTGATGAATTAGAAGTGGTTAAAGAGACTTTTATTTATTTTTTGACTATCTGTGGATTTCAGATTTATTGCCTGATGGCTGCTGGAAACCTGTTAACAACATTTTGCAGTAAAATGTATGATTCCATTCAGTACCTGAAAGAGGAATGTAGAGTTTATACAAAAATTATTTTTGTTTGCACCATTAAGTTACAAGTTCCATAGTTCATCCAAAATTCAGTTACATTATTGGTCACAAATGCCATTATGGAGTAAACATATTGGCATGTTAGTTCCAAGTCCTTTTGTAAGATGTTAGGTTATTGACTTTACTCAGTATCCTTACTGACCAATTCTACATCTACATCCACACTGTAGACCACTGTGAAGTGGTACTTCCCGTTCCACCATGTATTAGGATCACTTCCTGCTCCATTTGCATGTGTAGTGTGAGAAGAATTCTGTAAACACCTCTGAGCACACTGTAATTAATATAATCTTGTCTTTGCAATCGTGCCGGAACAATTCTTAGGGAGCTGTAGTATATTCATAGATTTGTCAGTTGGTTTTCTAACATTTCTGTGATGCTTCTGTAAAATAAATAGTTATTTGATCTTAGCTACAATGCTCTTGATGATTATAATATATGAAAGTACTGAGAAAAGCATACATTTTACCTTCAGGTCAACATGCTCTGAGAGATTTCGGAGTGCGAAACAGGCAGAACTGAGACTGTTGGTTAATTTTTCACCTGATGGTACCACATCAGTTGATACATATGGTTTCGTAGGAATTCACACAATTTTCTTTCTTTTATCTCTACTTCTGGTACCTGTAAACTTTTGCTGTGAACTAATTGTACGTCTGTTCCACTATGCTCCTCTCCCCATCTTGTATGGATGTATTTGTGCTTGTTATCTTTGTACTTGTATCTTCTTCAAACATCACAGTTTTTGAAGAACCCTCCAGTATCTGTGGTAAATTATTTATGAAGATCAAGAACTGGAATCAGTGATGTACCAGAACTTGTGTGATGCCATATTTATAGCTTTCGCAGTCTGAATTCAATTTTTTTCTTGTGGTGTAACCCCTGTTTGATGCTGAGATTTGACACCATCCATGCAAGGAGCATGCTTTGAACACTATAACATCTTAGTTCCCTTCTAAAATCTTGTGATATACATAATGAAAATTCTTGGTAATGTCACAGAAAATGGCAAGAGTATAATTTTTTCTTGTTGTATTCTTTCAGAACTGAATTTGAGAGATCATACTATGATTTATCAGTAGAGAAAGTGTCACAGATTTTCTTTGAACCCCATTCGTAAGATTGCTGTCAATCTTCAAGTATGTAGAATTGTTCAGTAAGCTCTAAAACTTCTGTTAATGCCATAACTTGATCATAAAACAATGGCACTAACTTTATTAACTGGAAGAAATACTGTATGAGGATATTCATGAGGAATAAATAGACTGGCCTAGTCATCATTGGAAATGTAGCTCTATTGTTTCCAGGTTTGTATGATGGCATGCTGCAGGCTTCACAACTTGTATTTTCAAACAACTTAAAGGAAAGTTGTCAAACAGTCCTTTCAGTAACTTTTGATCACTCATGGATGGTGCTTTTTATGCAGAAACTTTTTTTTTTTTTTTTTTTTTTTTTTTTTTACGAAAACTTCATTTACCCCATAAGTATTAATGTAGTGTTACTGAAGCTCTTATCCATCAACTTGAGAGGGGGAAAACTGAAGACTGGAAATGAGAAACACAGGAAGTGCCAAAACTGGACAGTGTCAGATTTTACTTGGAAACCATTGTACGTGCCAAGGCAAATAACATGGAAAAGTTTGGAAGTATCACAAAGGTTTCCTTTTGTTCACAAGACATCAGACAAATGTAGGAAACTGGATGTTCCACTGGCAGCGGCACGGTGAATGCTGTATGTGCCATGTGCCTAAAGGCAGTGATCGTTGTAACCTGTGTTTGATGTGAGCTCCTACCATTGTAGTACTTTGAATATTGTGTATTTGTTTTGATAATGTTTATTGCTATAAAGGAGAGGAAAGGAAAGGTTGCTAACTTAGAAACTCAGGCCTAAGAATTCATGGAAGCCCACACTCTGCATACAAAGAGATAGCTGTTTCTCCCCCACATGATGTAAGTTCGAACCATGTGTTCTGTGGTGTTATGCATTACATAATAAAATATCTGTAAGAAATATTAATTATGTTTCATTATTACTATTGCCATTTTATATTATATAGGTTTGATTTCAGGTGCTGTGTAAATGCAGATATTCCTGCAAGTCATTATCATACAGGAAACAGAGAGCCTCTGTTTGTGCTGTTCTACCACCTCTCTTAAGAGCATCAGGATACATTCTTAATGGGGTGCATTCAAGTAACATCTGTTGGCAAAAGACATCATGGTACAAATGATAAGTCGTATGAGAGCAGAAGGCAAGCCGGCATGCATTACACAATACCTAATGGTTCGGGAGGCAACATGCAATATGTAATAAAATGTTCTCAGATATTTTTGGATTTCCTTCCTGATGGCTACAGATTCTTCAAGAGAAACTTTAAAGGGGGAAACAACTTACGACGACTGTAGAAGACACATTGCAAGTTCGCATGTTCATAAAACGAAGTTCAGCAATGAAGACGTGACTCAAGTCAAAGACACATTAATAGCTTTCCCAGAGAAGGAAGTCACTATGGCAGAAGAAAGTAGTATGTATACTTCTTTTAAAGAAAAACCTGTCACTTCTTCAGTGACTTACAAATATTGTTCCACCATCTTCAAGAAATTCTTCAGCAAAGTTTCCTTCAGCAAACAAAGAAATGACACATGAACTACATGATCAGCTGAGTATGCAGGTAGAAATTACCTCTAATGAATCTGCGAAGTCTGCAAAACTTGATCATGAAAACACCAAGAAAGCTCAGGACTTTATGAAAATTGACTTTACAAATTCACAGATGTCTTTAAGTGAAACAGTGAAACATTCACTGTGTCCATAGATTTGCAACAAGTTCTTTTACACCTACGCTAACACACAGCAGCGCATTTTACTCATGACAGCTCTCACATTATAACTTGGGAATACATGCTGATTCAGGCAAATCATCATGTGCATGTGGCATGAGGTAACTGGTCGAGGATGTAATGAAGTGGCATCACCTTTCTTAAATGTTGTGGCTTTGGGATACACACACATAAAGAAATTAATTTTGTGGTATGGTAACTGTGTTGGACAGAACAAAAATTATAGGATGATGATGATGGCTTTAATGTTGTTTGTTTCAGAAAGTATCTTTGAGAGTGTTGAAATCAAGTTCTGAGCATAGTTACGTGCCTTCCAATTGAGAATTTTCATTATAAAGAAAAGGAAAAAGAATGTTAATGTTGCCTGAAGAATTGAAAAACATTATAACCACAGCTAGAATAAAGAAACCTCTTAGGGTGATCAACATGGGTGTGATTTCATGGATCTGGGTTCCTTGGCTAATACACACCAGCAAATTAAAAATAACCATAGTTACAGTAATATGTTTCACTTCAGACAAGGAAGACAAGCTTCTAATCAAAAATCATTTTGATAAAGCAGACTGGACTGAGTTCTCTGTTTTCAAAAGGGACAAAACGTCAATGATCTGCCATCCTGATGAAATGTTCCCCAACTTCCACTGTCAAGTAGATTAAGTGAAGAGAAAAAAAGACCACCTTACTATGATTCCATTTCTTGATGTGAAATATAGAGTGTTTTATGAATCTTTATGTAAGTGGTATAAGAACTTCAGTGGACATTCAGCATTTTCTTGGCTAAGAAGCAAGGCACCCTTGGCTAAGAAGCAAGGCACATTCTGTCTTACAGAAATGTTAAGTCTTACAGGATTTCGTGCTCAATACCGTATGTTCCTTTTTAAAATTTGTTTGGGTGAAATGTTGAAATGGATACCAAATATCAGAATTTATATTTCATTAAATACAAATGGTTTGCAATATAACTTCCATAAGGGTTTTTATCCCATTTTCCTAAATATTTATTTTTGGCACATTCATCGTTTTCCACTTCCAGTCTTCAGTTCTGGCTGTCAAAACAGACATGTGGTTAAACATGACCCTTTTTTTTCTGACAGTGCATTCTTCATGGATCCAGTCAAATTTGGCCCACATTCGAAGTCAGTGTTTATGTAGTCCTTATTCCTCCACTGATCCATTGCTAAACTCTTTTTTTATACGGAGAGCATCTGTCATTACCCATTCAAGTGTTTGTTTACCGACCAGGATTTTCCGTTATTGTATTAATTGGATAACAATGTTATTGTTGTGTGGAATGTAGCAAACAGACTAAACTTAAAGAATGAATCAAGGGAAAAATGAAAATTTGTCATAGTGTCTTTGATCTCAAGGTTTTATGACTTAACTAAATCATCTTTATATCAAGAATTAAGAATGCAATGTGACATTATTGCTATTCATATTTCATTGTTCTTGTCTTTGTTTCATATATTTCTTGCAAGCAAACTTATTTCTTATTTATTTTGTTTCAGCTCATCTCTTCATTGTGCCTTGGTCATCTGTTATATGCTGGGGATTTCTTTCGGTCACCTTCTTTTATGCAACAGGGCATCAACCAGCATTCAGTACAATACAGTGGAATGCTGCATTTGTAGGCACTACTGGCCAATTATCAAACCACATCATTCCAGGCTTATTGATTGTTATCAACACATTCACCTCACATTTAATATTTGGCCTTATGTTGCCACTACTGTTGATAACACCTTTTACTCTTCTCGTAATGTTGCCCAAATTTGTTGCTGCAAATAATAATTTGAAAGAAGATACAAACCAAGGAGAACTTGTACTTCTAGAGAAGAAGAATATGATGTACCAGGAGCTCTTCAGTCTGAGCGTCAGATACATAATGTTCCATGGAATTAGGGTAGGTTAATTCTTCATTCTGCTGAAACTTCAAGACTGGTTTTTATGTCATTACTTAAAGTTGACCATATAAGGCCACGTGGGCTTTGAGTAATAGATGATGATATGTATTTGTGCAGTGGACAATGGATGTAGGTTTACAGGTTTTCAGCAATGTTAAAAAGTGAGATATGCATATGAATATTTTCATAGACCAGTGAGATACAAAATGAGAGAGAACCACTAATAGAGGTCTAAATGGAATTTTGGGGTTCTTCTTTTCCAAACATAAAATACAAATCTCAAAAATACCAGTAACTAAAATAGCTGTGAGTGTGTGATAAACAAATTACCTTTTGAAACAGAAGAAGTATCTCTCCAATGTTTCTGTTAATAAATTGCAAAAAAAAAAAAAAAAAAAAAATACTGCAGGCAGCCACAGCTGCAGAAATGCATCCTGATTCCTGATAAATGAAGAACCACAACAGCTGTTAAATGATCCTTTATTGAAACAACTTATTTTGCAGCTTATAAGCTGCATCTTCAGGTATACATCTGAGTGGAAAAATGGACCAAAAATAAAACAGTGTTGTTTATACCTCAAGTTAAAAAAAGAAAATGTCGTAAACAACAGATAAGAGGACTAACAGTCAGTTCATAGAAAATCCAGGCCAGGGTTAAATGGACTCCCGACATTCTCAGCCAAATCAAAATAAAATGCACATGAAAGGAACGATAGTAGAGTCACAAAATCATCTGAACTGTGGAGTTGACCACCCCAAATAGCAGGCATAATGACGGACTGAAAGATTAAGAAAGGCATAATTAGTACAAGAGAGAGGACCACCACTGTTCTAGCATTAGAATACAGAAATACACCTGTTCTAGCTCTGGGCTACAGAAATAACTGATGTACAGATTAGAAAGGAGGAGAATCAGTCCTTCCTATTACTTATCAGAATTTCTCTGATGAGTGAGTGGTCCCCTGTTTTCATACCATGAAACTTTTCAGTTATAAAGTTTAATATGAAAAAGGTTTGTATGCTAGCAAGATCATGACAGTGTATGCAGAACTTGTGACCCTTCGGCTTGTATGCAGACTTTCCATCCACATACAATGTTCAGTCCTAGAACTTCATATTTGAAATATGAGGCATGTTTTTTTTTTTTTTTTTTAAAGTAAGTACTGTTCTGAAATAAAAATAAAACAGGTAGATTTTTCTTAGCAATTTTATTTTTAAGTGAAAGCCTGTACTTTAATCTTCTTTTCGGCATGATTCCCACAACTATTACCTTGTTTATGTTCATTTGTGCATATTTGAAATGTCTCTTCAGATTGAGAATGCTACCGACTCTGAAATATGGGCTGTGATTTGTTTTCTTAGTGCTAAAGGTCTGAATGCACCTGAAATTCATCATCAAATCAATGAAGTGTATGGAGGAACCATTATGAGCAATGGGATGGCATGGAAATGGGTGAGAGCTTGTAAAGATGTCCATACAAACATGCATGATGAGGAATAAAGTGAGTGGTCTTCAATCATTACTGATGATTTTCTGCAGAAAGTTGATAAAAAATGAGTGAGAACACACACTTTACAATTTTGATGTTTAGTGTTGGGTTTCTTTAAGTGCCAAGAAGTGTGCTTTATGCAGTTGTCTAATCAGGCAGAGGTTTCTTTGAGGATAGTATTCAAAAGGTAGTTGTACAATGTATTAAGTGCCTTAAATGAACCTGGTGAAATTGTGTAGGAAAATAGATTAAGGTACATATTTTCATGTAAAAATAAAATTGCTAAGAACAGCGCACTTGTTTTATTTTTATTTCAAAATTATTCTTACTTAAAAAATAAATAAAAACACTCCTCGTAAGAAGAGGATGACAGCTATCATGCTCTTCATATCTGAAGGTGGCATCGTATGTCCAAATCTAATCATTACTTCATGGAAATAAAGTCCTGTTTGATTGTGCTAAGAACTAATCTTTTTATTGCCCAAACATGTTTCAGTGCATTTGTGCCAACACCAGTGGGTCATGCTTTACATAATAGTAATAATAATAATAATAATTTTAACTAAGATCAGGCCTAAAACATTTTGTATCTATTGTGATTATGACATTATTCTGTAGAAGGTTAAGTCCTGCAGCAGTTTCTATACATGATCATGTAGTTAACCATTTTGTAAAATTGACTGACCAGCTAACACATCATTAAATTTTTAAATATAATTTCATTGCACCAACCACAGTCAAGTCCAATGCCAAAAGCAAGGTTGTCGGTGAAGTACAACACCTAGCACTGAAAGCACATGTAGTGTGCACGTCAATGAACAGACAGAATAGAACTGCCTCGTGAACGGAGTGTGTTGCTATTTATACAAACATTGAATATTTGAGAAATGCAGACATTACAAACTACAAATATTCCAGAGTATGCAAACATTACAAACATTAGAAATTTTGAGGCCCTTCTAAATATGATAGATGCTAAATAACAAATATTTGCTAGTAATTGAATTTGAATTACTGCCCTGCAGCATGCCAGCCAGTGACCCTAACTGCTACTCCACAGCACAGCACAGCATTGCCCCCCCCCCCCTCTCCTGAACAAACAGCGACGTGCTTTTCTGAAGTTCTCTTTGGGACCAACTATAGGATCCTAGATGTAGATCTTGTCATTGCTCATATGTATGACAGTACTGGAGGATATTAGTTTTCAGGTCTTGTTGTCACATCGTCTAAACTAAGATGAGCATTAAAGTTAGCCTCTGCTATTCAAGATTCACGATCATAGAGTGGCCCTTTCAGTTTCCCCGAATGAGAAGGGCCCATCATCAAATCTGCACCTCAGGACTGTTGCAGGGCTTCATGTGGAGGACATTGGTGATGTCTCTGCACTTTTAGCTTCTTGATGGGGGGCCACAGTCTTTGACTTTGTATGTGACATCCAGCAAGCAACAAAGGAGAATATATAGTGAAAATAGTGCTTTAGTAACTTTTCTGATAGTCCCACATTCCACATAGGTTTAAAAATCCATATTAAGTTTCCAGGCTGCATCTCAGTGGCCAGCGCTTGGCATTATAGTGCTCTCACTCCTTCTGGATATCCACGGATTGTACACAAGCCAGCTGTCTTGCTTTTTTAGTCCTGGTGATGAGGTGTTTCACATAGTCACCCTGACTTTTCTACAGCTGAAACAGGGACATTGTCATTTTTGCCTGTTGACTACAGAGCCGAAAGAATGGTGTGAAGCCTGTTCTGTCCTGATTCTCTGAGCTATGTGAGAATGAGCAGTATTGTAACCACCCACTCTCTCTGTTTGACATCAGCGTACATTGATTGCTTATTTGCCAGTATCTTGTTGAAGCGTTCTGTGGTTAGTAGGTAGGTATCATTCTGTGGGTAATGTCACAATATGAAATTACCTCTGACACTAGTCTCAAATCAAAAACTTTTCCACAATCAGAAGTTATCACTTGGCATTTCCATGCTTCAGAGTAATGTCTTCTCCAAGACACCTTGCAATTTCTGGAGCTTTGACAGTTTATACAGTTTCGGTAGCAACATCAGGTGAGGTAATCAGTGCAGCTTATTAGCCATCAATTCCCATGTGTTGAATCTCCCGAAGAGGAGTGGAATGGTGCTGCTTGCAAGTGGACCCAATTTAAGATGCTCCAGAGGTAACTGCAGCATGTGCATCCATCAGCAGCATTCCTTACAGTGTTTCACATCTTGTGTAATGGATCAGTAGAGACCTGCCCAGTGATACCTGCATTCAGTCCTGTCTAAAGTTTTCATGAATCCCATGTAACCAGATGTTAGAGCATCATACAAATACTTCAGGATAGTTGGCCACTGATGGATTTGAATGACAAGCAACCTTTTCCATCCCAGTGGATTGTAGTTCCTTTTATAAGTGTTCCATTTATTAATAGGAATTCTCCTCAGATCAGTTCCCCCTACTTTGTGGCTTCCATGGTTTTCAGTAATGCTGGATCTTCATTCTGCTCAGTCACAGTGTCTGCTGTGCTCGGCCAAAGGATTCGTTAAAAGGCAGTCAGCATCCTTGTATTCACGTTAAATTGGTACCCCTGAAGCTGCAGTGCCATCTTATGAATCAACCCAACAGATCCAGGAGCTTAGAGAATGGTTCTCCATCACAAATGTGAATGGTTTGCCAAATAAATGTAGCTGGGAATTGTTGCTGGCTGAAACAACTGTAAGTCACTGTTTCTCAGTTGTAGGGGTACATCTTGGACTTTGAGAGTAGTCTGGAAGCATAAGACATCATCATTTCAGCACCTTATTGAATTTGTACAAAAAGTATACTACCGCATAACCAGTAGGATCCATGTGAACTTCTGTCCTGTCATGCTCATTATACAGTGCTAGGAATGGAGAAGATATTAGTACCTCCTAAAAGCCAAGGAAAGATCTTTTCTGCCCCTTGTTCCAGGAAAATTTGGCATCTCCTTGTAGAAGTTCTTGCAAGGGACATGTTCTTTTACAGAAGTCCTTTATGAATTGCCAGTCATGATTGTGCTGCAGAGTCAGAAACAGTGTATGTTCCTTTAGTTTCTCTGGATCAGCACAGACTTCATTCACCATTGAATAATTTACCCCAAGATTTTAATTTCTTGGACCACAAACTGACACATTTTCGGATTCAGGTGGAGGCCTTTGGTCTGAACAGACTTCAACAAAGTTGTCAGGCAGTTTACATTTTCTTCAAATTTCTCTGAAAAAATAAGTGTCATCGAGATAGCAGATATATATTGTCCATTTTAGGTCTTGAAGCAGATGCTCCATCATACATTTGATGGTGGCTCGATCATTACACAGTCCAAACGCCATAACTCTGAACTCGTAGAGTTTATTAGGAGTTATGAAAGCAGTCTTTTCCCAGCCAGCCTTGATTTGGTAGTAGCCTTTCTGCATGACTTGTTGAGAAGTATTTTGTTCCTTTTTAGCAATATAGGAGGTCATCAATGCGTGTCTATGGGTAGACACATTTTTTTGTTATTTTTGTTAAGTTGTTGGTAGTCAGTGCAGAAATGCCATATGTTGTCCTCCTCCTCCACATGGGCAACAGGACAGCATCAGGGCACTCAGAAAGTTCAGTGATTTCATCTTGTCCCTACACAAGTATTGGGTAATTTGGTGAATCGCTTCCAATGTTGATACAATGTTTTACCACGGGCCGCTTGGTCTATCTTTTCTCCACTCTTAAATTGAAAGCATCTGAAAATTGACACAGACTGGATAATATGTGCCAACATTGTTCCTCAGTGAGGCCAGATCTTATTGACAGTTTGATACTAACCTCCTTCCCTGCTTTATCTGTAGTGGTAGTGGAGCAATATCCTTCATCATTGGCACTGAGCCCCCCCATCCTGGACAGGTTTGGGGCTAATCCTGTGCTCATAGTTTTAGGGATGAACTTGTAGCTGCTTATGACAATTAATGAACCAAAATTGTCCTTGACCATCTGCTGTGCTAACAATTATCACTGGTATGTAGATTTCTTTTGTGAGCCTGAGTAACATTTTGCAAGCGACAATAGCTTCACAGTTTAAATGAGCATCTTCATTGATAACTGGAACTTGCTTTGTTGAAGCAACAGCAAACAACTGCCACAAGCAATAATTCTCATGCTGTTGGAATAGCTTTTCCAATCCAGAGCTCTGATCTTCCACAGTCTATGACTGCTTGTGATGCCTGCAAGAAGTCCCATCCAAGAATAACATTATGACTACACTATGTTAAAATGAGAAATTTTAAGGATTGTGTTGTGTCGTTGAGAGTTGTTATTGCAATATATGTTCCCACCAGCAGGATGTATTTTCCATATGCTAACTTCAGCACAATCACTTTCATATCAAAGGACGTAGCCTTCTTTAGCTGGTGATGATAAGCATTTTATATTACAGAAAAAGAAGCCCCTGAGTCGACTAGTGCTTGGACAGGTTGGCTGTTGATGATGATGTCAGTGAGTTTTCTTGACATCTTCGTTCATATTGTCCAAGGAAAATTTTCATCTCTGGTGACCTCACCTCCATAGACGATAGCCTTGCTTAGTTTTCCTGAATTTTCCTGCTAGGCAAGCAGCTGGGAATGGCTACAGCATCCTCATCCAGAGTATGGTGGTGGACTTTATTCCACAGCTTGACTACAGTCAGCAGTTGACTGGCATGAGTAGGACTGTTGTTATGGTTGACATCGTATGTCATAATAGTCGTCAAATGCTTGTCTTCTTTCTCTGCAGTACCATACAATGTGTCCAGGGCATCCACAGAGGAAATACACCGGCATGTTGCCATCACGTCCTCCAAACGTCTTTTCTTTTGTGGGGCATTATATTTAGTGAAGGAGTTAGTTGTGCTCGTGTTTTTTATATGCTGATTGTTGTTTGATGGATATGATATAAGTCTTAATTGGTCAGATTCATTCTTCATGGTGTGTTCAATTGGTAGTGGAGATTGGTGCTGAAGATTAATACAGCTCTTCTTCCAAATTCTGTATTATATCTTGAAATACGTAGTGAACATGCATGAGTGCTCTCTCTTGTGTACTCAGTCTGACATTTCTGGCAGCCATAAGTGCTGTATTTCTTCCTTTACTTTCTGGGGTATTGGTGAGTTAATGTCACGGTAGTCTTCCACAACTACTATAGGGACTACATTTGGGAATTAGTCATACCTCTTTCATCTGACTCTTTTTGTGTAGCATATCCTTGGTGAATTCTTTGATGAATTCATCTGTTGATGAATTCATCTGTTGTTATAACATCCTTTACGGGAAAACCTTGGTACACATTTTTTGCAACTCCTTTCATCAAGTGTGAGATATTTTCTGTTTCTGTCATATTTGGATTCACAATATGGCATAGAACCAAATTGTTTTGTATGTAAGGCTGTATCATTTCCACATGATATAGTGCCCTGTTCTTCAATTGTTCTTGTGTTAAATGGACTTAGTGCTGATGATCACCAAATGTTTTCTTCAGTTCAGTCTGGATTTGCTCCAGCTATTGACTTCTCTTCATTGCTATCAAACCACTGCTGGGCTGTGCTGTCCAAGTAAAAGTATACATTTGCCAAACACTTAATGTCATCCCACCTGTTGTATGTGATCAAAATCTTTCAGCTATTCCAGTGTCTCCAGAAATAGCTGATAGTTGCCTGATGTGTAACTTGTGTACTGCTGTTTTGGAACCCAGTCTTCTAGAAATGAGAAATACTATAAAATAAATGTTTGCTGATTATTGAATTTGTGTTGCTGACCTGCAGCACACCAGCCTGTGACACTAATTGCTACTCCATAGTGTAGTTCGTGGCAATATTTTGTGATTACTTGCAGTTTTTGTCATAGTTATTGGTGTTATACACATGCTCCTCTCTTGAATAAATAGTCACAGAAAAACAGTATATTTTTAATGAACTGAACAACATTCACAAATTAACACAAGTTTCACAAAACAAAGTGTATATTCCTGCTGTGTTCTTGGCCCCTATTGATGTTCTGGCTCCTTACTTTAACTTTGTTTATGTACTTTTGTTTGTGTATGATGAATTTTTTCATTTGTTTGTTTTAATTTTCTTGTAAAGTTCATTTAGGGTGCTAATCAGTATGCCATCCTTCTGCTATTGCCTTTTGTAAGTAGACACTTTCTTTTTGGTAGGTTTCTGCTGCAAGCTGTGCCATGATTTTAGTATTTTGAAAAAAAATATCAGTTTTAGTGTACGACTGTTTCCTTACATAACTTACTAAAATAATCACAAAATTGTGAAATAAGGCATGATAGGTACCTGTACTGCACAAAGATCAAGGTCCACATCTGGTCAAGGAAACAATAAGTGTATTAAAACAACTAAACTTCTACAGACAAAATATGAAATGGTCTAAAATTAACAGTTATTGGAGAAAGTCACTTGCAGTTGTGATGGCACTAGATAAAGGAGCAGTTTGGTAAGAATAGCGGGTCACCGAACAAAACCACTATTTTGTCCCAGAGCATCCACCAGTACAACACTGTTCTTACAAGTGCAAGGGGCAGAATTAAGTGTGGAATTAATTGCCTCTTGTGGAAGAAATGGTCAGGGTGAGCTCCACATGAAAGTCGCATGGTTATAACACAAGGGTATCAGCAGTGACAGCCAGAGCTCTGAACTTAAACAGTACCAACATGGGCACTAATGCTAGCTGGTCAGAAGCCTTGCAGTGTGAAACACTGATTTATACAACGGGCTGTGTAGTAGGTGTAGCGTGTTGCCATCTATTGTGTCTGTTGTGGCATGGTGTAGAAATTGATGTTGACACAGCAAGAAGAAGACCAGGACTGAAAGCAAGGCTAGGTCAGTGGAATCCTCTCTAATAACTGAGCTGTTGTCTTGTACTAACAGCCAGTGACCGTAGTAGGCGGGTATCAGTTGCACGGCAGAATCGAAAGCTTGGGGTGGAAGTAGGCGTGCTAAGAAAGAAACTCGCTGCCTTAGCAGATGGCTGTAGTGATGAACTAGGAACATGTGGAACTAAGACATACATGTGCCAGAGTGCTGCCACATGAGTTACATAATGGTTCTGAGCTATTAAGTATTTATGATACGTGAACCATTACTTTTCAGGGTTCTGGTGTCTAGAAAATATTATTTTAAAATTTATACCTGTCTGTTCTGTGTGTACTGACTGGCAAGACTTACATGTTAGTTGGAATACACCTGATTTGTTCAATTTGTCAGTAAGTGTGTTGTATGTCTTGAATTTTCTCTGTCATGTTGTCCATCTGCTATCCCATTTGAAGCCTTTGTTTCATTAATATGTTACCTATTTTGTGGATTATTCTACTGTTATATGTGAATATGTACAGTTTTGTTTTATGTGTGGATTCCTGTTATGCCGATTGTTGAATGTGGCATTGTTGTTATGGCACATTCAGTTCCAGTCTGTTTACATACTTTATGGTTAAACCTCTCTATCACGTGTTTGATAAAATCGTTCTCTACAGGTTTTTGTTTTATTGTGTTTAATTCTTATATGAAGTTCTGTTTGTAAAATTAAACTTTCATGGCCAGAAATATCATACTTATTAAAATATTCTGGGCTTTTATATCATGATTGGGTGAATTTCTTGTTGAAACTCAATGTTCACCCCCCCCCCCCCCCCCCCCCCATCTGTGGAGGACTTCATCAATGTAGCTTTTTCAGAGGTCCAACGTACACCCTGGCTCTCTACGGACTGAAATAAAATTCAATTTGTGCATGCTCCTGTGCGGAATCGTGATGTACATATTTTGAAAACTGGGATAAAATTTAATGACTATTACATGATACAGTGGGAAAGCATATGTTGACAACATCTAAGTAGACAGAAGAAGAAATTGGATAATTTGCAACCTAACCAGACAATTTGGCATTTAGACACTTCTTGCACTGTTACCAATTTACTGAAACGTTTATTATCTGACAACAAAATAACTGTTTGCCAAGGGTGGAAATTTTGTCATCAGTCCAAGAGTTGTTCACACTGAGGAAATTATAGCTCTTGTGGAAACAGGCATTGTGTGAATGTGGTAACAGCTGTTGAAATCCATATAGCAGCAGAAAGAGTATTACCCCGTACATAGCTTTCAAAATGTAGAATAACTGTGGGATAGAATGTTATAAAATGCCTGAATAAGGATGATAGTGCAAGAGAAATTCAATAAGTAATGTAACACATTTTTGTTCTCAGCCAATTTTGGTGGAAATAATGTGGACTTTGTTGTGAGACATGGTGAAATATTCCCTCTTCACCTCATATAATTCCATGGAGTTTGGATAGCTGATGGCAGTGTACGTAGCCTTCAAAATGGCATCTGTAACAGAGTTGTGTTCCAAGCAGTCATTGGGTGAGGCTTCTGTCATCATCAGAACAAGGTCGTGTCCCCTTTGTGCTGACTCGCCGCACACAATTGAGGCTCCTGCAGTATTCAAATGTACAGCACTCTCATTCAATGTGGTTGAGGAATCACATCAAACACCTCACTGCACAACATGACATCTCTTATGGTAGTGCTGACACACTCATTTACCAGTTGGGGTACTCAAAGGTGTGTGCCAGCTGGGTTCCTCACTGCCTAACAGAAGACCATAAAGAGCAACACAGGACTATCTGTGCAGAATTGCTTGCACATTACAAGACTGATCATGACAATTTTACGTCAAAAGTTGTCACAGGCAATGAAATGTGGGTTCATCAGTTCAAACCGGAATTGAAACTGGTTTCTTTGCATTGCTGCCATAGATATTGTGATACTTCACAAATAAGTAAACCACCAAGTATATGTCGAGAAGTTTACAGTGAAGAATGTACTCAGTGGCCAGTTTAGTTTGATGGGTTTTAGGTTCAAAATTGCTGTGATGAGAAAATACATGATACATTGAACTTTGTCAGTGACAAGGTTGGCAGCTATTGTCACCTATTGTACGCTATTGTGGCCTGTCACGAGAAGTCAAGAGCTGCCTCATGTTTCTCTCTTTCATATACTGCCGATACGAGCTGAAGCTCAAAACAGGAGAAAAGAGACTGAAAGCTAAATTCCTGTTACTTCTGAATGAGCAGCTGGATGAAGGCAAGAAAGACATGGTCAGTAATTTTTATATGATGGGCTTCTTTCATTTCTTCAAATACATTGTCTACCCCTACACAGAGTTCAGCACCTGTTGCTACACCATTGACTGTGACTGATCACTCTTCAAATCCAGCAACATTTCTTCTATGTACTCCTCAAGCTGGATCATACATTACTTTGTGAAACTGAATGGGTGTAGAACTACTGTCCTAGGTTTATTAATTTTTGAATATTATTTATATAAGTATTACATTTGAATAAAGTACCATATTAGGCGATCTTAAAAAAAATATCTTTTCAGAGTGGTGTTTTTAATGTCGTTCATGCACTTCAACCAGCTTAACATATTGTAATCAGTCGTACTTCAGCAAGAGAAATAGTAAGTAGAAAATTTATGTTGTGCTTTGTCAGAATAGCTGATACAAGTTGCTCCAAAAAGTGGGAACTGTCTGGACTAATTCTGTAGAATTCATAAAATTTTCACATTGAGAGGCATAGTGAGAAACCACAACCAAACTGTGTCTGATATTTATAGCATTGCATGGGTGCATCCAGTTCTTCCATTTCTTTTTTGGTTTTTTGAGCTTTAATTAATTATAAGACACAATAACGTCCTCTTCAGAAGTGCTCATAATTGCAATTGAAACTGAAACAAAAATGTCACTTGTGCTGTCTTGTTGCTTGTTGTATGGAGAGTGGCATTGCGTGTCCTATTGCATATCACATCTCCCCAGTAGGAACATGAGTGTCACACTGCTAAGTGTCACATTGCATGACCTTTATTGCAATGTGTTGTATCACATATTGACTCAGTGTGAACCATGCATTAACGATAAGATACATAGGAATAAACGTGTTGTGTGCACCCAACACCCTACACAATTAAACAACAATTAAAAGATGCACCCATTGGCAAATTCAACACATCAGGTTTGTTCCAACTTATATGTAACTCTTACTATACAGTATGCATAAGACAGACAGGATAAATTTTAAAATAAAATTTTGAGCTGCAGACCTGTACAAAGAAATAGCTCATTTAGTACTTTTGACAACTGTAAGCGTACTATGTGCTGCTTGCTCTTGATCTTCTTGTAGCCATCTGTTTAAGGAGCTATAATATGTAAAATAAGGAATCAACCACTCACTTATTGATGACTGATAGGTGGCACGTAGAAACACATAACAGAAAATAGTATTCATATAGCTTTCAAGCTCTTGCTCGCTCTCTAGCAAAGGTATAAGCATTCACACACACACACACACACACACACACACACACACACACAAACGAGAGCCTGACTGTTGATTATCAGTTATTGAGAGCAGTTGCTTTGCACTGGCAGATGGAAGTGCGGAGAGGATAGGGAAGGATGCACTAGGCGAGGAAGGGGTACCAGGGTAGTGTGAGACAGGCCCTTTGACAGATGATGCAGCAGTGCGCAACGAGATGGAAAGAGCTCAGAAGGTAGAGTAAATAATAGATAGAGGTGGTAAGGGGGGGGGGGGGAGGGGGGGAGAAGCAGCTAGAACAAGGAGAGAAGAGAGAAGGGGAGAGGGATGGGAAAGGGGTGGAGGGAGGCTGTGATAGATTTAGGCCAGGGGGGCCTTCTCGTCTCTCCTTTTCCACCCCTCTCCCTTCCCCCTCTTCTCTCCTTATCTTCCCATTCACCTCCATCTTCTTTTCTCTATCAGCCCCCCCCCCCCTCTTTCTCTGTCTCTTATATGCTCTACCCTCTGAATTCCTTTATTCTTGTGGTGCAGCTGCTGAGTCTTCTGGCAAAGGGCTATCTTTACCCTATCCCGCAACCACCTCCTCGCATTGCCTCCTCGCATTGTGTATCCTTCCCTACCCCATCCCTACTTCCATGTACCCAGGCAACTTTTCTCAATAACTGGTAATCGACAGTCTCACTGTGGCTACAATAGGGTGCACTTTGGATTGTGTGGGCATTTGCATGTATGAATGTGTGTACTTCAGAGAAAGATTATAGCTTGGAAGCTAGTGTAAATATTTTTTTTTTGTGCCACACATCAGTCAGCTATAGGTGAGTGGTTGCCTTTACTTATTTTACATATTATTCCATCCAGGATTTTCTGTTGTTGTTTAAGAAGTTTTCCACTTTGACTACTGAGATTCACAGTATAATTATTCCCTCACAAAGTTTATCATAAATAACTCACTACAGTTGAAAAGGAACAGCGATGTTCATAATTGCTACACCAGAAGAAAAAATTACATTCATTATTCCACATTAAGGCTTTCTGTTGGTGCACAATGTTGCCACTAAATGTTTCAATTACTTACCCAATAATATGAAATGTTTGACAGTGAAGTTACATTTGAAATCAAACTGAAAAGGTTTGTGCTTCACAACTTCTCTGTTCTGTAGAAGAATTTCTATTTATGTAATGTGTGAAAGGTGGTGGATAGAAATTACTGATTCATGTGTGTAGTAAATAAAATAAAATAAAATGCCATTTTTAAGTGGTCAGCATGTACCCATATTTGTGTATTGGTCTATACTGAGAATGTAAAATGACTCATTCCTCATTACAATTAATCTTACAAGTGATCTATAGAATGCGGAACAAATGAACTGACTACCCTCTTAATAGCTCACAACTGCTATACAACTCAGAGTGATACAGATTTCAAAAAACTAAAATCCAGCCAATGCTTATAGCAAAAACTTAACATAGAAAAAATTGTACTCGTACAAAAAACAGTAGCTGAAGGAAAACTGATTATAAAGGAATATATTACACTAAGTGATAGCACATTATTTAGTAGCTGAAAGGAGCCACACAAAAAAGGCAATACAAAGAACTGGAGAAAAGATCAACATTGAGAAAGTTCAAATGTGTCTTGCATAAATTTACAGATGTGCAACAGATAGCCTCAATAAATATAACAGTATTAACTGTTAAAATTTATTTACTCAGTCTATAAACTAAATAATAACAGGACTGCATGGCAAAGTAGAAATATAATGCAGTAGAAATATAATGCAGAAATATAATGCAGCAGTTTACACCTTTAAATACAGGTCACATTTTCCTTTGCCTCTGGATTTAAATTTTGAAAATATTAATATTATTTTATTATTTTGAATTTTCCTTTCTTACATAATTTCTGAATGTGTATTCTTTAATTGAAAAGATGAGGTTATGTTCACAGTGAGTGACATAATCGATTTTGAGCTATATCTGTGACTCTTTCTTGTAGCAGAACTAAGTGAACAAAATAAACAGGGAGTATTTCCAAGGCTATGATGCTCTCTAGAAGCCCTATGCTAAACAGCCAGTTCCATGTACCTATGTAGATATCAATTGTCATAGTATATTTAAATTTCAATAGTTTGGGTATGCAACTGTATAATTAAGCTTTTTCATTATTTCACAGGTTTTTGCATGTATGCTTGCTGCTACAATCCACTGCAGGCATCTGATGGTCTGGAAGATATTTGCCCCAAAGTTGATTTTTGAAGCTCTAAGTTTCTTTGTGACTGTTATTGGTGTTTGTTTTGGCTACCTCATTACCTTAAGAATAACAAATAAAACAGAAGTTTTGTTTAAAAAATTGCAAAGGTATTTTCAATAAATATATGCAGTGAATGTTTTTGACTGTTATTTAACTGTTGTGGAGTAAAATATAGTATTAAATTGTTGTGAAGTCTATTGTTGTTATGGAATATTATGTTAATGCAGATTTGATTAAAATTTGTTAAAATATTTTCTTGATTTTCATTGCTCTTGGAAAGTTGAACACTTCATGTAGAAGATTATCTTCATATTCATTGTTACAAAATAGTTTGACATTATTCATGTTAAGGAACTCATTCTCCTCTTTTTCTCCCATAGTGAATAAAGGTAACCACTAGTAGTGTGTATGATATTTAGAAAGTTATACAAAATGATCAAAACAGTCTCGCAGTTCAGCCTCCTCACGAAGCGAAATAAACTGTGTATTGGTGTTTTGGTACACAACACTGTTCACCATAGTTTAAAAGAAAATAGTGCTCATTATTCAGAGATGTGATATGACACACTGCACCCCAATTTTCTGACATATCAAGGGATTTTCATGAAAGATGTGGATTTTCAGCAGTGGATGTTCCTGGGTGAGCAATATATAAAATAAGGGAGTCAACCTCTGATCTGTAGAAGACTGTTGTGTGGTGCATACACACACTTAACAGAAAATGGTATTAACTAGTTGTTGAACTCAGGCTCCTTTTGTAGTAAAAGTGTGCTCATTTACACACTTCTGTTTTTTCAGCAAAACTGATTATTGAAAAGAGTTGTGTGGACTGATGGGGGTGGCAATGGGTAGGGAAGGGGACATGAGAAGAGGAGGTGGTGGTATAGTGGAAGGCAGGTCTTTTGACAGGCGACTCAGATGCTGCACAACAAGACAAAAGGAATTCAGAGGATTGAGCGTGTAAGAGATATAGAGAGAGGGAGAGGAGAAAGGAGAGGAACATGCAGATGAAGGACAGGAGAGAGAGAGAGAGAGAGAGAGAGAGAGAGAGAGAGAGAGAGGGTCCACTTGTAGGAGGAAATGAAGAATGGTGGGAGAAGGCAAAACATGATCTGAAGTTTGGCAATGGCCATTCGTGTTATTAGATAGTTTTTTACCTGTCACGCCCACATAGAATGCTGTACAGCAATTCAGCATAGCTGGTATATAACAAGGCTGCTTTCACAAGTGGCCCTGCCTCTAATTGGGTAAGAAATGGTTTGATTGGACTGCAACAGTAGCTGTTTGGTGTGTGTGGGGTCAACCGTAAGGGAATGATCCTTACAGGATTGGGAGCAGGATTGGAATAGGGTTGGAAATGATATTCTACTGAGAGAGATGAGGGTAGGATTTCGGTTAGGATAGGATACCTCTCTTCTCAGGGCACAGCAAGAGGTAGTTGAAGCCCTGGAGATGTATGTGGTTGAGTTTTTCAAGGCCAGAGTGATATTGGGTGATCAGAGGAGTGCTGTTCAGTGGCAGGTTAACAGGTTTGCTGGTGTCAGGGGATGAGGTGGCATTGGCCATCTTTTTTGAATAAGCTGGATAGGACATTGTGTGATGATGAAGGCTTTGGTAAGGTTTATGGTATATTTTGACAGCTACTGCTTTCCACTGCAGGCATGGTGTCCATAGGTGACAAGGTTGTAAGGAAGAGACTTTTTGACATGGAACAGGGGGCAGCCATCAAAATGGAACTACTGTTGATAAAGTTGCATGTGGTGTGCGTACTGTAAGACCTTGAGTACACACACCATCAGATTATTTGACTAGTCGCTCTAACGAAGTAGGCGAGTGTCAGCAATATGTCTTGTGGTCTTATTGTGGCGTGTTTATCTTCTCACGTTAGGTCAGACAATAGAAATGCCACTTGCATGCTTAGAGTAGCAGATTGACGGTGGCTGACTTTAAACATAACTTGATTAATTTTCACACACATTTATTAAAATAATAACAAGCATAAAAATTACTTAACTTGGTTCTGGATGCTATTTACAATTGACAATCTGAAGTTCCTTTGGTATTGGTACGTTAATATTATTCTCACATATATCTCTGATACTTGACAAAAGTGTCAATACATTTATCTTCATGGCTACGTACAGGAATATGGTAATCTTATTAGGCACAGACTGAAACTTGACTATAGACTGGTACAGACAAATGTAGAACTCGTACAGACTGGTACAGACTAATGCAGACTGGTACAGACTAATGCAGACTGGTACAGACTGGTGCAGACTGACTAATCGGAGGTCTGTACACTCGTTATAATACCTCGAGTGTTCATGTATCACTGCGCGAGTGTGATCCGCGAGGAGAAAACGTTCTATGTTAGCAGCAATCTCATTGGCTGCGTTACATATTAATACGCGGATCGGCGGAAGCAGAATTTGGTCCGCCTCTATGGCAGTGCCATCTCATAGTGCGGAGACGGACAAGCGCTGCGCCTGCGCTGTTGTGCTTAGTGGTACGCGCTGTAGTGGGAAAGTTGTGTACGCACTGACTACGCGGAACTATGTACACAACAGTGCACTTGCTATGAACAAACCTAGTAATGGAGCCATCTGAGAGGTGGAAACCCAACTCTAGGAAGATGGTTAATTCAGTTGGTGTTGAAGTTCTGGAGGAGAGAGTTAAGATTGTCCTTGTCATATGTCCAGATTGTCCATCCCGTACCCTATTGCCTTTGTTACTACCTTTCTTTACTTATCTACAACTCTTTTTCCATTATTTATTCCTTAATATGTCTATACTTTTTTCTCATCTACGGTAACTGTCTTCAAAACATTCACTGGGCACCCTCTGTTGCACAGTCTGATCACCACTGTTGTAACGGCCTACCACTCTAAGTGACATACTACATCTGTAGGGTGTTGCAGCAACGGCCCCTGTTTAAACATTTAATTCCAGTGCAATTTTTAACATATTCTCCACTACTGACTTATGCTGCCTAACTTGACTGCTGGCCAATTGTGTGTGTGTGTGTGTGTGTGTGTTTATGTTCACATTGTACGATTGTGCCTGTTTACTTACAGTCCCGCTTGTCAATTTGCGGGTGAATGTATTTATTTCTGAATGTGCTTGTGATTTCCTTCTCCTTTAAAATAATTTTCTGACGCTCCTTCTAATTTTGTACATAGATTTCTATACTATATTTCCACTGTAACACTTTGACCAAAAGTTTTCACCAACTTATTTTTGACCTTTTTTAACAATTTTTTCAGTCACTTTGTTTGTCTCCTAATTATCCAGTCATGAGTCCCTGCTCATTCTAACTGTGCCGTTCCGAAAACTCCTTTACTCTTGTAAAATTCTATTCACACATCCCCTTTCTCCAATCCTCTCTGGCGCATGGTATTCATCTAATGTACTAAACCTTAAAATTGGCATCTCAGGCTGTCACTCATCTTACTACAAGAACCTTCACCTTTTCCCATTCCATGAGTTCCTCACCATTCTGTTCTTTTTGTTGTGTCTGACTTCTTTGGACACTGAGGTGGATAGTAATAATTCAATTGATTAGAACAATCTGAATAAGTAATACTTTATTAATTATAACAAAACTTATCTTTGCTCACAAGACCCGGCTGTAGGTATGAAGCTGCACATGTGGACATGCTGTTCAGAACACACTAAATGAGTCACAGTTACTGAGTGGCAAATCAATACAAGTTCAGAATGGCACTACAGTCACTAGAAAACACAAGTTCATAGACACTTAATAACACAGTTCTGATAATGGTGCATAAGCACAGTTGAAATAAGACATAAATCTCTTCACTACCAGACAGTTGACACATGCTGTGTTGCAATGAGTAGACTGCACAACAACATTAATCCGACATGAACTTTCTGGAAAATGCGCAGGATTCAACCTCAACACAACTGCCCTCCTTGCCTCTGGCAATGTTATTTCATGGCAGAGACACAGTATTGATGCCTTGGAACCACCGGAGGCACAGCTTCTTCCTAGAATCGAATTGGTGCCTCATGATACTGCTTTTCTGTGAAGTATCTCTGTAATGGTCAATTCTACTTGCACTGCTCTCGAAATGCGACATTACCACACTTCTCCCCCACAAACATCTGACCCCACTGTTGGTTATGGAGAAGGGGCACAGCAGCGGAGGGGAGGACGGAGTGCTGTTGCAATTGCAGAGGTAGGCACCGACTACCCACTCGCGGGTCCTCCAGGTCGTTTGGCCGGGTGACAGGTCGTGACCCTGTTGCTGGCTGTGTCACAGGTTGTCAGCACAACTGCAATGCTGGTGGCGGCACTAGGTCAACGTCCATGGGCATCACCCAATGAGGAGATGACCGTGCTGTCAGACGCATTGTCTGTGATTGTGACAGTGGCTGCTGCATGCCCTGGTACATGTGGATTTGTGAACAAAAATGGGGTGGCAGAATCTCCCAAGTGGATTGGCTATAACTGGTTCTGATGTTGCCTGTCCAAACCTGTCGGACCTTGGATGATGTAGGTGGAACGGGACACCACACCACCTTCCCATCTGTGAACCCTGCCGAACACAAGAAGGAACACTGGTGCTGAGGCAGAAACTATGACTCAGATGGGGGACATAAGGTCTCCACGGCGGATGCAGCAAATGGAGCAGTCCTGTGGCATCAACCACTCAGGAGCTCTGCTGGTGACTTTCCATCTTTGGGCAAGGAGCAATAAAATGATAGAAAAACTTTCAAAGCCTGGTCCTGTTTGTTGGTGGCTCGCAATTTGTCCACCTGTGATTTGAAGGTCCTTATCAAGCATTCGGCTTCACCATTCAGCTGCAGATGAAAGGACACAGTAAGGACTTGCTGAATGCCATTGTCTGCACAAAACTGTTCAAACTTCCTATATGTTAACTGTGTCCCATTATCAAATACTGTCACATCTGGTAAGTCTTCAGTGCAGAAGATCAACTAAGAGCTGATACGTGCTGACTGATGTGGTAGACTTCATTGAAAGGACGCAGGGAAACTTGCTATATGCATTGACATTCACTAGCCAGTATATGTTCCAGTGTGACACAATAAAATCTAAGTGCAGGTCTGCCAGGACATGGCCACTCAAAGTACCACTGTGGGGAAGTTTATTGATACTCTGCACATAATTTGAATTGTACACTACTCTAAGTCATGGCCTGTATTTGTTCATCCATTCCTGACCATGTACAATGGTGCCTTGCCAACTGCTTGGTGCGGTCAGTACCCCAATGTCCTTGGTGCAACAACCAAAGAATGTCCTGAGGGAGGGACTCAGGGACCATGACTCTTGCATTGACACTTTTGATGTGCATCAGGATGACACCCATCTGTACAGAGATGGCATGCTGATGAGCAAAATAGCAACGAACCACTAGGTGGCAGATCTCCTTCAGACTCCGCAGCCACCCATGATGAACAAATCTGAGCACCATCTGCAATTCTGGATCCGATGCCATCTCCTGTGTCACCAGAAAATCTTCCGAAAGCCAGAGTTTTTCTGAATCAGTGTGATGATAGGAGTCCTGAGAGGAATCAAATGCAGCAGCGGAGCCAATAGGGAGCCTCGACAGGGGCTTGGCAAAGGAATGTTTGTAGTGGGCTGGTATGCCAACTTGTACTGGTGATTGGACATGAGAAGTGCCCACCATTGTAACTTCTGCACTGTACATGCTGGGACAGGATGGGAGAACCTGAACAAAGTCATCAATGGTCTGTGGTTCATTACTAGAGAAAATCTGTAGATGTACAGGTATTAAAGGAAGTGTGTGATCCCAAAAATGATAGCCAACGCCTCCTTTTCAAGTTGGCTGTAATTGCTTTGGGTCTTGGTCAATGTCTTTGATGCAAACTCAATTGGCCTGTCATTGGAGCCCAGTTGGTGTGACAACACTGTACCGATGCCGTAAGATGAGGCACCTACTGCAAGAATGACAAGATTGCTGGGGTGTAAGTGGACCAAACACCAATCACTGAGTAGTGCATCTTTCAGCCATTGGATAGTGGTCTGACATTCAGCTGATCATACAAACAGAACACCAAGTGGCACAACTGATTGAAAGGTGCTGCGATCTGAACAGCATTCAGATTAAAATGGATGTAACAGGTTAGCTTCCCCATTACAGATTGCAATTCAGATACGCTGGTTGGCGCAGCAAGTCACAAATGGGCAGTAAGTGTGACTAAATGGGCAGTAAGTGTGACTGTGACAGATGAATGCTGTGTGCATTAATCATGAGGCCAAGATACTCAGTTTCAATGAGAAAGAAGGAACACTTAGAATGGTTACACATCAGTCACACTTTGGAGAGTACCTGAAACAATGCCTCTAAATTCTGTAAGTATTCTGCTGGTATGTGACCACAGACAACTACATCATCTAAATAGTTAGAGCAAGAAGGTATTTGTTATATCAGTTGCTCAATGTTCCTTTGGAAAATAGCTGTGGTGCAAGTGCTACCGAATAGTAACTGCTGAAACTGGAGTAATCCCTTGTGTGTGTTGATCACAAAAATCTTATTTAACTCTTGAGCGAGAGGCGGTTAGAGATTTGTCCATCAAATCCTCAGGTCAGGTCAATGGAAAAGAAACAACAGTAGTTTGTGGGTTAATGTGATGGTTGATTTAAACTCTGCACAGAATCTCAACTTGCCCGACAGTGCACCAGGGGTGACACTCATTGGCTGGATGAGACTGGTTTTATGACTTCACTGTCCTGCAACCCTGTGGTAATCTGGTCCCATAATGCCTGAGAGCTAGATGAGCGTGAAATAACTTGGGCTGCGCACTGTCTTTCAGTGTCAGATGGGCTTCGAACCCTTGGGTCTTGCCTAACTACCATGGAACAGAGGACCATACCTGTGACATAATGCATTAATATTGGCCAGAAAACCTAATGAATTAATTTTGAAACATCTTCCCGTGAACTGACAGTCTGAAAAAGTCAAAGCAGTCATTGCCAAAAACGTTAGTAGACTCACGAGAGCACGACACATGAAATAACACTGTTTTAGCAGTACCATGGAATGAGGCTGGTAAACTGCACACTTTAAGTACTAGAATAAGTTGTCCATTGTATGGTGACAACAAGTTATGTGACTGTTTGAAACTGTGGGCTACCTAACCATTCAAACATAGCAGAGTTAAGCAGTGTAACAGTAGCATCAGTATCTAACTGGTAATTAACACACTTGTTGAACACACACAACTGAACATACAACTTAATGGATTGCTGATTGATAAGTGCAAAGTTTGTGTCCTGGAAATCTGACAAAACAACAACAGGATTGGCGGACTGTTGCACAGCAGACACAACATACACCTCATTAGAATCACTCTCTTACACAGAATATGAGAGCTGCGTAACACCATGTACACTTAAATATACTATCTGTATGTGGCATTGTTTGCCACATGCAAAACACTTTGTTGCACAGGCACTAATAATAATAATAATAATAATAATAATAATAATAATAATAATAATAATAAAATTTTATTGTCATTCGGCTGATTACAGCAATAGACAAAGTCAAGAGCATATATTTCTACATAAACTACTATACTGACGTAAATTGGTTTACATAAAATAGGTACACATTAGAATACAGTATTTTCATCTTCAAAAAGTTCATCAATGGTGTAAAACGGATTGTTCACTAGTAGCTTGTATAATTTAGCTTTAAAAATATTTACAGGCAGTTCTTTAAAGTCAGCACTTAGTCTATTAAACATCCTTAGTCCAAGAACTAGCTAGGAGTTCTGCGATTTTGATAATCTATGATATGGCACGTCTGCCACCCGCGGTGGTCTCGCGGTTCTAGGCGCGCAGTCTGGAACCGTGCGACTGCTACGGTCGCAGGTTCGAATCCTGCCTCGGGCATGGATGTGTGTGATGTCCTTAGGTTAGTTAGGTTTAAGTAGTTCTAAGTTCTAGGGGACTGATGACCACAGCAGTTGAGTCCCATAGTGCTCAGAGCCATTTTTGATATGGCATGTCTACAGATATTCTGTTTCTAGTATTGCGGCTATGAATATCACCTCTCAACACAAAATTAGACACATTGTTTCTAATGTACAATAAAACATTTTAGATGAATACGTTTACTACTGTAAGACACTGTAATTTAATGAACAGAGGTTTACAGTGTTCTGTTTTATCAGAATCTGTTATTATTCTTATTACTTTCATCTGTAAAAGTAAAATGTCATTTACATGACAGCTACTACCCCACAGTAAGATTCCATAAGAGATGATGCTTCATAAGAAGGCAAAATATGCTGATCTCACATAGTCATTGGGAACATGTCTTTTTAAATTTCTAATTCCTAACAAAGAGATAGGGGGGGCTGGCCAGTACTTACCTCAGCTCAGTACAGCCGATAGATTCACAATACAGAACAGAAAATTTACATTCCTAGCTTTTGGAACTTTGTTCCTTCATCAGGGAGGAGAGAGGGGAAAAAATGGAAAAAGGGAAAGTGGATTCAGTACTCACAACCCAGGTTATGAAGCAACAGGAAAGGGCAAACAGGGAGGGTAGCAAGGATGGAGGCATGGTTGTCAGAGGGAAGCCAAAGATATTATACTGTTAAGTACTGTGCCAGCTTCAAACCAAAGAGGATGCATACAGAAGTAAACAGCTATATAGTATAAAGATAAACACAACTATGTAGGATGAAAAGATGCGTGAATGGCTAAAGAGGGGGGGAAAAAGGGGAAGACTGAAGAGTAAATGGGAGTGAGGTTGGTTAACGTAGGTTCAATTCAGGGGGATGGCGGGATGAAAGGATGTGTTGGAGTGCAAGTTCCCATCTCCGCAGTTCCGAGGGACTGGTGTTGGGTGGGAGAAGCCAAATGGCACGTACGTTGTACCAGGTTCATAGGTCCCTACAATTATGCTGGACGGCATTCTCTGCTACTGGGTATTGGACATCTCCTAGGCGGACAGTTCGTCTGTGCCTGTTCATGCGCTCAGCCAGTTTAGTTGTCGTCATACCGATGTAAAAGGCTGTGCCGTGCAGGCATGTCAGCTGATAAATGACATGTGTTGTTTCACATGTGGCCCTGCCTTGAATTGTGTATGTTTTACCAGTAGCGGGACTCGAGTAGGTGGTTGTCGGGGGATGCATGGGGCAGATTTTGCAGCGGGGTCGGTTACAGGGGTAGGAACCGCTGGGTAGAGAAGGTGGTCTGGGAATATTGTAGGATTTGACAAGGATGTTACGGAGGTTAGGGGGGGGGGGGGGGGCGACGAAAAGCAACTCTGGGTGGTGTGGGGAGAATATTGTCTAGGGATGATCTCATTTCAGGGCTTTACTTGAGAAAGTCATATCCCTGGCGGAGTAATCTGTTGATGTATTTGAGGCCAGGATATTATTGGGTGACAAGGGGGATGCTTCTGTGTGGTCTGGGGGTAGAAACATTGTTGTTGGATGGGGAGGAATGTATTGCTTAGGAGATCTGTTTGTGGACAAGGTCTGCAGGATAGTTGCGTGAGAGGAAAGCACTGGTCAAAGGCTCAGGTCACAAAATGAAGCCTTGGTGTAGCCCCTAGCCTCGAACGCATCTAGTACTAATTTTACGAGTGTGTCCATTGCATCCGTTGTGGATTTACCTTTCCTAAATCCAAACTGTTTATCACTAATTATATTTAGTTTACCCAAGCAGACACTAACTTGCTCATACATAATTGTTTCTAAAATTTTTGAAAAATTGGGGTCATGGATATAGGTCTGTAACTAGTGGGACAGTTCTTTCCCCTTTTTTATATATGGGCACAACTCTAGAAATTTTTAGTATGTCGGGGAACTTACTTTCAACTGGGCATTTGTTAATACAAAAAGTTAAGGGATAAATCACACAATCTATAACATCTTTCAACAAATTACATGAAATATCATAGTAATCAACACTAACTGAAGGTTTGAAATTTTTCACTATTTTTAGGATATTATGTGGGATCACTTCTGTGAAAATGAAGGCGCTTGGGGGAAGCTTTTCAAAGCAGCTGTCCATAATACTAAGTGCATTTTCAGGGGGTTTGTTTATTGAGCTACTAATTTCTTCAATGGACTGAATGCAATATTTATTAAATTCTTCTGGGGTAATGGCTATTTCCTCTTTGTGTTTAGTGTGAGCAATGGAGTTTATTACACTCCAGGCCTTTTTGCATTTATTGTTAAATTTTTCAATGTTTACTATGTTATTCAGTTTCTTTGCTTCATTTATTGCCGTCCTATACTTGTAGTTAGCTTTAGCATACAGTTCTTTATACAGTTCTGATTTACTGGTTTTGTACAGACTAGAATACAGCATAACAGTATTTTTCATTTGCCCTAACTGTGGAATATACCATTCCTTCATTTTTCTTTTCTTGTGATTACTACTAATACTCACTGTACATTTTTTCAGAGGGATGTTATTTTCAAATATATTTAAAAATATGGAGAAAAACTTGGTGAAAACAATATCAGATGAACAGTGTTGAAGCCTAATAAAATGTGTGTCCCAACTGAAGTAAGTGACGGCATGTCTAAACCTATCCATCCTCTCTCTGCTCACTGATCTACTAATCACAATTTTAGATTCTGGTTTGGCGCAGTCTGAAGTTACATTATTAAGACTAAGATATACTGCATCATCGTCTGAGTAAGGGAAACTAATTACATCAGTGGACCTACAAGTTCTCTTAATATTTGTAAATATATTGTCTAGACAGGATGAGTCTCTGGTAGGTTTGCAGTTAACACAGTACAGGTTAAATTGTTGAAGCACATTTTTGAGCTCTGTCCTTCAGGACATCAAAACTTTAATTGATATCCCCTCCAATGACAATATTGTATTTTTTCCATTTTGGTATACATATGTACATTAAGAGTTCCTCAAGTTTCTCCAGAAAGATATGGGGGTCACCACTAGGTGGCCTGTACACTACTACTATCATTAGCTTAACGTTCTCAATTACTAGACCTGATATTACAAAATGCATTTCATCACAAAGGATATTGAGATCCATCCTGCCGCAGTTTGGTGCAAGAGGTGTTTTTGCATATATTGCTACCCCACCATGTAAGTGCTGTTTTCTGCAATAGCAACTAAGTAGTGTGTAATCATACAATACTTTGTACCCAAGCTCATCCTCTTTACACCAATGTTTTCTTAAACATAGAATATCTACCACGTTTTCATTTGAAAATTCATTGACTATTAAGTTTTTATCTGCCATACCCTGAATATTGAGGTAGCATATTTTAAACTCTACTTTAGGCATTTCTTTTTTTGCATATTCACGTAGTTGACATGACCTAATGTTACCACATGAAAGTTGACCGGGGTGTGTCCTTATGTTACTAGAACACCCAGCCTGGTCTATTCATACAAGTTTTTTGTCATCTCAGTTGAAACTTAATCCAAACACATTACTGGTCTTTTTTCCTTCTCTAGCTTATCCAATACTATTCCAAGAATTGTATCACTTAAAACACATTTACCTAGATTAATGAAATGTTGACCATGCTTGGTATGCCATTCTCTGCTACAACTACTGGTGTTAATTAAGGGAGCATTCTTAAAGTGCTTACAGATAGCTTTGTACTCCTTGTTGGTCTACTCCACTTCCTTTTTCACAAGTGACCACTGGGGCAAATCATGTCAATGAGGCACATTAATGACAATCATGTTGGTGTGGGTTAACACCCTGAGAGTCTTCTTCAGTGTCGAAGTAGCTATCTTCCTTTTGTTTCTGCTGATGTTGTTTGCTGCGGCCATTACCACTACAAAGTCTCTGTCCGCGAGGGCTGTGCTTTCGTTCTTGATTGGTGTTGAAACGTCTCGTAAACCAGCTCCTGATTTAATGGTACCTTCTATTTCAAACTCGTTAATCACACGAGGTCCGCTTTTCTAACATAGCTGCTAATCCTCTGGCGTAACTGTCTGAATAGATCTTGATTTTACATTTTTTCTTATACCTTACTTGGCTGTTCGCTAAGTTTTGAGTGTCCTGCACTACCTTATCAGATGAGTATGCTGATACAGTTTCTATGTAATCTGTGTTTTGAAGAGAATTATATTTGTTATTTAATGGTAACACAAAGTCCTGCCTATGTTTATTGTTAATATGTTTGTAAGAGTTCCCCTTCAATTTTACAGTTACCCATCTACTGCTAGGCCTGTTGTGAGCCAATTTAGTCATAGCTTCACTTCCTGGCAATCCTTCCATGGGTTTGGAGATATTAAGACATACCTGATGATCACTCTCTTCCAATTTAAGCTTGAGTCTTCTGTTTTCATCTCTCAGAATTTTTGTGTCCTCTCGCAGCTCAGCAATAATTAACAACAGATCATTTTGGAGGATGAAGCACTGATTTTCACATCTTTGGTCATTGTTTTACCACGCCATTGCTCTGACTTGTGTGGATTTAATTCATATTTCTCATACAGTTTTTTTAATTCGTCCTTCAAGAGTCCAATAATTGTAATATATGATAGGTTTTCCTTTTTGATGCTGTCAGTCTTCCTTGCTGCATCACAAGTACACGATTCTCGATCATTAAGGGATGCAGCCTTTTTTTTTACAATCTGCACCATTCCACAGTCGCACAGTTATCGTCACTTCTCAGGGAAGGATCAACCTTTCCGCAACGAAAATGAAATTTATGGTTACACTGGAAACAGACAAAGCCAATTTTAACCAGTTTCGTGCACTTTTTGCAAAATTGACACTGTATAACATTATTTTCACAAACGTCTATATTCAAAATTTCCGCAACTGATGCCATCTTGTAACTAGACTGTGCTTTATCATGTGTTTGAAAGCAATGCAGACAGAACTTATGCAATTGCGTGGGCTGTGCCGCAGCCTGGTGGTGCGACTGGTGTGCACAAGACCTACATGTTGGGTGACATCTGAAATGAGTGGGTGGAGGGAGTGTGGTTGGCCCCTGAACTCTCTCACTCTTGACAACACATATTGCAGGTGCTTGAAAATCATGATCAATTACATCGACAATGTCCTGTGACTTAATAATTGACAAACTATACCAAGGTCATGGTTTGGATGCTTTAGTACGGCAGTACGAATACAGGAATCGGACACATTCTGAGTAATCGCATCCTTCCCACGGACCAAGGCTCCACCACAGTGGTCATGAATTGTAGTGATTGTGGCTGAGAAGCTCCACCAACTTTCCAACACCTTTGCAAACAAAGCATATGACCACAATCATATTTCAAAAGTCCAGTATTACCTCCAGGTGCTCCTCAGAACCTCAGGTTCATCCCAAAACCTGGCGTCTGAATCCATCTCCCCCTTCCCATCAGCACAGTTCACAGGAGACGGAAGTCTCTTCACTACCTTACAATCGACATGGGCTGTCTCACAGTGAGTAGGCAACACAATGACATTACTCTGACAGGAACTTCCTGGAAGCGGGCAGGATCCAACCTTCAACCCACGTGAACACTGAGAGTGATATTGTCTAGTAAGGCCATGCAATTCTGTTTCCCACTGTTTGTAGGACTGTCCTGTCTGCTGTTTTAATCTGAAAATCTTATAACAAGCAGCCACTACATGCACTTTTGATTTAAAGAATTTGACAGTTTCTCAGCTAATTCATCATGGGGGACCTCATGAGGTTGCCAATCTGGAAACAATTTTGCTACCAACAAGAATACATCTGAGCCTTTGGTGGAGAGAAAATTGTAAACACGCTGGTTACGAGTTATGCCATAGGTGTTGAAATGCACCATCAATTACACAACATAATCAGCCTATTCTTTGCTTTCCCTAGAAATGCTCTGAATTTATGTGCTTGAATCGTTTTTTGAGTTGATTCCAATTGAAAAGGGTGGTGGCCGTGGTGTTGCCACAATTTCTTGCAGTGCTTGTAATAATTGTTCAATCCTTTATCCCTGCAAAGCTTGCATTAACACACACAAACAGAAAAATAGCACTGCTGCAAGAGAGGATTAGTTAACATGTGGTTACTGAGTTCAGAATGGCTGAGCAGTGGCATCACTATAGTCACTAGAAAACAAAGCTCGTAGACACTTGTTGACACAGTTCCAATAACATTGGTGTATAGGCACAGTTCACGGGAGACAGAAGTATCTTCACTACCTTACAATCGACATGGGCTGTCTCACAGTGAGTAGGCAACACAATGACATTACTCTGAGAGGAACTTCCTGGAAGCAGGCAGGATCCAACCTTCAACAGAATTGCGCTCCTCTCCTCTGGCGATTCTGTTTCATGGAATAGGCACAGCAGTGGTGCCTTGGAACTACGGAAGGCACAGCTTCTTCCTAGCATCTCATTGGTGCCTTGTGGTACTGCTTTTCTGTGAAGTATCTCTGCAATGGTCGATACTTCTTGTGCTGTTCTCGATATTCAAAGACACTGCACTTTCATAATCATGCAATCCAAGCTCAGTCTATACTTGACGGGCTCTGCCCTTTTTGCAAAATCCATTTTCTCTGTGACGACAAATTCCTGAAGGCTATTATTGCAATAGAAACTCTTGTCATTCAACAGTTGGAACAGAATTACCAGCACTTTCCTTTGGGAAAGTGCCCCAGCTACCCCTGCCTCATGCCAGCATGGGATTACTTACAGCCAAGAGACTCTAACGCTAATTAAGACCCCCCCCCCCCTGACTCCCCTGTCAAACATTCATAGCACTCTGGCCATGCCTTACTGAACCCTCCACAAAACGCACTGCTCCTGAACACTGGTCCTGTAACAATGTCCCCAGCCTTTCTGCCAAAACTCTGACCTCTGCAGAAATCTTAGTATTTTCTAAAGGCCTCACCTTTAGGCCATAACCTAAGTTCCAGCATGCTGGTCTTGTAAAAGGCCTTTTTTTTCCTTCCAAACCCCACATAGGACCTTGTTTAATACAATTTCAGCCTCAGTCCATTCATGATCCTCCTCTAATTGCACTCAGCTGTCCCCTGGTAATCTTTCAGGAATTCCTCACCATCCTATCCTACATCCCTCCCCAATGAATCCACGTCAGTCCTATGTAACACACGTCTATCAGTTATGTGTAACACAAACACCAGTCCAGACCTTACCATCCTTCCCATGGACCAAGGCTCCACCACAGTGGTCATGAATTGTAGTGATTGTGGCTGAGGAGCTCCACCAACTTTCCAACACCTTTGCAAACAAAGCATATGACCACAATTATATCTCAAAAGTCCAGCATTACCTCCAGGTGCTCCTCAGAACCTCAGGTTCATCCCAAAACCTGGCATCTGAATCCATCTCCCCCTTCCCATCAGCAAACAACCTCGCCACCCCAATCTCCTCCCACGCACTCTCACCTTTTATGTACTCCACAAACTCAAAATACTCAGCCCCTTAGATCTTTATGCTGGTCATGCCATTATGGCTGGGTATAATGCTCCCACAGACAAACTTCTGCCTTTGTTGGCCAACATCTCCAAACTATTGTCAGTAATCTCCCAGGTTACGCTCAAGACATTTCTCACTTCTTTACTGTGTCTCCTCCATTTTTGTCACTTTTATCTCCAAACTCCTTGTTGGTCACTGTTGATGTGATGTCCTTATACCCCAACATCTTCTATATGCATGGCCTTGTGTCCATGGAACATGACCTTTCCCACTCTCCTTCCAATACCAAACCCACCGCCTCTTGCCTAATCCTCTTAGCCAACCACAGCCCAACCCACAATTATTTCCCTTTTGAAGGCCATGTGTATAAACAATCCATGTTACTGCCATAGGTACTCGCAAGGCACCATCCTGTACCAAATTATTTATGGGCCATCTGGAGGTTTCTTTCCTGTCCACCCAATAACTGAAAACCCCTTGTCTGGTCCAGATTCATCGACTACATTTTCACGACCTGGACTCATAGTAATGACAACATTTGCTCTTTTCCCAGTAACCTCAACATACACTCTTAGATCCACTTCACCTGGTCGTTGTCAACTCAATGAGCCATCTTCCTACATGTCGATTTCCATCTTTCTGATGGCTCCATAGATATGCCCATTCATATCAAGTGTACGAACCACCAATAGTACCTCTGCTTTACAGCTGTCACCTTTTCCATGTCAGAAAGTCTATTCTTTACAGCCTCCCCACCCGTGAATGCATCTCCCATTCCATCTCCTTCTCTGACACATATTAACCTGTTAACCAACCACCAACCCAAACTCTTGATCACCTGGCCCTGAAAAGCTCAACCAGATCCTTCATCATGGCTTTCACTACCTCTCATTGTGTTCTGAGATGAGGGATAATCCTACCCAAAATCCCAATGACCTCAGTGTTCCACCAGCCACCCCACCTAAAGAATATCCATGTCCATCCCTATTCCAATCCTATCCCAATCCTGCACCTAATGGGTTGACCAATGTGCAAGACCTGTCCAAAACACCTACCCAGCACCTCCTACAGCAGTCCATCCACGTGTATATCCTGCCCAACAAAAAAGGCAGGGCCATGTGTGAAATATCAGCTATACTGCAATTACTGTGCAGCATTTTATGTGGGCATGACGGGTAACCAACTCTCTACCCACATGAATGGCCACTGTCAAACTGTGGCAAACTGCAGGCTTGACCGTCCAGCTGCTGTAAATATTGCACGCCACCACACAGAGTACGACTGCTTCACTGTACAGGGCACATGGGTACTCCCTTCCCGCACAATTTTTTTCTGAACTTCACAGGTGAGAATTCTCTCTCCAGTGTATTCTGTGCTTTCACATTCTCCCCGGCCTCAACCTCCATAACCTGTTGCTGACTGCCTCACCTTACCTTTCCACTTCTTTCTTCTGTCCACAACACTCCTTCCCTGCCCAGACCATATATTTCCTTCTCCCATCACCCTTCTCCTCTTCCCTCTCCCCTCTGCCCCCCCCCCATGCTTTTGTATGTGGGTAATCTCTCACTCTTTCTTCACACCCCTCTCCTTCACTTTCTCTTTCTCTCCCTCTTCACTTTTCTACCTTTCTCGCTGTGGTGTCACCACCAGACACCACACTTGCTAGGTGGTAGCCTTTAAATCGGCCGCAGTCCGCTAGTATACGTCGGACCCGCGTGTCGCCACTGTCAGTGATTGCAGACCGAGTGCCGCCACACGGCAGGTCTAGAGAGACTTCCTAGCCCTTGTCCCAGTTGTACAGCCGACTTTGCTAGAGATGGTTCACTGACAAATTACGCTCTCATTTGCCGAGACGATAGTTAGCATAGCCTTCAGCTACGTCATTTGCTACGACCTAGCAAGGCGCCATTATCAATTGCTATTTATATTGTGATGCATGTACAGTCAGACCGATGTTCACCAATTATGGATTAAAGTTAAGTATTCCAGCAGCTACGTACTTTTCTTGATAGTATAATTACTTTACCTGTTCCAGACCTCATGCCAGCCTGCGTGAGCTTAAACGCGTGCCTTTCGGCTTCCTCCAAACCCCGTGAATTGGCTCCTGCCAATTCACAACACTCCCATTCCCTTCCCCCCCTGTTTCTTCAACCTGCCCCCCCCCTGTCTCTCTTTACATCTCTAATATTCTCTACCATCTGAACTTTCATCTTGTTGTGCAGTCGCTAAGTCATCTGTCAAATGACCTGCCTTGCACTATCCAACTACCCCCTTTCCTTCATGCAACCTACCTGCTGCTCACCTCCATCAGCCCAGGCAAATGCTCTCAAGTAACCATGTGCTCTTGATTTTGCAAGAAAAAGAACCAGAGCTCAGAAGCTACTTAATACTGTTTTCTGTTATGTGTGTATGCGCTACACAACAGTTCGCTGTAGGTGAATGGTTACCTCTCCCTTATTTTACATACATGTGAATTTTCTGTTGACAAAATTCTTGTGTTTTGAGTATTCATGTATCCAACCACACCATATCAGGTAAGTAAACATGGTCCAGTTCTACAATTCCATGCAATTCAACCAATGATTGCAACCAAGTACAGTATGCTAGAGGCTTTTCTTAATGAAGTAGTTTCCATTCTTGCACACTACAAACATGATATGCCCAAAATTTTAGCTCCTGCATTGCTTTCTGAACACTGCCATATGATATCTGAGTTTGGGCAGATAGTCTCCTCAAACACAAACACAGCTTCATATTCTTCACTTCAGCCAGTGCAATTAGTCTCCTTATTACTGAAATGTTTGCTACTGTGGCATCTGTATTTATACCACAGAACATGTCTTCAACACATGCATACAAACAGCTGATAAAATACAGTCATGATCCAGCCTCTACAGGGCAACTGTGCATCAGGATGCATTAATGCCCGATGGCACTCGTAGCATCTACTGCCCTGAGTCACAGGCAGCTGCTACTGCAGTATGAGCAGGCAAAGGAAGAGCCATGGCCTACTCAAGCCTTCAATGTCTGTCCAGCTGTGCATGCATGCGCTTACTTGAGGTCCTGATGTTGTGCATTTGGGTGCCATAGCCAACACTAGATGTTTGATGCCGAGCAGCAGTAGCCCCAGTCACCCACCAGAGGTTGACCAGGACAGTGGCCGATGAAGTTTAGGAGGCCATGAGGGCACACCTCCCCCAACCAGATTGTAGACAGCTTGCAGCCCCTTGACTGAGGTCCCTCAGAGTGTGGAAGCTGGCCACATACCAGCTTCTCACATTAGTGAAATTCCTAAGTCAGCGGGCAGGCACCCAGGAGATCTCCATCACCCAAGGGTTTGCCACAGTTTCTCTGAAACTCAATAGACCGTCATTCTCTCTAGTTCAATATGCAGGCAGAATGGCAGTACTATTGAATAACTTGAACCTCCAGGCTTGATTATTTATACGCTTTGCTATGATTTTGATGTAGTCTTACTGGAGGGGGTGGGTGTGTTCCACTTCACTTGTCCCATCAGCTTTTCTTGACTTGCTCCAGGGCTCCACATTGAGCATATTTTGCTAGGTGCAGTCATATGCACAGTGTGTGGGTTTTCGGCAGCATATAAGTATACCTAATTACAAGACATTACTTCAACATTGGTCACACTGTGTTGCAATGTTAGCCGTTCCTTGTGCTTGGCCTGTGGACAGTGTCACAAACCTATATGGCCACAGTGTTTCACATGATGTCAGCAGTACTGCCCAGTGGCCTGCTTCATTAGCCCATTACGCCAAGCTGGCCTCCGTTGCCTTTAAGCGACCAACATAAAACTTAAAAAATCCTTTCAATTCATGCGCTGAACTTTTTGGGGCACAGCATTTCTTGTGAACCATGAAAAGTCATTGTTCTTGGGAAAATGACATGTTTACCAAGCAATCAACTGCACAATGCTACAGATTGTTTGTTGACCTCTACCCATTTTATTGGCATCTTCATTTGTTTAATACTTGTAGTGATCAAAAGAATGCAATGCAACTCCTTTTTACACACATTTATTATCATGTATGCAACTTTTCAGTCACACTGTGTAAGCCTACATCTTAGTGTGAGTAAGGAGACCAACCAGGGTAGATTCCAATGTCCACTCCAGACATTGATGCCATTTAGCAGTTAGTACATATAATACATCACTCATGGTGAATCACTTTATGAAGAACAAATCTGGATGGTTATCTCACCAAACTACCTTCTCCAGTAAATCTATTATGGGCAACATAGAGACAGACTGATTGGCTAAGAATTAAATTAATATCCTGACTGGATATTTGAAGTCTCTACTGGCACATTATTATTATACACCTGGTTCTGTTGATCTTTGACTCTAAGATCAGAAACATTTGTGCCTGTTTTGAGATGGTTGGGAGCATAGCTGCACTGATGTTCAGCATTATTCGTAAGTCTTACTAAACTCTTTGGGCACTAGCAAGCTAGTGCATCATGGATAGGGTTTTTAACACCTTGTTAAGAACTGCCCTAAGAGCACCATCTGCTGCTGTGACAAGCCTGTGGGCAGTTGCTCAAGGCCAGAAACAAAGGATGAGTTGAACAGTAATTAATTAATGTGGAATCGTGTGACAAATTTGGGAACTTTTGATAAGGAACAAATTGCTGCTCTGTCCATAATTTGAGTATCAATTTTATTTTGACTTAGAAGTTCAACAGCAAATTAGAGCATCAAGTTAATTACACAAATGAAAGAAACCTTAGAATAATGATTCTCTAGATACCGAGAAACCAAAATCTATATACAGATTTGGGCTGCATCATTTTGGAAGCAATTAATAAATTGTTCAATATGGTGGTGGCCATTAAAAAGATTCAAGTTTAAATATAGCATCTTCTTGGTCTTAAGGCACATATGAATACAGAAAAACCTGCTGCTTCAACAGCTGATGCCGCACCAGGTTAGGAAATCTTTGGGGTGGAAAAATGCAGTCAGTGCTATGACCCAGCAGGCTATAACAAGCTGCTTGATCACTTAGGGCACCAGAAATGCTTTTGTCAGCCATAGGCACACTAGTGTGAGGTGCTGACCAGCTCTTTTCTTTCTTTCTTTTTTTTTTTAAAAAAAAAGGAGAAACAAGAAAAGAAAAGACTCCTGTACACTGCTGCTCTGGGGCATTCTGCAACATCATCATGGAGGAACCACCAGCTGCCATTTTAATGGTTCATTACTTTGGACACAATTTAGTAATGATGCTCAGATTTGATTTTCTTTTGGTCGCTGGGTCATTACAAATATTATGTGATATTGTGGGACAACGGTAGTGCCAGCCATGTAATCATGTTCACTTAAGTCTCCCACCCCCTTTTATTGCCCAAACCTAGTTCTGATGGATCAGTATTCTCTCTCCAAACTGTTCTCAAATTAAACTTGTGTACTTACAGGTCAGTGCTCTTTCTGTATGTTGTTCTGGGAATTTTTTTTATGTCAGTGGAGGCTGGCATCAGTTAAGAGTGCCTTATTGTGTACTAATTTCAGAATGAAATGTATCTCTTTGTTTATTTTCAAAATCCTAAATCTTTTATTTATCATTGTTGCAATGACTACCACCTTTTTTGAAGCAAAATTAGCCAGGAAAAAGAATGTATGCCATTCCTTATTGAACCCCCTCATATTTGTCCATAATACAGTCTTCCAGAAGAAAATGTATAGAAACTGGACCTTGCAAGGACAAAATAGAATTAAAAATGAAATTACCTACATTTTATCAAACAGTGAAGTAACTGTGCGGAATCTGAAGGTCCCATACCATTGTAAATTTAAAAGTGGTCACAGAGTCATAAGCTGCTGTAGAGTGAAAACAGATACAAAGATAGAAAGAAACAAACTCATCAGTCAGAAACTCAGATCACAAGAATTTTATTTAATAATAATGAGGCATACATAATATTAAATTAAGCTTCAAGTTCAGAATTTAGACAATAAAGATTATCAGCTGTAGAAGTAAGGTGCATTTGAATAATGAAGGTAATAATGCATACAGCAAAACTTGATTGTTAATTAGTTAATTTCATGTTCCACTAATCATAATTGTGTCCACTTTCTATGATGCAGAGTGAGTCAGCTTTACAGTTGCAATAAACTTTCTCACTGAAAAATATGTCAACAATCTGATCATTCAAAAAATTGTTGTAAGTCTCCCTCCCACCCCCTCTCCCCACCCCTAACCCCACCCTTGTCCACTTTTCTGCATTTTAAGAAGGAAAACAAGGAGATATGTAAGCTTGCTCAAGCCTAAGTTTGTTTTCTATTCTTCTGTTTGAAGTTGTTTTATTACACTGATCAACATCCATAGGTATGATGATTAATGTCAAACAGTAGGTACCTGTTTACTGAATATCGTTTTGATCAAACTGGCTTGGGATGTGTACATATTTTTGCCAAACATAGTTATAAAAAAGTGATTTAAACTAATAGAAAATACAAAACCTATCTTGAACCAAATGAAATATTTCTTGTCTAACAGCTTCTTCAGTAACGAGAAATCATTTTAAAATGAAATATCCAGATAAATTCCAAGTAGTTAATAAAAGTACAGCTGCTCCTCTGCCCAAACTGCCTTTAGCCATCCTGTAAAAGTTCGTCTTTGGCATTGACTGAAAAACAGTTGACAATGTCAAAATCTTTTGAAAAGAAGTTGCTTTGGGATGCCCACAACAATGAAGCTAAAAACTATCATTATTTAATAACAGAAAAGGTTGCACCATCATACAAAAAAACATATTTACAAAAGTCCTTGAACAAGACTTAATCCTCTATAAAATACCAAGCCCTACATACATTTCTCTAAACATTGTTTCTGATGTATGCGAAAGAGTTTATGAATAAACCAAAAGAAACATTTCAGGTGCTTTCGTGGTTTCTGTAACTTCAAGCTTCTTGAGTTCCACAACTCATTGGATGCCTCCTGAATTCTAGTTGGAATAATTTCTTGTTGTGAAACCTTTTGAAGGTTCTCAAATTGGAGACGTAGAAAGGGAGCTTAATACCATTGCTGATCACTGGAATGCTGATCAAAACAAAATACATCTATTCATTCATAATAGTGGTGCTAACATTGTGAAAGATGTTGTAGTTGAGTATGACTGTGCTAGATGTTTCCTACATTTGCTTCTGAGGGTTCTAACTGGGTCAGTGAAGATCCAGCCTGAAGTAACAGGAATGACCACTACTGGTAGGTGTATTATGATGTCTGTTGGGACAAAAACGGTTTATGTTGCTGTACATGACTGATCACAATATGTGTACTAATTTGACAACTCATTAGTGGTGTCTGACTGAGCAGTGCCTTAAGCTTTTGAAGTCCTTTGAAGAAATAGCAAAACAAGCTCTTGTCTCTCCTGCATGTCCTGTGAAATAACTATTTAGATGAGACAGCACACAGAATTTCTGACTTACGACACATGGGAGCCATGTTGAAAGCTGAATTTGGAAGTCACTTCAGCCACTTCTATGAAGTTCTAAATTACCTGACTGCAGCCATTTGAAATGGTTATTTGTCTATTTAGTTGATCAATAAACGGTACTTAATATAGTTTCTGTGGTCACCTATGTCATGAATTAATTATGATTCAAACCTGCTAGTCAGATCCAAATAACTGTGCTTCTGTTCTTCTCAATGGACTTCATTTCCTTTGCAGTGGCTTCAGTACTAGAGGTTGAAAGAGAGCTGAAATTCTTGTCAAATCTATGTATTGCCCAAGAAAATTTCTTCTTTCAATTATCAGTCCTTTATATATCAACAGATAACTCCCACCAGATATGTATAATACAATCATTTTACAATTGCTTGAATTACATAATGTCTTGTCTCATTAGACTGCATAAATGGAAATACATTTTGACAAAGCTAATCCTCTTAATAAATGATGGCAGAATAACAGTTTAAAAACTTCTTGCGTTTTTGCTTCTGTGACATCACTTATGTTATTGTGAACACCATTCTTCCACTGGCACAGCACATCTCAAAGCTGTGACATCTAAGAACAAATGGCTTACAGCAAGTGGAGACACTAAACTCATCATCCTGTCTTGCAGATGTGCTGCACCCTTGTACCTCACACAATATGCAATCTGAACATCACTATTAATTTTAAAGAAATATGAAATATTTTGATCACCTTTCATCATTTAGAAGGACAGAGCATGTAACTCATCTTTTCCCTGTAATTATGTGCTACAGCTTTTATCCCATCCACAGATATAAAAGATGTGAAAATTATTTCTTTGAATAACTGATAACAAATTCTAATTCTTTTCATGCATTTAACATAATAAATGAATGTTAGCACTTTCACTTTTCTAATAATTCTAATATATTTTCAACAACAAAAAATTAGTACAAAACACACACACACACACACACACACACACACACACACACACACACACAGAGAGAGAGAGAGAGAGAGAGAGAGAGAGAGAGAGAGAGATAGCATAACTCTCATTTTTGTTCATAACTCCTGGTAATCTCTATTCATCCCTCTAGTTTTGTGTTTGGTGCTACAGAACAATGTGAGGCAATTCTGACTTGTGGCTTATCTTAGGAAGTAGGCTCAAAGACACCAAACCTACATTTATAACACTAGTAACTTAGGGAAACCTGATGACATTGTTTACAGGAACACACTCTCTGAAATTATTAAAGCAGCAGGAATAAAATACAGGGAACAAATTGTACTGATACCATGCTGCAAGTATGAGAAGTGAAGAAATGAAATGGAGCCAGAAGCTCAGAAGGGAGTGAGACAGACTGTAGTAGATCACACTGAATCACACTGATATTCAGTGTGTACTTTGAGTAAGCAATAAAGGAAACCAATGAGAAATTTGGAGAAAGAATCAAGGTTCAATGAGGGGAAAAAAAACTCAACACTTGACAGTGACAATGTAATTCTGTAAGAGATGGTAAAGAACTTGGAAGAGTTGTTATATGGAATAGATAGTATCTCCAAAGAAGGTTATAACATGAACAGCAACAAAAGTAAGACAAGAGTAATGGAACATACTCACATTAGTAGGTGAATATGGAATGGGGAAAAGGGATGAAAGAGGAAGCCACCTGGTAGAATTTTGCACAGAGCATAATTTAATCATTGCTTAAAACTTGATTTAAGAACCATGAAAGAATGTTGTGAACGTGGAAGAGACATGGAGACACCAGAAGGTTTCAGATTGACTATATGATGGTAAGACAGAGATTTTGGAACCAGATTTTAAGTTATAAGACATTTCCGGGCGCAGATGCAGACTCTGATTACAATTTATTCGTTATGAATTGTAGATTAAAACTGAAAAAATTGCTTAAAAGTAGAAAATTAAGGAGATGGGTCCTGGATAAGTTGAAAGAACCAGAGGTTCTTGAGAGTTTCAGAGGGAGCAATTAGGCAACGGCTGACTAGAACAGGGGAAAGGAATCAGTAGAAAATGAATGGGTAGCTTTGAGAGATGAAATAGTGATGGCATTAGAGGGTGAATCATGTAAAAAGACAAGGCCTACCAGAAATCCTTCGATAAGACAAGAGAGATTGAATTTAATCAATGAAAGGAGAAAATATAAAAAGGCAGCAAATGAAGTAGGTGAAAGAGTATACAAAAGTTTAAAAAATGAGACTGTAGGAAGCACAAAATGGCTAAGCAGGAATGGCTAGAGGACGAATGTAAGAGTTTAGAAACATATACTACTAGGGGAAAGATATACCACCAACAGGAAAATTAAGAGGCTTTTGGAGAAAAGAAAAGCAGCTGTATGAATATCAAGGGCTCTTATGGAAAGCCAGTCCTAAGCAAAGAAGGGAGAGCTGAAATGTGGAAGGAGTATATACAGGGTCTATACAAGGAAGCAGTCACGGATTTAAAAATTTTGTGGTCCTAGTCACACCATATTTTTTTCAACCCCCCCCCCCCTAAAAAAAAGTTTAAAATAACAACTATTACTTCACAATTGCCGTTTTGGGTGATAGTGCTGTGAGCTGTTTCTGTACTCTGCTATTTGTTGTTCTGAAGGACGCATCAGTGGTTTAGTCGCCCTCAATCAAACGGTAATATGGTTCCTGAGCTGTACTTGGTTTACAGCAGCGGATAAAAAAAACTTAAAACTGCATTGTGTTAACACATCCTTCTATCAAAAGACAACAGAAACGAACACAAGGAAAATAGTTTTTCCTTTTATGGCGTAAAAATTCAGCAGAGTGTGTAGGAGACAACGGATTCTTCTTCACTTTTAATGTGTTCTTTTACACAAAACCTCTGAAAATGAAAATAAAAAAGTTGTGTTACAATCTAAAAATTGAAGCAAATGTGTCATACATCAGAAATTAATGCATACTTTTACAGAGATGCATTCAAAATTAAAATTAAACTGTCATTTTATGATCTAATAACTTTAATGTGTAGCAGATAAAAAACCACGTACGGTAATAATACGTGAATCTATAGGAAAGCATAAGAAATGAAAATGAAATAGAGATTTCAGTGCACAAACTAATAAATAAATACAGACAAACAAACAGAGAACTAGATTTGCTATAACATAATTTTACAGACTAGTGTGTAAAAATCAAATTAGTTTTGTAATCTAATAGTTAACGTGTAAAGCATTAGGGTCTGTGTAGCTAGATGCTGCATTATTAGTGTACACAATACCTTTAAGCACAGGCACTGACTCTATGGGGCCTGAGGGGGACCGAGCCCCTTCAAAAATTCATTTGTGGGGACGGAGGCACCCAATAATTTAAGAAAATTATTATATATATTATGCTTTGTAAAATCAAAAATTATGTTGGAATTTTTTATTTTCCTTGTTTGATGATAGTTACCGGTACCTTTTAAAATACATTCAGTAATGAGTTAAAACAAATAATTTTTATGGTAGTAGGCAGGTTAATTGAAAACGAATGGTGTGAATCATGATAGTGTTACGGTGCTGCGGCCACACTTAGAATTTGTCCCGGTGTGCGAACCGTCGGGTAAAGTCTGGCGCCAGCGGGCCAGTGCTGCGGCCACGGTGACAAGGAAAGGACTGGAGCAGAAGCGCCTGGAACCCTCTGCCTCGCTTCGCCTTGTCGCTTCGAGACATTACGATGACGCGGCTACATAAAGCCCAGCCTGTTGTCACAGTCTTTCAGTGTGAATAGTTTCATTCAGTGCATGTTGCAGACGTGTTTAGCGTTCTGATTTTAGTGTCTAGTGGACTATTTTATATGAATATATTTTATTCATTCACTTTAGTCCCTTAGTGTAGTGTGAATTAAGTTTGCAATGGATAAATTTGTTACCAAAAAGGCGCGCTCGGAAGCTGATGATACTGCCTGCAAGTCAACGTCCAACAATTATTGTGTTGTCAATTGTTTTGTCACCTTCAGGCGAGAACCATTCACAGCCGAAACCTGGACAACCGAAGTGTGGCCTCCCAACTGAATGAACAGTTACATGGTGATATGAAGAAAGGCCGTTTAGTTTTTGAGACAATTTTTACCACCATGCAATTTCTATGCCGACAAGGACTAGGAATTAGAGGGCACAAAGATGTAAACTCCAATTTTTTTTCTATTGTTGGAACTCTGAAAGAATGGCATACCTGAGTTTAAAGATTGGTTAGGGCGTTCGGTGTGTAAGTGGACGTCCCACAATATTCAAAACGAGATCATTGATCTACTAGGAAAGTCCGTGTTGAGAAAGGCATTGGCTTCAATCAAGAAGACTGAACATTTTCTATTATGGTTGATGAAACAAGTGATTCTTCAGTTCAAGAAGAAGTGTCATTTTCTATTCGTATTGTCGATGATTCCTTAATCATCAATGAAGACTTTATTGGCTTATACGAGGCCTCCAACACTGAATCACAAACTTTGTTTAGTATTTTAAAAGACGTTTTTGCTCGTCTTGATTTGTCAATGCATAACTTAAGAGGACAGTGCTGTGATGGTGCCTCAAATATGAGAGGTAAGTTCAAAGGACTAAAAGAGTTAGTTTTGGATATACAACCAAAAGCACGGTGTGTGCACTGCACTGCTCACAGTTTAGACTTGGCAGTTGTAGACAGTCTCTGCCATCTTACGTCTAGGATGTGGATATTATGGCTTACCCAAGGACTTAATAAACACCGCAAGGGAATCCAACAAAAGGATGGGGCTTCTCAGAAGCATACGCTGTGAGAGCAGCAACAACCAAGCTGGTCTGCGACCCCTTTGCCCAACTCGATGGACTATGAGAGCTTCTAGTGTCTTGAGAATATTGAAAAACTTTGAAGAACTTCTAGAGTTTTTTGAAACATTTTCTGCAGAGGACAAAACAGAGGCAGGTTACAAATGTGCAGGCCACCTTGAGTCAATGTTACAATTCAAGAATTATTTCTTTTTATACCTTTATTGCCATGCAGTGAACACAGTAAAGGATGTCAATGAAAAAATTCAATGCCCCCATCTAAATGTTGCTAATCTGGAAAACTACACGAGAGCTTGATTTGTATATTGAATGGAAGGTGTGATAGTTTTGAACACTTTTGGGAACTGAGTTTAAAAGAAAAACTTTCACACAGATGGTCCTTTACTTCCTCGGAATCGAAGTATACCAGAGAAGTATGAAAACAACGAAGCCAGCTCACCACACACTTTCAAAACCCCAAAGGAATACTAAAAAGCTACTTACATTGAAGTTTGTGAAATGATGCAACCTTGCATTACTGAGCGGTTTGCTTCAAGTGGACTCACACAGGTCATTGCAGTTGAACAAGAGTGCTCGCATTTAGTAAACAGAGGTGAAACAAATTTGAAAAAAATCAACTTAGTTTTTCAAAAATGACCTAGACATTGAGAGACTGCGCTTGCACTTGAATATGTTAGTCAACATCGCTAATAAAAAACAACTGTTCTTAAAAAAAAAAATGTGTGATGTAAGAAATTACATTACACAAGAGCCTGCAGTTGGAGAAATGTTATGTGAAGTAGTGAAGTGCATTAAGCTTCTCCAAGTAGTTCCAATCACGACAGCAACAGCAGAACGGTCATTCCTTAGACGTCTGAAGTCGTATCTTAGATCAACAATGGGACAGAAGCGATTGAACAACTTGGCTGTTCTTCATGCCCACCAGATGTTTTGGATGAACTGGATGTCCGACCAGTCATCAACGACTTCATATTCAGTAATCCAGTCAGACGGTTGACATTTGCCCTTTCTAAAGACACTCTAGCCCTACTAATGGAATTTAGAGCAATATTAAAAATCTTTATAAAATAGAAAATTAAATACATACATAATGTTATATATTCAGTTTCGAAATATTAATACTAGTTTAGTACTGTATTACTATATTAATATAGTACTGTATTATTTATTTTCAAATACTTAAATATTTTTAGGGTGTAAGACCCAATTAAAACCCGCTATTTACATACTTTTCGACTGAAAGTGTTAGGTATACCATATTAACTGTATTAAAGCATTATCTCTGAGACATCATTTTTATTTAATGAACCCTGAGCCCTATTCAAAGTAAGCTTAAATTAGCTATTTCACTTATTAATCAAAGTGCTATTACTGTGTGACAGCAACATTTTATGTTTTATTCTTTTAATGATAGTTTAGGATTTATTTAAATATAATTTTAGTCTTTGCAGAGCTATATATTCACTGCTCTGTAATAGCCTATAAGCATGATTATTACTGTAAATTAAATTTGCTTTTTACAAAAATACCGTGCGTTTATATGTTTTGTTTCTTTTTTCAAAGCCAAAAAATATGTTAGGCTTGTCGAGTTTCCCGGAGTGTCGAGTTATCGAGAATCCAGTTTTCGGGGTTCTAATGTTGATCATATGACTCTAAAATTCTCAAAAAGCTTTAAAACTCACTATTTTTCATCTAAAATTTAGAAAATTTACCAGGGCAAGACCTCCCCACCCCAGTATGCCCCCCCCCCCCCCCCCAAATATATTTTATAAGTCGGCACCCATGCCTTTAACCCATGTAAGGGTTGAACAGTGTTATACAGTATAACTTATACTGCAGCTACTGCTCACACTGTAGCTCTTTCTATTTATCGACAGAACACGTTATTTATTAACACTTTTTCATCTGAATGTACTCTCTGATAACGTATATTTCCGCGATAACTAACATTTCAGCAGACGCCAAGAATATGCATCAGTTGCAATGTACAACAGTATCAGTATGACTTGACTGTACAGTGCCGAGCGGCCTGGTTCATTCGGGTATTGTCGGGCGCCTTCGGTCACGTCTTCACGTAAACGAGGTTTAGTACCACATTCTGCCATTGGCAATTGTAAAATAAACAGGTAATATGTAGTTTGTAAGTCCAATCAATGTTCTGTAAGTCATAATAAAAATCACATTATTATCTTAAATTTTTAAAACTAATATGAATAAACAAACAAACTCACCATTCAACAAAGTTGTGGCAGCAGCACCGTCCAACGCACGAAGGGCTGAACTATGGCACTCCTGACACAAGTAGGGGCAGCTGTACCGTTACGCCGAATTTCGGCAACAGTGTGTCACACACCGGACCGCACGGGGACAAAAGCAGGCGGACAGTGCGAGCTGGTCGACGCGACACGACACGCGTCTCTGTTCTCCCGCCTCGGACCACGTACGTCTCCCTTGAGCATAGTGCGTGGGTGTGGCGATAAAGCCGGTTCACTGCACGTGAGTGACTGTAAGCGGAGATACCACACATTCCCGCTTCACTGGGTGGCACGGCTTGATCACCGATCCCAGAGGGTATACACTCCAGTGATGTGCCTTGGCGCGACTGCATGGACTGAGCAAGACAAAAGGCCACGTCACTGAATGTTCTGCTCCTGGCGTGACCAGAGGTGCCGTAACGTCCGCGAAGGAGCGAAAGACACTTTAACAGTATGGTGCACACTGCGGAATGGCGACTGCGTTTATGACTGTGCGTACGCATTTACAGCGGAGTCACGTTGACTCGACGCACGTGGTCTGAGGCGGGAGAACAGAGATGCGTGTCGCGTCTCGTCAACCAGCTCGCACTGTCCGCCTGCTTTTGTCCCCATGCGATCCAGTGTGCGACGCACCGTTGCCGAAATTTGGCGTAATGGTACAGCTGCCCCTACTTGTGTCGGCAGTGCCATAGGTCAGCCCTTTGTGTGTTGGATGGTGCTGCCACCACAAAGTTTCCATCTGACTTTGACGGCAGAAAACTCGTTTATCATATCTTCATAGCTCAGACAGTTATCAGTTAGGAGATCGGCTTCGATGTGAAGGATGGATAAGGTGTTCAGTCTCCGCTCAGGCAACGTAGAACGTAGATACAATTTCACTCTTTTAAGAGCCGAAAATGAGCGTTCTGTTGAACAATTTGTAAGTGCCGTACATAGAAATATTCTAAGAGCAATGTCAACATTCGGAAACACGGACTGTAAACTCTCTTTTTGTAAAAATTTACTCATTTCGACTGGTATATCACTAATCTCAGAAGCTTTCAAAAGTTCTGCAAAATGTACACATTCACTAGGGAAGGAAGTCTCTAAATCTGTGTCATAAGATGCCTGAAGTTTTGCTACATGTTCAGCAATATCGTCAGGTAAACTGTTCTAAAGGTTACTGAAAACATTGAAGGAGTCCAACAGTGTTCTATACCTTTCCTTCCTCCTCACCAATTCGGCGTTAAATTTGTCGAGTACTGGAAGAAATGTTTCGATTCTACATACACTCCTGGATATTGAAATAAGAACACCGTGAATTCATTGTCCCAGGAAGGGGAAACTTTATTGACACATTCCTGGGGTCAGATACATCACATGATCACACTGACAGAACCACAGGCACATAGACACAGGCAACAGAGCATACACAATGTCGGCACTAGTGCAGTGTATATCCACCTTTCGCAGCAATGCAGGCTGCTGTTCTCCCATGGAGACGATCGTAGAGATGCTGGATGTAGTCCTGTGGAACGGCTTGCCATGCCATTTCCACCTGGCGCCTCAGTTGGACCAGCGTTCGTGCTGGACGTGCAGACCGCGTGAGACGACGCTTCATCCAGTCCCAAACATGCTCAATGGGGGACAGACCCGGAGATCTTGCTGGCCAGGGTAGTTGACTTACACCTTCTAGAGCACGTTGGGTGGCACGGGATACATGCGGACATGCATTGTCCTGTTGGAAGAGCAAGTTCCCTTGCCGGTCTAGGAATGGTAGAACGATGGGTTCGATGACGGTTTGGATGTACCGTGCACTATTCAGTGTCCCCTCGACGATCACCAGTGGTGTACGGCCAGTGTAGGAGATCGCTCCCCACACCATGATGCCGGGTGTTGGCCCTGTGTGCCTCGGTCGTATGCAGTCCTGATTGTGGCGCTCACCTGCACGGCACCAAATATGCATACGACCATCATTGGCACCAAGGCAGAAGCGCCTCTCATCGCTGAAGACGACACGTCTCCATTCGTCCCTCCATTCACGCCTGTCGCGACACCACTGGAGGCGGGCTGCATGATGTTGGGGCGTGAGCGGAAGACGGCCTAACGGTGTGCGGGACCGTAGCCCAGCTTCATGGAGACGGTTGCGAATGGTCCTCGCCGATACCCCAGGAGCAACAGTGTCTCTAATTTGCTGGGAAGTGGCGGTGCGGTCCCCTACGGCACTGCGTAGGATCCTACGGTCTTGGCGTGCATCCGTGTGTCGCTGCGGTCCGGTCCCAGGTCGACGGGCACGTGCACCTTCCGCCGACCACTGGCGACAACATCGATGTACTGTGGAGACCTCACGCCCCACGTGCTGAGCAATTCGGCGGTACGTCCACCCGGCCTCCCGCATGCCCACTATACGCCCTCGCTCAAAGTCCGTCAACTGCACATACGGTTCACGTCCACGCTGTCGCGGCATGCTACCAGTGTTAAAGACTGCGATGGAGCTCCGTATGCCACGGCAAACTGGCTGACACTGACGGCGGCGGTGCACAAATGCTGCACAGCATCATGGTGTGGGGAGCGATCTCCTACACTGGCCGTACACCACTGGTGATCGTCGAGGGGACACTGAATAGTGCACGGTACATCCAAACCGTCATCGAACCCATCGTTCTACCATTCCTAGACCGGCAAGGGAACTTGCTCTTCCAACAGGACAATGCACGTCCGAATGTATCCCGTGCCACCCAACGTGCTCTAGAAGGTGTAAGTCAACTACCCTGGCCAGCAAGATCTCCAGATCTGTCCCCCATTGAGCATGTTTGGGACTGGATGAAGCGTCGTCTCATGCGGTCTGCACGTCCAGCACGAACGCTGGTCCAACTGAGGCGCCAGGTGGAAATGGCATGGCAAGCCGTTCCACAGGACTACATCCAGCATCTCTACGATCGTCTCCATGGGAGAATAGCAGCCTGCATTGCTGCGAAATGTGGATATACACTGTACTAGTGCCGACATTGTGCATGCTCTGTTGCCTGTGTCTATGTGCCTGTGGTTCTGTCAGTCTGATCATGTGATGTATCTGACCCCAGGAATGTGTCAATAAAGTTTCCCCTTCCTGGGACAATGAATTCACGGTGTTCTTATTTCAATTTCCAGGAGTGTATTATAGCCAATATGTGTAAGGGCATTGATAACGCCCGCCCAGTTTTCATATAGACTTACACACACTTCATCTCTTGGTGAAAAACTTGTTTTGATAAATTTTTTACCGTTTTCCTTCCTGATTTCATGAAAGAAAGAAGTTTATCCCAGCACTGTGTAGAAGCAGAGATAAAATTATGCACTACATTGAAAAATGAAAATGCATCCTGACAACAGCTTGCAGCACTAGTGCCGACTAAATTCAAAGAATGTGCTGTACAAGGCACATAATGTGCTTTCTGATTTCATTCTTTAATGGATGCCTGCAAACCAATGTAGGTTCCTGACATATTTCTTGTGTTGTCGACTGGCCTCTACAGTCAGTAATATCAATGGAATTTGTAGACAGGGCTTTTAGTATGGCCTCAGCTACGTTTTCGGACTTGTGACCCGAGTTTGGTAAAAACAGAAGGAAACGTTCACATATCTTAATAGGAAAGATAACTGACCAATATGTGAAATGTCCCCAGTAGAATCTATTACTATAGAGAAATATTTAGCCTGTTTTATTTCACTTATGATAAATCTTTTTACTCGTTCAGAAAGAAGCTCTATTATTTCATCACAGATTGTTGTTGAAAGATAACTTGTATGTTCCTGCCCTGGATTTCCATATTGTTCAATGTGCTCTGTGAGAAAAGGATCAAACTTTGCTGTAAGTTCAAGAGACATCATAAACTGACCATTATGTAATGAATAGAATGATTCAACGTGTCCACAAATGGGAAGTTCATGACTTGTCAGCTTCTTCACTACTGCAAACACCCTTTTTAACACACTGCGCCAGTACATTTTTTCTGTCTTAACATATGACTCGAAATGATTAACTACCAGTATTGTTCCAAGTGACTTTTCTCTTGTTAAGAGTGATAACTCAGAATTTTTGAGTTCAAGTGAATCCTCAGGATGAGATGAAATATTAGAAATATTTTTCCAGTCTGCAGTGCCATTAGTAACAATCGCAGTCTTACCTCCAAACAATTTACATGCTGCACAAAAATCAGCACCGGTGCTACAGGAGTATATTAGAAAATCACGCAAAGTTGATTAACTATTTAAAAGTTTACGGTAAAATACATTTTTGTTCAAATGTCTGGTTTTATCGCCTATTGATCTTCTTGAATTAGAAAAATCACGTTAGAATTTTGATTAATGCCACATTGTAAGAGAATGTCGATTGTTGATTAATTGACACGCCAATCTGCAGGATCATCACTAACGAGGTTATTTATTTTTGTAATGTCTGACTTCACACCTAGTTTATCGTGAAAGTCGAAATCAGGAACTATTTGCTTTTCTTCATTTTCAACTTTTGTTTCGCCTGTATTTACGTCTTTTACAACAGCTGCAGTGCCAGAAATATCATCCGTACTACTTGAACTCGAAGTCGAACCAGCAACATTTTTTGCCAAAAATTTATTTACTCTGCCAAGCGTTTTCTAGAACATTGGCTTCTCGTTCTCACGTTTCCTTCAATAATTTTCAAAATGCTGCTCCAATTAATTTAGCACGTTTGCTTTTTTCACTGTCATTCTATTAAGGCGTTTACAAAATTGTTAACCAACAGTCAAAACAAAGGAAAAAAAATTTAAAAGGAAAGAAAGAAGGATTGTATTCAGTTCCAATCGTACTACACTGCACATGAGCACAAAGCTTTTTGCTTTAAACACGCCACACAAGCACAAAGATTTTTCCTTTAAACACAGAGTGATGAACTGACCAACTCGGATTACTCGAAGTAACTGTGCTATGAAAGAATGACAATGCAGAATAATTTAATTTCATTTTTGCCTGTTCAAATGGTTCAAATGGCTCTGAGCACTATGGGACTCAACTGCTGAGGTCATTAGTCCCCTAGAACTTAGAACTAGTTAAACCTAACTAACCTAAGGACATCACAAACATCCATGCCCGAGGCAGGATTCGAACCTGCGACCGTAGCGGTCTTGCGGTTCCAGACTGCAGCGCCTTTAACCGCACGGCCACTTCGGCCGGCTGCCTGTTTCTACGCTGTCAGTGAACAGTAGAAGCACACCTGCTGGTTGGAATTCATCTCGTAAAGAAAACGGGACAGCCCCTTTCTGGCTTCTGTTTCCAGCGACGCCGGAATTTTAGCTGGAACGCAAATATGTTCAGAATATTCTTGACATTGTCTTTCTAATTTAAAAAGCAAATAATTTTTGCAATTTCTTGCAGTTAGGTGTGCTGGATTGACTCTTCTCGCATTTATTCTTATAAGAATTTAGCGGTTTCTGTGGGCAGAGAAGACAGACTACAAAGTTTAAGTAGTCTTGTTGGTTGATGTGGTGTGTTATAATTTGTGTGAACACTGCTGTTATGTCTTCACGCAAATGCACCTTTTGTTCCAACATAAAATAAAAATAACCTTTCCTCGAAGAAAAAAAGCTTAGTTAAAAAGTTTAATACAAAATTTGCAATGCCACGTACTATTTGATTGCACAGAGGGGGAAATTTGATATCATGCAGGCTGCACCACAATAAATGAGACAAACGAAAGTTGGTTTCTTCTTCTTTCGCCAAAAAAAGCAACTAAGTAAATAAATAAATAAATAAAATTTTTAAACTGTTGTGAAGTTTATTTCAAATATTATTAGATATTCTGCTTATGTTCTTTTTGTATAAGAATGTGTTTAAAAATGTAAAACATTCCCAATATCAACATGTTTTGTTAAACTATGGTCATTAAATCAAAGCTTAAATATAGAAAACCACAGAGCTTTCACATTAATTACAGTAATGGAGCGTTGAATTGATACTCCCCATAATTTCTGCAAGAAATTTAAGTAGAGTCAGGTTTTGCATCCTGAAGCCCACACGTTACAGTATTTAAGAAACTGCTGATTAGTTTATCACAGCTTTTCAGGGGTTCCGGCATTTTCATGGGGAAAATATGGCGGGCTTAAGTAGAAGCAGACAACATTCTCAGAATAATAACGTTTCAAACATTGTATTGTAGATTGCCATCCTGACAGATTACTTCAAAATATTTTGAACAATCATGAAGATGATACCAGACAGAAACCCTATGTTAAATTTTCAAGCTTGTATTGTTGAATTTCGTTCTTAAGGGTTATTTAAACTAGCAAGTTGTTTAAAAAAAAAAATTGTCGTTTGTAAGCGCAGTTATTTTAAAACGTAAAAGGTTAAAATGAGTACAGTGAACCAACCTTGCAAATTTTGGGACAACTCCATGGCCCTGGCACTTCAGTAAGAAACTCAAGGCACTCAATAGTCTTGCTCTCTGGTATCGTAATTTGTCCAAACTATGGACCCATGAAACCATCTCCTCCCTGCATAGGTACTTGATGTGCATTTTCAACTTCTCTTGGTATAATGAATAGTCCATTAAATTTCGGGCATGCAGCCGTGTAGATAAAACTTCCTCCAGTTTGTTAAGAATGCTGCAGTAAATAGAATTTTGCATAGGGTTGGATCTGCTAATGCCAGAGAAAGAATTCGTTTCACTTGTTGGAAGCTGGACATTGTTTCTGAACTCCTGTATCATCGGCATTTGAAGGTAGCAGCTGTTTTATCTCCTGACTCATGGGACTGGATTGATTGCATGACATGGGATAAGTCTCACTGGGTTTGCGAAGTGGCTACAAAAAAGACAGATTGCCAAGTACAGACGAGGACCAGCCTTCTCAGGTGGACTCTGTTATTCGACGTCCTGTCATAAATTTAAAGGGTAATGATCTGGATGAAGCTACATTATCTGCCTTAAGTAATTTTGCCCCTACTCCGAAGACTTTGCCGATATCATCTTTCATCAGTGCCACTGAAGAAGCTGTCCGATCGCTGTCAGAGGATTCTGCTGAAGAAATCAGACGTGAAACCTGCCGAGCAATTACGAAACATCATCCACAAAGAAGTACTGTTTCCAAGGAAGAAAGATGTGTGATATGAAAACTGTGTGAGGATACTGACACAGTCGTCCTGCGTGCTGTTAAAGGTAATGCTACCATCCTTTTGCCTCAGGAAGTCTATAAGGAAAAGATATGTGGTCTACTTAGTTCTGGCATGTACTGGAAGATTAACAAAGATCCTACCAAAAAGGTGACAATAAGGACTGCTGCCTTGCTGAACGCTTCATCACTACCAAAGGAAGTCATAAGAAGTTTAAAAGTGCGAGGTGCAGTACCACTGAGATTTTGTGGGCTTCCTAAAGTTCACAAGATGGATAAGGATGAGCGTCTAGAGGACTTCTCTGAGAGGCCTATAACGAGCACTATTGGTTCACCAACGTATTTTACTGCCAAATATTTAGCTTCCTTATTAAAACCATTGGTAGGAAAATGCAGTCACCACATTTGTAATTCTATGGATTTTATTCAGAGACTTAGCAATGTCAGGCTGAATAGTACAGATGTGCTTGTTAGTTTTGACGTGGTATCATTATACACCAAGGTACCTTTAAATCACTGTTTATCTCTTATCGGCCATCATTTTGATAAGAACATTACAGCCTTATTTGAACATGTGCTTTTATCATCTTGTTTTCAGTTTAATGGTGAATTTTATGAGCAGATTGATGGCGTTGCTATGGGAAGCCCACTCTCTCCACTGGCAGCTAATTTATTCATGGAAGACTTCGAGGACAAGGCACTTGACTCAGCAAGTTTTAAACCAAAGGTCTTCTGGAGGTATATGGATGACACATTTGTGGTATGGCCACACGGGATGGATGAATTACATCAATTTCTTGAGCATCTGAATTCTGTCCATGCTAGTATAAAATTTACTATGGAAATAGAAAAAGATGGCTACCTCCCCTTTTTGGATGTTGTCGTTTGCCGTAAAGATGATGGCACATTAGGACACGTTGTATATCAAAAACCAACACACACAAATCTATATCTACATGCCAGTAGCTGCCATCACGCTTCACAGACCATATGTGTTCTTAAGACCTTAGTGCATAGGGCACACTGTATATCCAATAAAGATAATTTGCAAGAAGAGCTCACATACCTCAAGAAGATTTTTAATGTGAATGGATTTTCTCCTCAGCAAATTCGTAGAGCATTCAATGTAAAACCTAGAAAGCAGGTATGTGATGGGGAAGAAGATAGTAATTTCATCAGATCAAATACATTTCCGCCCTATGTGTGCGCTGTTTCCTCGAAGATAGGCTGTATTCTTGAGAAACACTGTGTTAAGGTGATCTTCTGGCCACCCATGAAGATTGCAGCTTTACTCATCTCCAAGGACGATTTACTGCTTTGTAAAGTGGGTGTGTATCAGATTCCTTGCAGAAATTGTGAGAAGTCATACATAGGTCAAACAACTCACACCGTTCATGAGAGATGTGTGGAGCATCGAAGATACACATTCTTATAACAGCCAGACAAGTCAGCTGTTGCCAAACATTGTATTGATACAGGTCATTCCCTGAATTACAGTGATGTGAAGATTTTAACATCCACCTCTTCCTTTTGGGCATCTGTCTTCAAGCTATAGAGATTAGATTAGCTAATAATTTAATAAATAGAGATAATGGTTTTAATTTGGACAAAACATGGAATCCGGCACTTGAGATAATTAAACTGCAGAGAAGCTGTCATCGAGTCACCACAGTCCAATGCCAGTACACCTACACCACAGGTGGTGCATGTGTAAGTGTATTTCCTTGTCAATGACCATTGTCTGTGACCCACACATGCAGTACTGCCACAGGGGAACATATAAGGCCATGCTTGGTGTCTTGTCGTCAGTCTTGTGACTCAGTCTGAGGATGGCCAGACGATACGCAGCCAAAATATCAGTGGAGGAAGATTTTTTTGCCTGGCCACATGACCAAAATTTAATGGACAGTAGCTATGTTCATCAAATAATTAGTTAGGAGGTGCTGAACTAGGCAAGAAATTTATGGCACTGCTTGACTATAAGAAGCAGTCAATTGAAAAGGTCACATCCTGAGGCATCAAGAAAACATCAGTTTGGTAATGGATAGAAGTAGTGAGGGATCAGGACTGTAGAGGGAGATCAAGGCTTGATTATGTTGAGTAAGTTAAATGGATGTAGGTTTTATTAGTTATGCAGAGCTTAGAAAGTCTGCCCAGAATAAACTGGTGCAGAGAGCTGCATTAAACTAGTCTTTGGATTGCAGACTGCAACAACAACTTGATGTTATCAACTACTGGAAAGTTTTTGTTTTTGAAGGAGTTAATAACATTCTTAATTTCTTTGGTAGGATGTAGATTGTGGTGTGCCTGTAATGTATATGACATTGCTTCTTATGTACACAGGTATAAAGAGAGCCAGAGAAAAGAAAATCTGAAACGAATGGCAGCTATTAAGGAGAAAGCAAAGACGTGATACAATGTGTTAAATTAAACAAAACTATTTGAAGATATTTACAGGAAGATGTGAAAAGGTTCAAGGAACATTTGGAAAAAGAAATAAATGCTGAAAATGAGAGTATGAAGACGGATACAGCATAGCGAACCATTCACAAGTGATGAACAAAATTTTACAATTGAGCAAAGAGTATCAATTAACACTTTGTTTGGAATTCATAAATTCTGAGAAAGCCTTTGACTCAATCTGAACAAATCAATATTAACAGCTATTGAGAAACAAGACACTTATTCAGCCTGTTAATATACGGAATTATATATATCTGAATGCAACATTTTCTATTGAATTTTGTGAATCAAAAAAATTCAATTGTTTCTGCTTAGTATAGTTTTGGTGATGCTGAATCCCTTTGTCTGACCTCAGCTGGGAATTTTCCATTATCCCAACGAATGTAAAGGAAGCTTTGGTTCTGAGCTATACATTGAGGTGACGAAAAAGTCATTGGATACTGATATGCACATTGATGGCAGTAATATCATGTACACGAGGTATGAAAGGGCAGCACATTGGTGGAGCTGTCCTTTGTATTAGGAGATTCATGAGAAAATATTTGGAATGTGGTTATGGCCGTATGACAAGAATTAACAGACTTCAAACGCAAATCGGTAGTTGGAGATAGATGCATGTGACGTTCCATTTCAGTAATGAAGTATTCTGAGATCTACAGTGTCAAGACTGTGCTAAGAATACTAAATTTCAGGTATTACTTCGCACCACAGAGAACATAGTGGCCAATGGCATACACTTATTGACTCAGAGAATTGGCATTTGTGTAGAGTTGTCAGTGCTAAAAGACAACCAACATTCTGTGAAGTAACTACAGGAATCAATATGGGAGTGTGACAAACATATGCATTAGGGGAGTGTGGCAGAATTTTGGGTTAATGGACTATAGCAGCAGACAACTGACAATTACCACTTTGTTTGGAATTCATAAATGCTGTGAAAGCCTTTGACTCCGTTTGAATAAATCAATACTAACAGCTCTTGAGAAAAAAAGACACTTATTCAGCCTGTTAATATATGAAATAATACATATCTCAATGCAATATGTTCTACTGAATTTTGTGAATCAAACAAATTCAATTGTTTCTGCTTAGTATAGTTTTGGTGATACTGAATCTCTTTGTCTGACCTCAGCTGTGAATTTTCCATTATCCCAACGAATGTAAAGGAAGCTTTGGTTCTGAGCTATACATTGAGGTGATGAAATAGTCATTGAATGGTGATATGCACATTGATGGTAGTAATATCATGTACACGAGGTATGAAAGGGCAGTGCATGGGTGGAGCTGTCATTTGTACTAGGAGATTCATGAGAAAATATTTGGAATGTGGTTATGGCCATATGACAAGAATTAACAGACTTCAAACACAAATCGGTAGTTGGAGATAGATGCATGGGACGTTCCATTTCAGAAATGGAATAATCTGAGATCTACAGTGTCAAGACTGTGCTGAGAATACAAAATTTCAGGCATTACTTCTTACCACAGAGAACATAGTGGCCAATGGACTTCACTTATTGACTGAGAGCTTTGGAATTTGTGTAGAGTTGTCAGCGCTAAAAGACAAGCAACATTCTGTAAAGTAACTGCAGGAATCAATATGGGAGTGTGACAAACATATGCATTACTACAGCAGCAGACAACTGACAATTACCACTTTGTTTGGAATTCATAAATTCTGAGAAGCGTTTGACTCAGTTTGAACAAATCAATATTAACAGCTTTTGACAAACAAGACACTTATTCAGCCTCTTAATATACGAAATAATACATACCTCAATGCAACATGTTCTTTTGAATTTTGTTTCTGCTTAGTATAGTTTTGGTGATACTGTATCTCTTTGTCTGACCTCAGCTGGGAATTTTCCATTATCCCAACGAATGTAAAGGAAGCTTTGGTTCTGAGCTACACTCCTGGAAATGGAAAAAAGAACACATTGACACCGGTGTGTCAGACCCACCATACTTGCTCCGGACACTGCGAGAGGGCTCTACAAGCAATGATCACACGCACGGCACAGCGGACACACCAGGAACCGCGGTGTTGGCCGTCGAATGGCGCTAGCTGCGCAGCATTTGTGCACCGCCGCCGTCAGTGTCAGCCAGTTTGCCGTGGCATACGGAGCTCCATCGCAGTCTTTAACACTGATAGCATGCCGCGACAGCGTGGACGTGAACCGTATGTGCAGTTGACGGACTTTGAGCGAGGGCGTATAGTGGGCATGCGGGAGGCCGGGTGGACGTACCGCCGAATTGCTCAACACGTGGGGCGTGAGGTCTCCACAGTACATCGATGTTGTTGCCAGTGGTCGGCGGAAGGTGCATATGCCCGTCGACCTGGGACCGGACCGCAGCGACGCACGGATGCACGCCAAGACCGTAGGATCCTACGCAGTGCCGTAGGGGACCGCACCACCACTTCCCAGCAAATTAGGGACACTGTTGCTCCTGCGGTATCGGCGAGGACCATTCGCAACCATCTCCATGAAGCTGGGCTACGGTCCCGCACACCGTTAGGCCGTCTTCCGCTCACGCCCCAACATCGTGCAGCCCGCCTCCAGTGGTGTCGTGACAGGCGTGAATGGAGGGACAAATGGAGACGTGTCGTCTTCAGCGATGAGAGTCGCTTCTGCCTTGGTGCCAATGATGGTCGTATGCGTGTTTGGCGCCGTGCAGGTGAGCGCCACAATCAGGACTGCATACGACCGAGGCACACAGGGCCAACACCCGGCATCATGGTGTGGGGAGCGATCTCCTACACTGGCCGTACACCACTGGTGATCGTCGAGGGGACACTGAATAGTGCACGGTACATCCAAACCATCATCAAACCCATCGTTCTACCATTCCTAGACCAGCAAGGGAACTTGCTGTTCCAACAGGACAATGCACGTCCGCATGTATCCCGTGCCACCCAACGTGCTCTAGAAGGTGTAAGTCAACTACCCTGGCCAGCAAGATCTCCGGATCTGTCCCCCATTGAGCATGTTTGGGACTGGATGAAGCGTCGTCTCACGCGGTCTGCACGTCCAGCACGAACGCTGGTCCAACTGAGGTGCCAGGTGGAAATGGCATGGCAAGCCGTTCCACAGGACTACATCCAGCATCTCTACGATCGTCTCCATGGGAGAATAGCAGCCTGCATTGCTGCGAAAGGTGGATATACACTGTACTAGTGCCGACATTGTGCATGCTCTGTTGCCTGTGTCTATGTGCCTGTGGTTCTGTCAGTCTGATCATGTGATGTATCTGACCCCAGGAATGTGTCAATAAAGTTTCCCCTTCCTGGGACAATGAATTCACGGTGTTCTTATTTCAATTTCCAGGAGTGTATACATTGAGGTGACGAAAAAGTCATTGGATAGTGATATGCACATTGATGGCAGTAATATCATGTATACGAGGTATGAAAGTGCAGTACATTGGTGGAGCTGTAATTTGTACTAGGAGATTCATAAAAAAATACGAGGGCCGTTCAGAAAGTAACCTCCGGTTGATTTAAATAAATACACCAAGTTAAATAAAAATATTTTAATATATACATCTTACAACTACATCTTTGCACTATTTTTCTACATAGCCTCCATAGCAATTGAGGCACTTATCATATCTCTTCACAAGCTTTGAAATTCCTTCTGCATAAAAATCACCCGCTTGTGCCTGTAGCCAGCCTGTGACTGCATCTTTGAGCTCTTCGTCGTCATCAAACCGCTGTGACCCGAGCCATTTCTTCAAATGCATGAAGAGGTGCTATCACTTGGCGCCAGGTCTGGGCTGTAAGGTGGATGGTTGATAACGTCCCACTTGAAGGACTCAAGAAGGGCCGTTGTTCTGCGAGCAGAGTGAGGACGGGCGTTATCGTGCAAAAAAACGATACCGGAAGTCAGCATACCACGGTGTTTGTTCTGTATAGCCCGTCGTAACTTTTTTATTGTTTCACAGTACAAGTCTTGATTAATGGTCGTACCACGTTCCATGAATTCAACCAACAACACCCCTTTGGCATCCCAAAACACCGTTGCCATCAGTTTTCTGGCAGAAAAATCTTGCGAGGCTTTTCTTGGTTTGGTAGGTGAATTTGAATGTGCCCACATCTTTGATTGTTCTTTTGTCTCAGGGTTCACGTACTTAATCCAGGTTTCGTCACCGGTCACGATTCTGTTTAACAATGGTTCTCCTTCGTCTTCATAACGTGACAGAAAGTCTAATGCAGAGGCCATTCTTTGAGTTTTGTGGTGGTCGGTAAGAATTTTGGGCACCCATCGTGCACAGAACTTACGGTAACCCAATCTTGCTGTCACTATCTCGTAGAAGAGAGTCTTAGAAATCTGTGGAAAACCAGTAGACAACTCCGACATTGAGAAACGTCGATTTTCACGAACTTTTGCATCAAGTGTCTGAACGAGTTCGTCAGTCACCAATGATGGTCTACCACTCCTCTCTTCATCATGAACGTTTTCTCGTCCACTTTTAAATAAACGTACCCATTCACGGACAACTCCTTCACTCATAACTCTTGGTCCGTACACGGCACAAAGCTCACGATGAATAGCTGCTGCAGAATATCCTTTGGCTGTAAAAAACCTTATGACAGCACGCACTTCACATTTGGCGGGGTTTTCTATTGCAGCACACATTTCAAACTGCCACAAAAACTAAACTAGCGCAGGTACGACGTTCACTCGACCACGGCTTGATGCCGACTGACCAGTTGAGTGCATGAATGCACAGATGGCGTCGCTACTCCCCCCACAACCCTCACTGTGACCAATCGGAGGTTACTTTCTGAACCGCCCTCATATTTGGAATGTGGGTATTGCCGTATGACAAAAATTAACAGACTTCAAACACAAATCGGTAGTTGGAGATAGATGCCAGGGACATTCAATTTCAGAAATGGAATATTCTGAGATCTACAGTGTCAAGACTGTGCTGAGAATACAAAATTTCAGGCATTACTTCTCACCACAGAGAACATAGTGGCCGATGGCCTTCACTTATTGACTGAGAGCTTTGGCATTTGTGTAGAGTTGTCAGTGCTAAAAGACAACCAACATTCTGTGAAGTAACTGCAGGAATCAATATGGGAGTGTGACAAACATATGCATTAGGGGAGTATGGCAGAATTTTGCGTTAATGGACTATAGCAGCAGACAACTGACAATTACCTCTTTGTTTGGAATTCATAAATTCTGAGAAAGCATTTGACTCAGTTTGAACAAATCAATATTAACAGCTCTTGAGAAACAAGACACTTATTCAGCCTCTTAATATACGAAATAATACATATCTCAAACCAACATGTTCTATTGAATTTTGTGAATCTAAAAAATTCAATTGTTGCTGATTAGTATAGTTTTGTTGATACTGGATCTCTGTGTCTGTCCTCAGCTGTGACTTTCCATTATCCCAATGAATGTAAAGGAAGCTTTGGTTCTGAGCTATACATTGAGGTGACGAAAAAGTCATTGGATAGAGATATGCACATTGATGGTAGTAATATCATGTACACGAGGTATGAAAGTGCAGTGTATAGGTGGAGCTGTCATTTGTAGTAGGAGATTCATAAGAAAATATTTGGAATGTGGTTATGTCCGTATGACAATAATTAACAGACTTCAAATGCAGTACGGTAGTGGGAGATATATGAATGGGACTTCCATTTTAGAAATGGAATATTCTGAGATCTACAGTGTCAAGACTGTGCTGAGGATACAAAATTTCAGGCATTACTTCTCACCACAGAGAACATAGTGGCCGATGGCCTTCACTTATTGACTGAGAGTTTTGGCATTTGTGCAGAGTTGTCAGTGCTAAAAGACAAGCAACATTCTGTTAAGTAACTGAAGGAATCAATGTGGGAGTGTGACAAACATATGCATTAGGGGAGTATGGCAGAATTTTGCGTTAATGGACTATAGCAGCAGACAACTGACATGAGTGGCTTTGCTAACAGCACAGCAACTGTTGCAATGCCTCTCCTATACCTGTTACCTTATCAGCTGGACCCTAGTCAACTGGAAGATCGTGACCTGGTCAGATGAGTCCTGATTTCAGTTGATAAGATCTGATGGTAGATTTCGAGTATGGCACAGACCGCCTGAAGCCATGGACTCAAGTTGTCAGCAAGGCACTGTAAAAACTGGTTGTGGCTCCACAACGTTGTGGGCTGTGTTTACATGGAATGGGCTGAGTGCTTTGGTCCAACTGAACTGATCATTGACTTGGAAATGGTTATGTTTGGCTACTTCATTACCATTTGTTCACAACCTAAAATGGAATTTTTATGAATAACAGTGCATCATGTCACCAGCTCACAATTTTTCATGACTGGTTTGAAGAACATTGTGGACAATTCAAGCAAATGATTTAGCCACCCAGATTGCTCAGTTTGCATTCCATCAAAATTTCAGTGGACTAACTGAGATGTCAGTTTGTGCACAAAATCTTGCACAGGCAACTTATTTGCAATTATGGACTGTTATAAAGGCAGCATGGTGCAATGTTTTTGCAAGGGGTTCCAACAGCTTTTTGAGTCCATGACATACCAAGCTGCTGCACTACACCTGGCAAAAGGAGGTCTGATACAATATTAAGAACATCCCATGACACTTAGCACCTCAGTATATATTCTCCATTGTGCTAACAGAGGTAGAAGCAACACATTCTTTTCCAAGGACTGTTATTACAAGTATTGCTGAAACTGAGTGAAAAGCTGTCACAAAATTTCTGTATACAAACCAGGGTGCTGATAGAGAATTAATTCCAGTCTATAAAGTTATTCATGTCTTACAGAATGGTGCATTTTACTTTTTAAGAATACCTTATTTTTTACCTCTTTAAAATCAAGCACTTTTCCCATGTGATTTGTAATGTATTTAGTGAAAATTTTGTACATTATGGAGAAAATGTTTTTGCTGTTTGCTTTCTTGTGAACAAGAACAATTATATCATTGATCCAGTTTTGAAGAACTGTTTTTTTTTCCTTTCCTCATACCTGAGGCACCTTTATACACATCAGTTAGTATTACTTATGGAATGTTATTATTTTAATTATTGACTAATCTGCATTTCAATCTCTTGATCTATACAAACATTTATAGAAATGTTTCAAATTTTATATAATTTACTACCTGTTGTTCTTTAGATCCAAGTGATATCTTGCAATTTAATGTCAACCCAACATCAGTTTCTGTTTTATTTTGTACATACTCTTATTGCTTGTAGTTATTTCTCTTAAGAAATTTTCATTGTTCCTCCTCAAATTTTCTGAAAGATATCCGCAAGTACAGTCATGTAATTTGACAAAAGCTCCAGGTACTCCTATTTGTGAAATAAATGCCCTGGTCCTTATGTTATGTTCCACAGCACTTCATCATTATAATCAACAGTTTAATAATATTCCTATCTCAAGTGATGTCAGTAAGGATGGGATGTTAAACCCTAATAATCTTTCCTTTAATAATATTCATCAGTGTAAATGCTGAACTAAACTTACACTTCAGTTAATATGTCATATGTGAGCTCTGACATGTCATTACACTATTGATTATGCATATTTTGTCAGTAAATGATACCGGAAGAATTCATAGGACAGGTTTTACAATGATGCAGTTCAGTGGGTTTGAGAGGTGTTGTATTGCCTAATGGGAGAAACAGAAGAGGAAAAAACTGTATTGGTTGACAAGGACTAAAATATCCAAAACAGATTATAGAGGATGTCGAATGTAGAGATGAAGAGATTACCATAAGATAGGAAAAGATGGAGGACTGTATCAAAACATTCAGGAAAGCAGTGGCTTTAAAAACTTTAGTCACCCTTTTGTGCATGGGAGCTGCTATTTGAGGTGGGGGAAGGATTTTTGGTAGCACCAATCTCAATGTCACATTTGACAAAATACATGGTTTTCTATAATAAATAAAATATTTTCCATGTTTGTGTGCAATTAGTTGCACTTGGTGAACCATAGTGAACTCAAAGATTTAGCTTTAGACTGCAGGACTGCTAGGATATGTACTATGTCAGTCTACACCAGAACATATTTATTTCACACCCAGCCCAAACCTTTACTGGGGTGGCAAGTGCCTGTATGTTTTGCTGTCTTTACAATGTTTCCTGTATTATCTTTCTTTGATGATGAACCTCCTAAGACCTAAAAAGCTAGAATATAATTGAATGTTTAAGTTTTGTGTCTTCATTTTTTCTCCACTTGCCTACTTATCAAAGACACACAAGCAGTTGTTCCTTTTGTGTTCCAATTATAGCATATGATACTAATTTACTAATTATTTTCTCCAAAGAAGGTGAAAACTAATGAAACAGTAATCTTTGCAGCTGTGTAGAAGTCATATAACATAGCATGAAACTACGTTTTATGTGCCCATGTGCTTTTTGTCACCCTGCAGTTGGTCCACAGAAGTTATTGACGGCTTGATCCAGTTTTGCAGTACATCTGTTCCTCCAGTGAAGCCTATGACTGTGACCAGCCATAGAAAGATATGTTTGCTGAGTTGTCTCTATTGAGGTCAAAGTTGAATGTGATAGTGAAGTTATCTGCAAAATTATTTAATAGGATAGGTAAAAAATCTACTTGCCAAGTGGCAGCAGAAGACACATATAAAAGATGATTGTAACTGGTAAGCTTTTGGAGCCAGTGGCTCCTTCTTCAGGCAGAAGGGTTGAAGGGAAAAGAAGAGGTTTGAAGGAAAAGAACTGGAGAGGTCTAGGAAAAGGGGTTGATTTTAGGAATGTCATCCAGAACCGCAGATCAGGGGAGACTTACCATATGGGATGAGAAGGAAAGACTAATTGTTGGGGACTGCATCAGATGAGATTTGAAAACCTGAAAGCTTAAAGGTGGAAGACAGGGTAAAATGCAGACAGAGATTACTGCATAAACATCATGCGTGCGTTAATAAGAGTGAAAAACTAAGTGCATTGTATGTAATGAGGCAGGAGGGGGATGGTGCAAAATAGGTGGGAAAGACAATGAGAGATGTAGAAAACTAAAATGGAGTGAAGCAAAGAGTAGTTACAGTGAAGAAATGTCAAGATGGAAGATCACATATAACACATCTACGTGAAACCAAGGTAGTTGTTGGATGTTTTTAACGGCCACCTGATTCTACTGTGACAATTCTAGAGTCATTAAAAGAAAGTCTACAGTCAGTAGCATATAATCATGCATTACTAACTGGAGGTGACTTTAACCTATGAAGTATAGACTAGGCTGCCTATGAATTCCTTGCAAGGTGTACAGACAAACGGCAGACGGTTGTGCAAAGTACTTTTGAACTTATTTTCTCAAAACAGCCTTGAGCACCTAGTTCAGCAGCCCATACACAATGGAAATATCGTAGATACTGTAGCTACAAATAGGCAGACCTTATTGACAGTGTCAGATTAGAGATGAGGATTGGTGATCATGATGCCATTGTAGCAACTATGGTTATGAAAGTTCATAAATTAGTCAAGAAGGCTAGGAGAGCGTTTATGCTAGAAAGAGCAGATAAGCAGTTATTAGCATCTCACTTACACAGAGAGATGGACACAAAGAAATTATGGAAAAACTTTAAGCTGATTGTAAATTATGGTCAGGAGAATTATGTCCCTAGAAAGTGTATTAAGGATGGAAAAGACCCATCATGTTTTAACAGTGAAATTCAGAAAATTATGAGGAAGCAGAGGGTGTTGCACCCTGGGTTCAAAAGGGAACGTGCAAATGATGTTTCCAGATGAAATCTCAGTTCAGTTTTACAGAGACTACTCAATGGAACTGGCCCCTTACCTAGCTTGCAATTATCGTGAATCTCTCACCCAGCGCACAGGCCCAAGTGACTAGAAAAAAAGTGCAGGAGACTCTGTATACAAGAAGGGCAAAAGAATGGACATGAAAAATTATAGACCAATATCTCTAACATGGATTGGCTGCAGAGTACTTGAACATATTCTCAGTTCAAATGTAAGAAATTTTCTTGTGACTGAGAAGCTTATATCCACAGATCAGAGAGCATCACTTGTACGAAACTTAGCTTGCCCTTTTCTCATATGATATACTGTGAATTATGGATGAAGGGCAACAGGCAGATTCTATATTTCTAGAAAGTATTTGACAGGGTGCTCAATTGCAGGATGCTAACAAAGGTACAAGCATATGCAATAGGTTCCCAGATATGTGAGAGGCTCAAAGACTTCTTAAGTAATAGAAGACAGTATTTGCCCCTGACAATGAGTGTGCATTAGGGACAAGGTTATCATCAGGAGTTTCCCTTGGAAGTGTGATAGGACCACTTTAATTTACCGTAAACATAAATTATCTGGCATATAGGGTGGAAAGCTATCTGCGGTTGTTTGCTGATGATGCTGCCATGTATGGGAAGGTGTCAAAGTTGAGTGCCTGCAGGAGGATATAAGATGACTTAGACAAAATTTCTAGCCAGTGTGATGAATGGCAGCTAGCTCTAAATTTAGAAGTAGGGAAGGCAAATGGTTGACTTCAGTTTATTGGGAGAATTTTGGGAAACTGTGGTTCATCTGTAAAGGAGACCACTTGTAGAATGTTAGTGCATCCTGTTCTTGAGCACTGCTCAGGTGTTTGGGATCTGTAGCAGGTCAGATTAAATTAAGACATTAGAGGAATTCAAAGGCAGGCTGCTAGATTTGTTACCAGTAGATTTGAATAACACACAAGTGTTACGGAGATGCTTCAGTAACACAAATGGAAATCCCTGGAGGGAAGGTGTAGTTCTGATCAAAGAACACTGTTGAGAAAGTGTAGAGAACCGGCATTTGAAGCTGACAGCAGAGCAAATTTACTACCACCAATGTAATTTTCACATAAGATCTACAAAGATAAGATAATACAAGAAAGTTGGACTTATACGGAAGCATATAGACACTCGTTTTTCCCTCCCTCTATTAGCAAGTGGGACAGAAAAGGAAATGACCAGTAGTGGTACAGTGTACCCTCCACTATACACAATACAGTGGCTTGTGGAGTATGTGTGCAGATGTAGAACATACCTGGCATATTCAAAATGTTTGTTGCTTTGGGGTCTGGATGTAGACTCTTACATTTGATGGGTAGTTGTCTGCAGCAAGGTCTGCAGAGATCTCCTGCAGCATCTGAAAAGCAGTAGAGATGTACTGGCAGATGGAAGTGTGGGGACCCAAGTTCTATGGACTTATGTCCCCAAGAATATGGCTGAAAAAACAATATCTCTGGACCTTGGGCAGTGTTTTCTGAGATGCCAAGTGTTTAAGTTGTATCTATCCATATAATGTGTATAAATAAATATTTTGTATGGAATTGGTACTACTGACAGTCATTACACATGATGAATATTGTGTTTGTTACCCAAATCATACAGAATCATTGATCTCTGCAGTCGCAAGAGCGTGCCCCCCCCCCCCCCCCCCAAAAAAAAAAAAAAAAAAGTATAGGGAGAGAGAGAGAGAGAGAGAGAGAGAGAGACAGAAGAAGAAGAAGAAGAAGAAGTTCCATGTGTAAATCGTTCCATGGTAAATCGTAAAGATACGTAACGAAGTTTCAATGCAATTATTCCTTTGCCTGTTGGGTAAAAGAGCCAGTCCATTTCAGAATAGTTAACAATTTTGAATGTTAAAGTAAACCTTATGTTGAAGTATACACGAGATAACCTGTTATTGTCTATAACAGAACTGATAATGTTCATGGAATTGCAATATTGACTTGCATACTTCAAGATAAGTGCTTAACCTGCTACCCCAGTAAACAGTTTGGGGTGATAGAATTTGGCAGTTTGTGATAATATGATTATTCAAAATCAGTCTGACTGCTAATAAACTTTTACTTTTAATGAAACAGTGCAGATGAACTTACTATCTAAACTAGTCATCAACAAAAAAATAATTACTTATAAAGTTTTTTATTTGCACTTTAGGATCAGAAATTGTCAGGTGACTATTCGTTTTGACATTTTAATACCAAATTATGAACATAGTTCACAATTCAAACCATAAAATATATATAGCTTTGCTGATACACTCTTGTTTTGTTGATAAAATTGTAGTAGGTGGTAGGAATTGGCTTCATGGTGAAAGTTTTTATCCATACTTAGATTTTGTCATTTTTACAACCAGAGGCAGATGTGTTATAAAGAAAAGTAACTCTCTGTATATTGAAGTGTAATTAGTTATTCTCTATAGTATCTTTATTCTATGTTACTTCATTCTGTGCTGCAGTCAAGTACTTTTCACACTTAAGATTCCTCACCAGATTTGTTTGTGCCCTGGATGATGTCCTGCTTCCAGAGCATTGCTGTCCTTACATAAAGCAATGCACATGATGCAGGATTCCACCCACAGCAGTTTATGCCCATACTGATGAAGCTTATTCAGCATGTCATGTATATTATGTGTTGTATGTCACTGTCATACTTTTCTACCTGGCACTATTGTACAGTTAGATAGACTTAGCAATGAAAGATTAAAATAAATTAATATGTTTCATAGAAGTTTTATTTAAAAATGTATGTATTGTACTATAAACTGAGCAGCACTAAAATTCTACCAGTCACAAAAATATTTGCTAACTATTATCATAAATATATTTGGCAAATTTTTGCAGTCTTCACATTGCTAAATATGTGATAGCTTTCTCATTTCAGTTCATTTGATTTGGATTTGAAACCGAAAGTCCTTTAAAAATTAATGATGATGGTTGTGGTGGTGATGGCTAGACCACTGTTCTTGGCCATAGTCGAGGCCAGTTTTCTGAAACAGTCCAAAAATCAAGATAACATCACTAAAATTTATGAAGAATAATTTTTTTCTTATTTTTTTTTCTGATGAGAAAGAGTGTGAGGAAATGAGAAACAATTTATAAAACAATCCAGTGAAATGCACTGTCCTCAAGAAAATGAATATCTATAAAGTATGAATACTGACAAACAATGGCAGCTTTCTGTTTGTGGATATCATTGTTGTAGGGGTTAACTTATAGTGATTTGTTAAAAATATATATTCTCTGAAAAGGGACATGGAAATGATTAATTTTCTTTACAGGCAAAATAAACAAATCTTTTGTAATGAATTTTCATTATATATGATTGTAGGATTATGCTACATAAACGTGTTTTATTTGCTATTCAACATTATTGTGAAATCTGTTATTATTTAATATTTTCTCCATAATTATAATGGAAGGATGCTTCCATTTAATATTAATGTATAAACTCTTTCTGCAACTGTTGAAGAGTTTGATTTCATCTTTCAACCATCTTTTGCTTCTTATAAGTAGTTTATCTTAATGACAACTATCCCACAGGTGAAGAACTCCAGAATAGCTATGCTGGCACTTTAATCTGTAAGAAAGAGTTGTCATATAATAGTATTCATCAGTGTGCTTTAAGTAACAGTGAGTTATATTTCAGTTCAAATACAAATTTGCTCTAGTCACATAAAGAACAGTATCATTGACATCAATCCTTAGTAAACTAAGATAGGTTTTTATAAATTTCAAGTGTATCAAACGCACTGAAGAAACACCAAAATATTATCTTATAGAAACTACTAATATTTCTATTCTTCTAATTTAACACTTGCTGTTCTAAAAAAGGAAAATTTTAATGTTTTCTAAATACTGTGGACAAAGTGCTGTGATTACACAAAGATGATGTTTCTGTGTTTGTATGTTATCTTTTATTTTGTGAACACTGATTCGTAGGCAGATTGTAAATGTTGGTTACAAGTGTACAGACAACCAACAACAATACAATGACTTTAGAAAATGTTACATTAAGTTTTCATGCAAATATAACTCTACTTTTGGAGACTTCTGGTGGTAATTTTCATGTGTTTTAATTTTGTGAAGAAGAGGAGTGGCACACATTATGGAAATTACATGTAAAAGGCTAATGCAAAAACTAAAAAAAAGAACTGGTAAATATTATCAGAATTGGAATTACGTTTAAAAATATTCACAGGCTTTTTATTTTTTTTAAATTGTAGCATTCTGTTTGTGATTTTCTGCCTAGTTTTGCAATGAAGCAATGACACTGATTGTAGCTGGTAATAGTTTCTCTTTGCTTTTACTGGTTGTGACAGCTGTGTAGTTAATGCAGTGACAGTGGCAGCAGCATCCTGTACAAAATTGTTACTTGCATTTATGAATGTAAGTGTAAAAACAAGTGCTTGAAGTAGTTATATTGTGTTTGAATGTTGTAAAATGAATAATATTTAATCTACAGGAAATTTATTACTTTTGTGCTGAAATGAGTTGAAGAAAGCTCAATGACTCATACAGTTATTTAACCCGTTTAACCCATTTAACTAATCTGTTTTATAGATCACTGAGATGGTGCATTGTATGTGTTGATGAGAGAATGTGTAAATAACTCCTGTTAAGTTGGTGCTATGTAAATTACCAAATATAGTTATTCAATAGTACTTGGGTGATTATATAACAGTTTGATTCTGTTGAGAGAAGAGGTTCTCAGCCCAATTACAAGTATTTTTATTAAGTTTTCTGTGAATCCTGTAGGTCACTCACATGAAGTTCCAGGATGCCAACTTTTACTTTGAACCTTGCCTATCACTTCCTAGTCCTTTAAGAAGATGTCTGTTTCGAAAGGTAACTACTCACCAAAGAGTTGAGGTGCTGAGTCATTGATAGGTGCATAAACTTTTATTTTTGTGCTAATCAGCAACTCAGCACCTCAAATATTCAGTAAGTTGTTATCTTTACTCCTGAAATTATGTGTATTCTACCAAGAACTTTCCATTGCCATATTTGTAAAGTGTTAAGGCATTTATATTCTCTCTCTGAGAATAAATAACTCCTCCAATCATTTCATTTTTCAAAAATAGGAATCAGCAGCCAATAGATTCCCAAAACCAACTCTGGCCTAGAACTTGAGCCATCTTTATGGCTGATGCAACAGGTGGGAAGATTGGAACGGTAACAATTAATTATTACCATATCAACAAAAAATAAAAAAAATTAAAAATACTCTAGTCAGTATTATTTTATAATTCTTTCTTTTAATTAAAAATGAACAGTCAGTGCTTGCTTCCCTCTCATAGTGAGAAATGAAATGTAAATTCTTTGATTTAAGTATTATAGCATAGGAGAAAATACCTGTCTTGTGTAATGAATTGGATGTACAAGAAATCCTAAAATAGTGTTCTGTCATAGCAACACAGCCTTTTCATTATTACACTTTTAATTGCAATTGTCAGCATTTTTTTATACTTTTATGTTATTGTAATTTATGGAGCTTTTAATTTATTGGCCATACCTGCAGCAAAGAATTCAAAAATACTATTATGAGAGAAGTGATTCCCACCTGCAACTTCAGGCCACCTCCTTCCTGGTTCTGTGTCTCACCGCCTCCACCTCCTCCTGCTTGCAATAACTCCTCTGTTCCCGGGGGCAGACTCTGATAACCTTGATGAACTGCCATTTTGATGCTTCGTGCTACTGGCTCAGTAGATGGGACACCATTTCCTTTTTGTTTCCCTGCTCCTGCTTTTGCTAGCAAATGACAAAATAATTTCTTGCTTTTATTTAGAAGATTGTCACTTGTCAAAGTATCAGCAGTCACGGGTTCATTTGTTAGAGAAGTTAATTCAGTTAGTGGAAGTTCACCATTTGCACCACAAAGTTGTAATGCTGCCAAGTCACTATTTGTATCACCACCACTTAAACCTCTCCTACTGTTTGATATTACTTCATTGTCAGTGCTCTTTTGAGCTCCTAAAGCAGCCTCCTGCTCAATTGCTGATGTCATATTCTTCTCAAGTTGTGTCAGTGTATCGAAAAGATGGCTGAGGTATGTCATTTTTGTTACAAATGGCTGCAAAGGATCAGCAGTTGGCATTCCTGCAGCAGCTTTTCCCCACATCTTGTATGGTGACCCATATGTGGTTCCAGGTTTCTTCCCTGAAGCTGGAGATGTGCTTACTAATTTCTGCTGTTGTACTACTTCACTGGCAGCTTGTAACATACTATTCTTGATGTTTGCTAGCTCACCAAGAATGTTATTCACAAACATGTCTTTTGCATTTTGGATATTGACAGGGTCAGCCATGGTAACACTTCTTTCACTGAAAAGATCCGTTGTTGAGCTTCCTTCACTATCAGAGTTGTCACTGATGATTCTCAGGAATTTCTCTAAATCACTTACTCTAATTTTCTCAGAGTCTGGAGAGTGACGTTTGGGAGATGAGTATGCACTGTCTTTACCAGTATTAGAATCATTAAGGTAATCGAAGAGCTGAGCCAAGAAGTATGGATATGCAGTTGTATCTACACCACTGCCAGAGTATCCTGTTGCACTAGGGTTTGTTGTATTAAGGGTCTGGAAAAGCTTTGCTAGAAATTCATTCTTTTTAGTGATGAAATAGGTTGGACTGAAAACTGGTGCACCATTGACAAGGGGTGCAAAGGGAAATGGCAAAACAGCATCGCTTTCTTTAATAACTGAACTTGTGGGATTGTTAACAGCAATATCATTTTCAACAGTGGGACTACTTTTCTTATATGCTGGTAACCAAAAGCTTGGTGGTACTATTGTTGGTTTTACAGTAGGGTTTATTGTATCAAAAGCACTACCCATTTGTGGTGCTGCCTCTGGTGAAGGTACTACATTGGCAAAAAGTTTGTTTAGAAAATCTGTTTTCTTATCTGAATAAGCTTTTGCCATTGGTGATATTAATGGATTCCATGACAGTGGTGGCTGAGGAGCAATACTTTGCTGTACTGAACCAGGCATTGCTCTTGTTTGCATTGTTCCAGGTTTCTTGTACTGTGGAATCCAGAAGTCAGGTGGCACTATCGTTGGTTTCACTGTTGTGCTGGTTTCGTCTAGGACATTTGCACTGTCTGTTTCTGGCTGTGGTGTAACACTAATACTTGTAAAAAGCTTATCCAGGAATTGTGTTTTCTTGTCTGTGAAGAGCTTTATCTTCTCTGTTGGACTAAGGATGGGCCCCCAAAATGGTGACGGGCCAGGAACTACACGGCGTTGTATAGAAGGAGTGTCATCATATGCTCTGATCAAATCTCTCTGTACTGTAGAGGCAGGTCCATCATTTGATGATAGCTGATCAAAAAGATTACTTAGAAATGCAGTTTTTGAGTTAATGAAGTCTTTAGGATTAACTCCTGATGTCTGAGGCACTGGAGAATCATTTGCAGTCATATCTGCTGAAGTAGAAACTCCAGCATTAGGAACAAAGTTGGTAATACCAGAAGATGAAAATAAACTGTCAAGCATCTGAGCTTTCTTGTTGATAAAAATGTTTGGGTCTACCACTGGGGGAAAGAATGTGGGCTTCACTGGAAGAAAGGGTCTGAGGCTTAGGAAAGGATTCATTGGGTTTGAAGAACTTGATGGTTTTGCAGCATATCCTGAAGATCCACCTTCATTAGCAACTTTCGTTAGGCCAGGGGGTCCATAGATGCCTCTTCTTTGCCCTGCAATTTTTAAAAAAAAGAATGTATAATAATAATAATATGAATATTTATATCCTCAATATATGAAAAAAATTGAAATGCAATTTTGAGAAGTGTCTGAACACAAAATTGTTTTCAAGCAGGTGATTATCAGTTTATACAATAATGAGGTGGAATAATATAAAAACAGAACAAAATTATTTTAATTAATGATGCAGAAGATATGATCTAAGTCTGAAATGAATCTTTTATTTTCACTGCTTCTATTTCTAAAATTATTTGATGTGGCAGTACAGGTTCATATAGACTTATCCATTCAGATTAATTAATTAGGTTAGTAGCCACACAAGTGTGTATGTGACACCTTAAATTATTTACATTCATAAAGGAAGTCATTCACCACACAGTTGAGGAACTGAGCAGTTGACAGGCACAGGAACAAGACTGAAATCATTGCTAAGCTTTCAGACAAAGTCGTTCCTCAGAAATAACTGGTCTATATAAACATATGCACACACATGGTTAAATTGTCCTGTAAGGATACATAATCGTAATGCTGCAGCCCAAAAAGTGTGGCTAGGATTTCAGTCTTCTTTCTGTGCCCGTTGACTGCTCACTGCATCATCTTTGTGTGAGTGAGTTATTTATATTCCACAGAAGATTTTCCAGTGTAAAATTATAATTTGTTTTCTCCATAATAAAGAGGAGCTACTATAAATATCTCATATATGCATGAGCCATATCTGTCTGACAGGAATGGATAAATATAAAATCTTAACTAATCATGTCATATTTATTGTTCTTCTGTAGAATATTAAGTATCAAAAACAAAAGGAGATTTCAAAAGACTTGTTTAGAATTGTTCCTGGGGTGCACCACTAGAAAGTGCTAAATTTTGTACACCTCACGGACCTAAGACAGCAACAATGGGTTCAGACGTGGCAAATTTGGGGTTCCAGATCTGCAGGCAGATCGGCATTGCTCAGCTCCTTATCAATATACAGTCTGATGTGCGAACTTTCATCAGCAGTGGTGAAGAAACAATGTGCTCTTCAGAGAAAAAATACCATGACTGATGTGAACTGGGTAAAAATCAAGTGAAACAATGTTAAGTGAAGCACATGTTAGCAGTTACCCTCTGGGGAATGTGGCACACACTTTTTGTAACAGACTTACTTGTTCATATGTGGATTTGTATGAGATGACTTGTTTTCATAGCTTCTATAGAATTCAATTAGAGTTTATAGAATCTTCAGAAAATTACTCCTAGGAGTTTCAGTAGGCTGGTAGGTAGTTAAAATGATGATTACATAAAGAAAGACCACATAATCTGCCATAATACATCTGGTATCTGGATCTGTAGAAGTCGAATGCCCACTGGAAGGAATGGACCTAGATGACCATTAGACGGCACAGTCCTGTCATAGCACTGGACTCGTACCACCTCTCATTACATGAATACGCCAGCCAATACTGTTCCTTATGGCTGATACAAATACAGCCACCCAGTGAATGGTAAGTCAGTTCTGTACTCACATCTGATATTGTCAGTTACTATCATTGCTGTATTATGGATTATTCAATAAAAACTTCACTTGACACTTAGTCTTTCTCTATGGTCACACTTCAGATTATGTCTTTTTTTCTCTTAGCCTGCTGACACCATTATGGTGAAGGTGTTCACTTTGCACTCCATTGTTTAAACAGATTGCTGTGGTATTGTCCTTGTCTATGTCTAGTCCACTGTCATCCACCCTGGTTTAGCTCAGCTTCTGCTTAGTGTCGTGTTCTCTTCTAGAGATGGCCCTTCCACCTTACAGCTTCAGGTGTTTCTCTCCTGGATTCTGATGCATGCATTGATATTCAACTACTTGTGGATATAGCAATATTCATCACAACATATCCAGTTTTAGCAGTAGTGCTTTTTCACCTGGATAATGGGAACTAATACTGTATCTGAAGTAATAGTGCCCGCCACAAATGAAAAAGTGTGGAATTTCATGAAGAAGATGAATGGTGAGCTAGATTAGACATCTGTATATATTAACATCCAACTCAATAATGTTTCCAGAATCCTGTAACTCCTAGTTTCATTGGACTTAAAATTGTACTCTATATTCCCTATGGTGTGACCTGTGCAGAGGTACATCAGATGTCCGTGTTAATAAGAATGCCATTAAGTTATGAGAACAAGGAAAAAATTCCACAGCTTGACAATAAGAGACTATATGATTTACATAAAAAAGTTATTATCAGTTATTTTGTCAAAGACAATTACAGTGGAAGCCAAGGGAATCAAAGTAGCTTGCAACTAGAAGAGAGAGTATTATCTAATGTAGCAGATTATCTCTAATCAAGACTTAAAGGTAAACCACAAAAATAATCAACTTGTCATCAAAAAGGCCAAATTTGTGCACTATGCACAAAACATCCAGAGACCAAAGCAAAGACAATTTAAAATATTATTTATGAAAGACAGCTGACTTTAGAATTACATTATCAATTGTTGTTGCTCAATGCCCTTCTGAAGTCTTGTATGAGAACATTTGGGGGGGGGGGGGGGGGGGTAATGCCTAAGCTGAACATCATTAGCTCTCTGTGCCCTTTATCACTTTATCTAAGATAAAAATCAGTATTTAGATTTATCAAAGCATTTCACTTAGGAAAGCTACAAAATTATGTGGAGACAGCATGTGTAGCCAGTACTTATAAGGGGTAGTCATATGAAAGTGATATGGAAGGGAAAAAGTAAATAAACTGTTTATTATTTCAAAATTAGTTGCCATAATTGTTAATACATTTGCTCCACTGTGAGACTAGATGGTCAGTGCCTTCATGGGAAAATGTGTGCAGTTGCCTATGGAACCATGAATTAAATGTGGTATTAAAAGTTATGGTATATATGGCTGTAAACTGTATATTTAAAGTGTATTTTTGACTCCTACTTCTATTGAAGAATCCATCCATGCTACACAGAAGCAGTAATCAAAAATAAATGAATGGACATTTTCAGTCTCTTTTAACTAAATAAGTGTTCTGTGTCTGACAGTTTACAATCTTGGATAAATTACCAACGAATTTTGTGCCTGCACACTCCACTCTTTTTTCATATGAAGCTAGTGTAAGCAAAGAACAGTGAAGTTAATTTTTTCTGCAAGTGTATTACACTTGTGAGTGACTTTGTTATTAACAAGCTGGGATAGCTTGTTTATAAGATGTCAGAGAATAAATGTATCAAGTAATAAGTATTCCTAATTGTGTAAATATTAATGCTATATTGGAGAAGACTGAATGGTTCAAAATGGTTCCAATGGCTCTGAGCACTACGGGACTTAACATCTTAGGTCATCAGTCCCCTAGAACTTAGAACTACTTAAACCTAACCAACCTAAGGACATCACACACAGCCATGCCCGAGGCAGGATTCGAACCTGCAACCGTAGCAGCCCCGCGGTTCCGGACTGCAGCGCCTAGAACCGCACGGCCACCGCGGCCAGCTGACTGAATGAAATACAAACAATAATGAGTAGTATCCTAGTCCCACAGTACTTTTTCCAAATAGTAAGTCATGTGTGTACCAAATTTTGTTGAAATGGCACCAAGTGTTCCAGATTTGTGTAGTGATGGCAGTAGTATTACACTTGCATGTATGATATGTCACCCCTTCCTACTGTCACCAACAGCCATAAGTATGAAACATCACAAGAACTGTTATCATTCTACCTAGTCACCTCAGAAACTATGGATTCAACACTAATATAGTTTGGTTTTAGTGACTTTTACTCATCATCCTATTCACATCCTCACTCCCATCCCTAAGGGTGCTAGGGATGTCTTACCCCCATTGCATATATGTTCCACAGTTATGCTTGCATGTAATCACTTTCCCAGTCCCAGCCTCAAAAACAGGGATGTTGGGGGTGTTGTATGATATTTTTTATTCAAATAATTACTTTATGAGGGCTATCTGAAGAAAAACAGTTGATGCCCATCTTAGAAATAGTCAAAGTTGAAATATGTAGTGGAAGACACAGAATTTCACTCAAGCAGGTGGATGGGAAATGAATTTGGAGAACATGGTATGGAAATAATATAATAATGTTGCAGGAAATGTATTTAACATATGTAGTGCTTCATACAGTAACATAAAGAGGTTGAGCTTGAATCATTTTGCAATAACAGAATAGATGGTGACAACTGGGAATTGTGTGTGTACATGAAAATGGTAACCTTTATCAAAGCAGGTTAAACAATTATATTTCCAATCAGACAACATTAAACAGCCAGATCAGACTTCTAGACAAATTCCAAGTGATCTTTTCTCCAATTAAAATAGTCCATATTTATTATGTGGAAATATTTATGGATGCTTTGTATATCTTCCACATTGACTGAAAACAGGACTGTTGTTTACTTTTGCATCACAATGTGAATCCATTAATTTCATCATTTGTGTTTCCTTGGCCATTATAAATTTTTTGAATGACAGAATCATTACACAACTGGCTGAATTTGTAACCTATATTTGTGTCACATCTTTGGGTACTAGCTCATTTTTGACACTTGAACAGTAGCAAGTTATGTGAACATGAAGTTTTGTGCATACTACACACTACGTAGTGGTATGAGTCACAGCTAAGCATTGTGTTATGTTGCATCCACAACTGTCTATAAAGCCAAATAATAAATTTGGTTCTTGGTTATTCCTCTGAGTAGTCATACACAGTTTTTATTTTTGCCACTGTGTAATTTGCACCAACATACACGTTGATGGAACATGTTGAAAAACAGCCTGATAACCAAAACTGAAGTGACATTAATTTACAGTACAAATTCAATGAGCTATGGAACCATGTCATCATTCATGTAATGAGAATCTGTTAGAAACAACAAAATTTTACACTAAAGATGGCTACTAGTTAGAAAAACAAATTATTTTTGAAACTATGTACACCTGCACATAGGTCAGTTGAGAAAAATGTAAATGGCTGAACTTTTACTCACAGTGCTAACTGTGGGATATTTGCTACTTTCTATAAATTTGTTTAATTCATTTAAGATTTGATAAGGAATCTTTCTGCCCAGTATTGTGTAAACTAAAGAATTTCCTCTTGTAATTAAGCAATTACTGCTGTCAAAAATTCTCAAAAGAACATGTGGCAGAAAATGTGGCTATACTGAAGAAAAAAATCAATCAGAGGTCATTTCACAAGTATATGTTTTAAGACTAAAGCAAGCTCTGGTTCCACAATGTACTTTTAGTGAATTGAGACTGCTGCATTACTGCTTGTTTATGTTGTAAACTGTTTCCACGGCATTCACTGAAGCAAGGTATCATAACTATAAATATATTTATTTATAAGAAGAAAATGTGTACCACATTTAATTTGACATAAATTTCACGAAGCTTTCATTCTCAGACAACTTCTCCAATGAAGATGCATGAAGTTTAATTGAAATAATGTTCAAAAAAATCAGTAAATATCTATTCTCTTTATCTTTATACTCAAAAAACACAGAAGTATAAGAAAAGGTGCAGTACTGACAGTTATTCTAATAGGGTTTCATTATAACTACTGATAACAAAGACATAACAACTGTCACTCATAGGATCTATAATTTGTGAAATGTTTGTTACTGAGAAGACAATCCAGAAATTGATGTATAGATTCTTAGATACAGTGTATGAACAATGATATTAATTGATGGTTTTTGTATTGTACTGTTCTGCTTTTGGAATGAAGAGGCAAGGATATCTTTGGTATTTAATTGCCTTTTTTTTTGTTTTTTAATGTCTCCAGTGAGAATAACACAATTACATCTATGCATACATTTTTTTTTGCTACTGCTACTGTTTTTCATCTTTTTGGCATATGAATTGGCCTTCAGCTATTCAGTATGCCAACAGTAACCTAAAAAGTGTTATTATCGACTTTTTCCAAAATACATTACTTGAATCAGTATATCTGAACCTCCAAAACTGTAAAGGCCATATAGTTATTCCTGTTGTCAATTGGTACTATTCTGTCACAGAACTGAAATGACAGTCTCTTTTGCAATGCAGAACAGTAAATTATCCAGATACTTTTTCTTACATAAATCCAAATTCCTACAATGTTAATGCCTCTACTCAGTCTGATTATGTAGGAGCCACTTAAGCAAATACCAACAGTGTACTAGATCATTCAAATAATAAGAAAGCATTGTGTCTGATTTATTGTCTACATACCTGCATTACTTGGTGCGAAACTTCTTTCTGCTGGGGAAACTGAGAAACAGGTTCCATCGTGTAAAAGAGATACCACTGTCAGAAACAGAACTGTCACAAACAGCACCATTGCTGCTTATTGTCCAAATAACTTCTGAAATGAAATGCAGAGCGAAGGAGGCTTTTATATAACTCATTACAGTAGCCAGAAGTCACATGCTGCTGCCAATGTGACAAGCATGGTGAAGTCTGTAAGAGGATTAGACATCTGCTTTTTTAAGCTTCTTATGAGATCAAGCAACACAGTACACGCTCCAGCTCTTGATGTGTCCTGCCTCTGCTACACCTTACTTGAAAGTACCATAAAACTGAGGCAGCACTCTTTTTATCACAACCCCTCATTAGTAAACAGGAAGAGATTTCCTGCTGGTTATTATTTTAAATTCAGTCATATGTTGCACAATACTTTAAAATTTGTTGTACATAAATGCAAGCAAAAGATGAGACATCAAAAAGATAACATACAATACATATTTCTCTTTTGGAAATGCATGCTTCTCCAAACTTATAATTTAAAAAAATCAGTTGACAAAAATTATGAAATCAGATATACATATGAAGATGTCTAGTACAAAAATGCAACCATAATTTTAAATGTGAATGCAGTATGGTTGAATGCAACTCATAAATAGGTTCAAGTTATTTTTACTAAAGTCCCTTTTCATAAAACCTTTCTTAACATTTGGTTTAGTTTTTTCTAGCAGCTGAGTAAACAATGCAGAATGATCAGAAATTCCTAAGTCTAAACAGAACTAGTTTTCACTACCGAACGCATAATTTGTTACGATGCTATCCATACAAGTAGCTGAATTGGCATTTTCTCTAGTGAATTCTCAAAAATTTAGTTTAAAACCAGAGTTGTGAATTATGTCAACAAACTGTTTTGAGCCACTGTTTACCTGAGAGCCCATGGCCCACCAGATGTTGGCTGGAGTGAGGAAGCATGCTTCTGACGTTTGAGCTAAGTGCAGCTATTGACATGGTACATACGTACTGTTTATTTTACATGTTATGCGAGTCTTTTGCCCTTTTGGACATTCTGTATTAATGTTGGACCATGCCTCTTTAGGCAGTTTGTAGTTTTAGTGTGTTCTGAAGAAGGCGTGGTTATCCGCACCGAAACCTAGGTCAACATCCGGTTTCAGTTTGCAATTGAGGCAGAATCCTTTATAATCATTAAATTATTCATGATTGTTGATGCGCTGCAATGTTAAAAGTTCTCAAATTGATATGACTATTGTGTTCATGTCGTTTGGTTCAACACAACTACTTTCAAAGGAGCACTCCTCATTTAAATAATCAAAATCCGTCTTTATTTCATATGTTATGCAGATACGGTATCGAGAAGCATGCATGAGCCCCCATGGGATCTTTCTTTTTTGCAAAAGCTGCTTGCTGCATTGAAAAGTTCAGTTTATTTAAAATTTTTATGGAGTCACTAGTTAACCAATGCTCATTTAATAATTTAATAATTTTTGCTTTAATTAATTTTTGCTTTAATTGAGGATAATTTGCAGTTCTTTGATTCTGATACTATCTGCCTTCAGACCATTCATATTCCAACACATTAAATAAGTTTTTTGCTTTTCTTTATCTGCCTAAGTACAGATTTTCGTATATTTCTTACTTCAGTGTTTTCTTCACAACAGTTACTAATAAAAAATCCTTCAGATGGGCTCGTGGTGAGACTCCTCTCTTGTTAAGGAGACAGGTGAATCCTGATGTTGATGTAGTTTTCATTATTGGTGTTGCTTTTTTTGTCTGGCTCTCTTCATTAGACCCTGTTTCTTCCTCACTTATTTCCACAAGACAGGGTGGAACTGCTGCTGCTGTTTTCATGTTGCTAGCATAAATTTTTCCTGCAACATATTCCTCGTGTGGTATCTACTGTTGACACTGTATATGTACTGCCAATCTCTGAGTGTTCTTTTGGTTCTGTTCCTGAGGTTTCTGGCACAGAGATAAATGGTCCATTTCCAGCCTTGAAAGATGTCACTTCTGTTGCCACACACTTCTTATTTATAGAATTACTCACAACACATTTGTCATTGAGAGGTATGGCTACAGAGATATCCTGTTCCAGGCATAATTTTTGATCTACTATTTCTAAAATCTCGCAAATAATGAATTTCTTTCCCACTCTGTTGAGATGGAGGCCGTGATTTGTGTGGAATCTTCTTCCAAGTTCACTTATATCCACAAATGTTGCATTTTTAAACTGTCTGCAGATATTTTGAATGGCTTTGCTTTTTGCACCTCTTCATTTACACAGGACCAGTTTGGTAGGTCATGGCAATGTGCAACGGAAACAAAATGATCACTTTTGTGTTTCTGAACTCAAGCAATCTTTGCTTAAGGGAAATTGTGAGTTCCTTTGTATTGTTCACTGCTATGTCGTATGATCCAGCAAGGAAAACAGAGAAATCATTTGTGCTCAGCTCCAATACTTTTTCACAGCTTACTGCAGTCACAGCTTTGAAACTGGCACCTGGTTTTACAATGGCATTGATTTTGTACATACATCTATTACTTAATTCGGTGGCTATTCCTCATCCTTGACTATCTGCAAACAGATCAATTTTAGCTGTGCTTGTTAAGGGAAGTTTACATGTCTTAAAAATACTATTGTGGACTGCTATGCTTTCTGTTGAACTAGTGATCTCGATCATTTTTCCTATGGGAGACAGCGATTCCCCAGTTTGTTTGCTTGAGTTTGCTGATTTTCTACTGTTCATTTTTTTCTGTGGTGCAATACTTTCTTGTTTCAGGCCTATCTCTTTTGTACAGTCCTGTTTATCTCCACTTGGTTCACTGTTGTTGTTGTTGTTGTGGTCTTCAGTCCCGAGACTGGTTTGATGCAGCTCTCCATGCTACTCTATCCTATGCAAGCTTCTTCATCTCCCAGTACCTACTGCAACCTACATCCTTCTGAATCTGCTTAGTGTATTCATCTCTTGGTCTCCCCCTACGATTTTTACCCTCCACGCTGCCCTCCAATACTAAATTGGTGATCCCTTGATGCCTCAGAACATGTCCTACCAACCGATCCCTTCTTCTCATCAAGTTGTGCCACAAACTCCTCCCCAATTCTATTCAGTACCTCCTCATTAGTTATGTGATCTACCCATCTAATCTTCAGCATTCTTCTGTAGCACCACATTTCGAAAGCTTCTATTCTCTTCTTGTCCAAACTATTTACCATCCATGTTTCACTTCCATACATGGCTACACTCCATACAAATACTTTCAGAAATGACTTCCTGACACTTAAATCTATACTCGATGTTAACAAATTTTTATTCTTCAGAAACGCTTTCCTTGCCATTGCCAGTCTACATTTTATATCCTCTCTACTTCAACCATCATCAGTTATTTTGCTCCCCAAATAGCAAAACTCCTTTACTACTTTAAGTGTCTCATTTCCTAATCTAATACCCTCAACATCACCCGACTTAATTCGACTACATTCCATTATCCTCGTTTTGCTTTTGTTGATGTTCATCTTATATCCTCCCTTCAAGACACCATCCATTCCGTTCAACTGCTCTTCCAAGTCCTTTGCTATCTCTGACAGAATTACAATGTCATCGGCAAAGCTCAAAGTTTTTATTTCTTCTACATGGATTTTAATACCTACTCCAAATTTTTCTTTTGTTTCCTTTACTGCTTGCTCAATAAACAGATTGAATAACATTGGGGAGAGGCTACAACCCTGTCTTACTCCCTTCCCAACCACTGCTTCCCTTTCATGTCCCTCGACTCTTATAACTGCCATCTGGTTTCTGTACAAATTGTAAATAGCCTTTAGCTCCCTGTATTTTACCCCTGCCACCTTTAGAATTTGAAAGAGAGTATTCCAGTTAACATTGTCAAAAGCTTTCTCTAAGTCTACAAATGCTAGAAACGTAGGTTTGCCTTTCCTTAATCTTTGTTCTAAGATAAGTCGTAAGGTCAGTATTGCCTCACGTGTTCCAGTATTTCTACGGAATCCAAACTGATCTTCCCCGAGGTCAGCTTCTACTAGTTTTTCCATTCGTCTGTAAAGAATTCGCGTTAGTATTTTGCATCCATGGCTTATTAAACTGATAGTTCGGTAATTTTCACATCTGTCAACACCTGCTTTCTTTGGGATTGGAATTATTATATTCTTCTTGAAGTCTGAGGGTATTTCGCCTGTTTCATACATTTTGCTCACCAGATGGTAGAGTTTTGTCAAGACTGGCTCTCCCAAGGCCGCCAGTAGTTCCAATGGAATGTTGTCTACTCCGGGGGCCTTGTTTCGATTCAGGTCTTTCAGTGCTCTGTCAAACTCTTCACGCAGTATCGTATCTCCCATTTCATCTTCATCTACATCCTCTTCCATTTCCATAATATTGTCCTCAAGTACATCGCCCTTGTATAGACCCTCTATATACTCCTTCCACCTTTCTGCTTTCCCTTCTTTGCTTAGAACTGGGTTTCCATCTGAGCTCTTGATGTTCATACAAGTGGTTCTCTTCTCTCCAAAGGTCTCTTTAATTTTCCTGTAGGCAGTATCTATCTTACCCCTAGTAAGATAGGCCTCTACATCCTTACATTTGTCCTCTAGCCATCCCTGCTTAGCCATTTTGCACTTCCTGTCGATCTCATTTTTGAGACGTTTGTATTCCTTTTTGCCTGCTTCATTTACTCCATTTTTATATTTTCTCCTTTCATCAATTAAATTCAATATTTCTTCTGTTACCCAAGGATTTCTACTAGCCCTCGTCTTTTTGCCTATTTGATCCTCTGCTGCCTTCACTACTTCATCCCTCAAAGCTACCCATTCTTCTTCTACTGTATTTCTTTCCTCCATTCCTGTCAATTGTTCCCTTATGCTCTCCCTGAAACTCTGTACAACCTCTGGTTCTTTCAGTTTATCCAGGTCCCATCTCCTTAAATTCCCACCTTTTTGCAGTTTCTTCAGTTTTAATCTACAGGTCATAACCAATAGATTGTGGTCAGAGTCCACATCTGCCCCTGGAAATGTCTTACAATTTAAAACCTGGTTCCTAAATCTCTGTCTTACCATTATATAATCTATCTGATACCTTTTAGTATCTCCAGGGTTCTTCCATGTATACAGCCTTCTTTCATGATTCTTAAACCAAGTGTTAGCTATGATTAAGTTGTGCTCTGTGCAAAATTCTACCAGGCGGCTTCCTCTTTCATTTCTTAGCCCCAATCCATATTCACCTACTACCTTTCCTTCTCTCCCTTTTCCTACACTCGAATTCCAGTCACCCATAACTGAATAATTTCTTTTATTTCATCATACATTTCTTCAATTTCTTCGTCATCTGCAGAGCTAGTTGGCATATAAACTTGTACTACTGTAGTAGGTGTGGGCTACGTATCTATCTTGGCCACAATAATGTGTTCACTGTGCTGTTTGTAGTAGCTTACCCTCATTCCTATTTTCCTATTCATTATTAAACATACTCCTGCATTACCCCTATTTGACTTTGTGTTTATAACCCTGTAGTCACCTGACCAGAAGTCTTGTTCCTCCTGCCACCGAACTTCACTAATTCCCACTATATCTAACTGTAACCTATCCATTTCCCTTTTCAAATTTTCTAACCTACCTGCCCGATTAAGGGACCTGACATTCCACGCTCCAATCACTGTTAGCTTCACCATTACAGTCCTCATCTGACTAATTCGTATGAATTTTTATGCACTAAATTTAAACTGTTCACACAGTTTATTGCTTTCTGACAGCTGTTTTTCTTTGAAACTTTAATTCATTATTTGCTTCCTACTTCCGTTTTCTACACATTTGAAAGAACAAGCCAGTGTGACATAACTGTAATGCATAAACTCCCTTAAGCAACAGCATTTTAACTAGACAATGGGAAGTCCAGGTAGGAATAGCAACAATATTATGAAAAGGATAGATTACTAATCACCATAAAGATGACACATTGAGTTGCAGAAAGGCACCATTAGAAGACTGTTACATATTTAACCCTTCCAGAAAGCTAAATACGAAGGTTGGAACTTTAATAGTGGCAACTATTTATTTACAGCTCATACAAAGTAGATACATGTTTCAAAGTTTTACTGACCTTCAAAGTAGTCACCAGCATTGTGTATAACCCATTGCCAGCGATGTGGAAGTCATAGGATACTCTTAGTAGTGTCAATTAAGTTCATAGTTCGAGCGACGCGGTCTATTGCCTGACGAATTTGTAACAGTTCTGAAGCAAATGCCATGAAGTGTTTCGTTCAGTTTAGAAATCGAGTTGAACTCATGAGGGCTTAAGTCAGGAGAGTGCAATAGGAGGTATAGCACTTACCAACCCCATCAGTCAAACAAATCAGTAACAGCTTGCAATGTACGTGCGTGAATATTGTCCTACACAATCATGGTCAGGTCCTGCAGAAAGTATCATCACTTCTGTCTCTAAGCTGATCGTAGGTTGTGTTCCAAAAGTGAACAGCACAGAGACAGAAGTGATGACACTTTCTGCAGGACCTGACCATCATTTTGCAGAACAATACTCAAGCACGTACAGTGCAAGCTGTTACTGATTTGTTTGACTGATGGGGCTGCTAAGTGCTATACTACCTACTGCACTCCCTTGACTTAAGCCCTCATGAGTACAACTCAATTTCTAAACTGAAAGAAACACTTCACGGCATTCACTTCAGAACTGCTACAAATTCGTCGGGCAATAGACTGTGCTGCTCGAACTGTAAACACAATTGCCACTGCTAAGAGTAACCTACGACTTCCACATCACTGGCAACAGGTTATACACAATGCTGGTGACTACTTTGAAACATGTATCTATTTTGTACAAGCTGTAAATAAATAGTTGTGACTACTAAAGTTTTCATTGTGCCTGTCTGCAACTCAGTGTATCTTCGTGGTGAGTAGCTTCTTCATCATCATCATCATCATCATCACCATCATCATCATCATCATCTTTGGCCTCTGGCCAGGCCTGTATGGAACATAGGCCTCTCCATCATCTTCTGTCTTGCCATCATCTCTCCATCTTCACCTTGGTCCAGTCTTTTTCTTTCTTCTGGATGCATTCCTCTACTCCTTTCAGCCATCTGTCTCTCAGTCCTAATCTTGGTCTCTTTCCTTCCAGTTTCATCTCATGTATCCTCCTGGGTATTCTCTTCTCCTCCATTCTCTTAACATGTCCATACCATCTCAGCCTTGATTTCTCTATCTCCTTCTGTAATGGTTCCAAGTCTCTGATCCCCTCATTTCTTAACCTGTCTATGTTTGTCAATCCAACACTGTTTCTCAAGAACTTCATCTCACCAGCTTGTACTTCGCTTTTCTCTCTTCCTTTCATAACCAAGATTTCTGTTGCATATGTCAGGATTGGGGCATAGTATGACTGGTATATAACCTTTTTACTGATTTGGGGTACATCCTTGCTCCATATCAGGCTTCTGACACTCTTCCAAAATGCTTCTGCTTTTGTCCCCCACTCATTTATTTCTCTGTCGTTTTCTCCATCTTCCTGTATCAGGCTTCCTAGGTACCTGAAACTCTCCACTCTCCTAAATCATTACCCATCAATTGTTGTGCAAGTTGTCCCTCTCTCCTTCTTTCTTGTTGTGATAATCATCACACTCTTACTTATACTACATTTCAGCCCATATTCTTGTACTGTTCGTTCCCATACATCCAACTGTTCTTGTACTTCCTCCTCCTTATTTCCCCAAATCATAAGATCATCTGCAAACACCATAGGTTTCATCTTTCTTTCATCAATTACTTGTGCAACTGTACTCATTATAGCATCCATCACTACAATGAAGAGTAATGGTGAAATTGCACTTCCCTGCCTCAAGCCATTCTTCTGTTCAATCCAAGCTAATCTCTCTCCTCCCAATTTCACACAGCCCACACTTCCATGGTACATTTTCCTTATCCTCCAACTAATCTGTTTTGCTACTCCTATGTTCTCCAGGGTTTTCCACACTTTGCTTCTAAGTATATTATCATACGCTTTTTCAATGTCCAGGAAGGTCTATTTCATACTCATAGTGCTGTTCCTGCAGTTGTTTTACAGCAAAAATTAGATCCACCATGGACCTTCCTCTTCTGAAGCCATGTTGCTCTTCTCTCATTCTTCCTTCTAATTTTGCCCAATTCTTGCTTTCAAAAATTTCTCAAAACTCTTTGCACAATGACTCATCAATGTTATCCCCCAGTAGTACTTGCACTCTTTTCTATTTCCCTACTTAAAGATTGGGACAATTATTCCCTTCTTCCAGTCTTCTGGGATCATCTTCTGTCTCCACACAATTTTCATTACTTGATATAGCCATTGTATCCCCACCTCTCCTGCTGCTCTCACCAACTCTACAGTTAGCTCATCCAGACCTGGGGACTTCCCCCCCCCCCCCCCTCCATCTTGCCCAATGCCTCTTCCACTCCCCCTTCCATGTAAGGTCTTTTCCTGTTTGCTGTTCCTCCTCATCCAGGTCTCCAATCGGGTTCAGGAGTTCTTCAAAATATTCCTTCCACATATTCTTGAGTTCCTCTTTATTCTCTACATCTTGTCCACTTTTGTTCACCATTCGAGAATAATCTTTTGTACTGTTCTTCCTCTTACTTTTAATCATCCCATATAACACCTTTTTGAACCTTCACTACCCTCCTCCATCATTCTGGTCCACTGTTCCATCCACTTTCTTCTTTCCTCTACCACCACTCTTTTTGCTTCTTTATTTCTTGCCTGACACTTTTCTCTTGTCTCTACTGTCCTCTTCTGAAACCATACCCTAAAGGTTCTATTCTTCTTCTGTACCATATCCTTTCGTTTCTCATTCTACCAGGGTGTTTCTTTCCAGCTCTTTTCGTTGCTTGTCCTCCCACATATTGTTTCCACCGCACTTATTACTGTTCCCTTGAATTGACCCCATTCACCTTCTATTGTTTTTGGTTCAGCCTTTGGGTTGCATTCCTTTACTACTTATACGTACTGTAGCCTGCTTTCTTCCTCCTTCAACTTCCATACCCTTATACGTCTTTCCTTGTTTTCTGTCCCTTTATTATCCTTAGTCCCTCTCAAGTTCATTACCAGCAAACGGTGGTCGCTACCCAAGGCCTATGATGGTATTACCTTAATGTCAATTATGTTCCTATTCATCTCACTGTCATATAGAAAGTAAACTATTGACTTTCCCTTTAAGTCTTGACTGTACTAGGTAATCTCTCTTTTCCTGAGCCAAGTAGCTTCTTAATCTTATTAATTCCACCGCTTTAGAAACAGTTACCACTACCTACCCAATCACACACTTGAAATGCCTGGGCTAGCAGGACAGAGCAGATTAGGTTGTGGAAAGGGGTCAAAATAAGTTGCTGTCAGTTGCACTCAACATGCAAACTTTATTTATTAACACACAATATTACAACAAGGATGCAAAACACCGAAATCTTTAATTGATGTCCTTTGATTAACTTGAGATCGGCTGAAGTTCAGACTCAAAATCCAAGACACAAGGCCTAAGCAAGAAATTGAAATACGAGGTTCTTCTGGAGGTTTCAACCAAAACTATTTTCTAAATCTTCAATATAAACAGGCTGAAGGCCTTAGCAATTTAATTTTAATGGAACTTATCTGGAGGCTGCATGTTAAGCAATAAGAGGAGTTTCAATCAAAAGGCAGAAGGCCTTAACCTAAAACATTTCATGCAAAATTTGGCTGAAGGCCCCATATAAAACCATAACAGTCTTGCGCCAGAAGGGCAAGACAAGAACATTAATTGAAGAGATATCGAAACTCAGCTGAAGGCCGCACATCAGCAAATAATTTAATGACTTAATCCCTAGAAAGAAGAGTATCAATTTTAAAAGGCAGAAGGCCGTATCTTAAAACATTTCATATAAAATTCATCTGAAGGCCCTTATAAAGAATAACAATCTCATGCCTTAAGGGAAGTCAAGAACATTAATTTAAGAGATATGCGTCCAATAGTCAGCAACATGGGAGCAGCAATCTATGAATTTGCCGAACACCTGACGGCTATCCTTAGTCCATTTGTGGGAAAATGCGAACACCACATCCGCGATTCCATCTACTTTGTGCAACGTATACAAGAACTTCGGCTCCAGGATAGCGACTTGTTAGTGAGCTTCAACGTAGTGTCCCTCTTGACTAGGGTACCACTGAAAGACTCCATCGATCTGATAAGCAAGAAATTCGACAACAACCTAACAAGGCTCTTCGAGTTCGTGCTGATCTCAACATACTTCCTGTTCGATGGAAATTATTATGAACAGACAGATAGCGTCGCCATGGGATGCTCACTTTCACCGGTTGTAGCCAACTTTTTTATGGAGTATTTCGAGCAGAAGGCGCTAGAACAAGCCAAACAAAAACCAATTTGTTTCTTCCGCTACGTGGATGACACGTTCGTTGTTTGGCCACATGGACGGGACCATCAGTTGCCACTACAACTCCCAGCGTGAAGGCATTTTGCGCACACTTGTTCACAGGGCATGATCGATCTGCGATCAGGAGAGCCTTCCAGCAGAACTGCAGCACCCCGAGACAACATTTCGGAAAAATGGGTACAACCAGAAGCAAATAAGACATGCACTCAGAGAGACTGCGCCAAGAGAACAAGAAGAAGAAAAAGAAGAGCACAAGTCATTGGCGTGCGTTCCGTTTGTCGGAAACACCTCAAGAAAAATCGGTAGTATCCTGGGGAAACACAATGTGAAATGTGTATTCTGACCCCAGCAAAAACCTTGACTCTACTGGGTTCAGTGAAAGATGACCTAGGCCTTCGAAAACCAAGCGTTTGTCAAATTCCCTGTCGGTGCGGAAAATCATACATTGGGGAGACAGTCCGCACTGTAGAAGAGAGATCCTGCAAACACAAGCACCATACCGAATTACGCCAGGCTACTAAATCAGCCGTGGCTGACCATTGTATAAAGACTGGCCATACTATGGACTATGAAAAAACAAAAATACTCTGTCAATCCTTCTACTTCTGGGACTGCGTTACTAAAGAGGCCATCGAAATCCGACTACAGGACGATCTAATTAATAAAGACAGCGGCCTTCAACTTAGTCAGGCTTGGAACCCTGGACTCTGCCTGGAGAGAAAGATGCGGTCCCAGAGATCGAGGACCGCCCCTGACGGCGGCAGGAGGGACACTGCAGACCCCAGTTCAGACCAAGGCGCCGCTTCTCCCACCACCTCCAGTATCCGCCGCACCAAAGACACCAGGAGAGGAACGGTGGAGGGGGTAACGGCTAGTATACATAGGGCGCCGAGAGGAACAGCACAGCATTCGTCAGGAACCACCTGAAGATGGCAGCATGTACGACTGCCGAAATATTGTGGAGAAATTACGACGCTACCTTGTTGGATATCCGAGAACTGTTCAAATTTAACAGATATTAATACTCGGCTGAAGGCCACACAATAACAAAATGTTTAATGGGTTAAGGCCTAGAAAAAGAGTTTCAATTTAAAAGGCAGAAGGCCTTATCTTAAAACATCTCATATAAAATTAGGCTGAAGGCCCCATATAAAAGAATAACAATCTCATGCCTTAAGGTCAAGACAAGAACATTAATTTAAGAGATATTGATACTCGGCTGAAGTCCACACATCAATCAAACAACTAAAACCCAAACAGGGAAATTGCTATGTAATACACAAGGAACAGCGCTCAGGAGTTTCCAAGGGTCAGTCTGAGATTGTGACACTAACACTCGTTTAGGTGAGACAGGCAGCCTGTCCAACGACTTCTTAATCTGAAGGCAACCCAAACGACAGACAGCCGACTGACCAATCAACAAAATCATTTCTGCTCCATGCAACCAGTAAAACGACCACAAGATTTCAATACAATGACGCACAGAATATTGGCGCAACCAGTAAAACGACCACAAGATTTCAATACAACGACGCACAGAATACTGGCGCCCACAACGACCAACAACACCTCAGCTGTGGAACTAGAAGCTGCGCTGGACAGCAACAACCCAATGAGGAAAATACACTGCCGAAAATTACGTAAATGACCAGGGCAGGTAACCGCAACGTCAACAGCCACAAGGCAGAAAATACCGCTGGTCAACTTCAATAACAGGGAATATATCAAGTTAAACTTCAGAGGAAGATGGCTGGAATCTTGGCTGACTTGAATACACACATGTTGTTGCTCACGGGAATGTCCCAAAAGCGACAACCAGGATCAAATGAAGAAATGTAAACAACTGAGGCTCGATGGTAGGTTAAGTGAGGACTCAACTTTCATGTCCAAGATTGGCGAGCGACGAACTTCGTTGCACCCACAAGCAGCACCTCACACTGCAACTGCACGTGTACACCGTGAGTGGCCCCGGCCAGAGTACGCCCGACGAAGACTTCCTAAGACTTCCTTGCTACTCCACACCAACCGACCAACTTGTCACTCACCGTCCAGCCAGATATTATGTCCGCCACACCACAGATAGAACCACAGGACTGCAACCAAGATTTAACCCAAGACAAGCATGAGTCGAGTCAGCCACAGCTCAATCTCCGCCCGCCACCCCCCCCCCCCCCCTCAAACTCAATGCCAGGGGGGGGGGGGGGCTGGGGAGGGGACACTCACTCTCTGGGCTACCTGAATTTAACTTGGCTAAGGTGAACCCGGTAATGCTTACCAGAGCGGTTATCCTTCACCAACAGATTTACTGGGCCTAAAATATGCACGATGGTGCAAGGCCCCAGAAAACGACGAGTAAATTTACTCAGATTCCCAAAACGCACCTGCCTACCGGAGAAATCATGGACATAGACCTGATCTCCTGGCCTCCCGCTAGAGGTTCCCCAATTACAATTGTAACGCGCAGCTTGTTTATTATGGGCTCTGAGTATATTCCGTCTGGCATGGTTCCAGTTTTCCTTGATGACTTGAGGACTAATATCCACCGGAATTAGATATTGAATTTCCCACAACTTCGAAAGAGGGGAATTACATGGATAGGAAAGGATCAAGGATGCGGGTGTAGCTCTCAAAGCTTGATGACTGGCAGTATTAAACGCAAAATTAAGCCAAGGAAGACTAGAGTCCCATTTACTAGGCGTTTTCTGATGATAAATAATCAACGCAGCTTTAAGATTTCGGCTAACTCTCTCCGCAAAGGATCCCTGCCGATAATACAGTATAGTCGTGATATGCTTGACACTGTTCTGAAAATAGAACTTGAAAGGAGCCGAAAGAAAGGCTGGAGCATTATCACTAACAAGTTGCTTAGGTGGGCCAAAGACACTGAACACATTAGTTAAATGAGAAATAGTGGTGGTAGCACTAAGATTGCGGCTCGGAAGGAGCCAAGTAAATATGGAGAACCCATCGATAATAACTAGCACATATCGATTACCTTTCTTAGTACGAGGCAAAGGTCCTAGATAATCAATATAGTGTTTGTGCATAGGACAGGACTCACGCTCAGAACTCAACAAACCCTGTTGAAGAGCTTTCTTGGGTTTGGCTGCATTTCACAAGCGACATTGGGATACCATCTCCCTCACAACCCGGTCCATGGAGGGCCAAGTTAGCTGCTCCTTGATTTTTTGGATAGTCTTGTAAGTTCCTAAGTGGCCACCCACCAACGAATCATGAAAGTAACGAAAGACCAGGTGCACCAAAGCTACTGGAAAACAGACCTTGCACTCCTTAGCATCCCCCACCCTCTTACATAGAATATCACTCTTAACAAAATACTCATCCGACAGCTCTCCCGCCAACAGGGGTTGCTTAATCGGGCCCCAAATAGGGTCCTGATCCTGATGCTGAGTGACATCATCGAACAAGAGAGGAATTTCACCCAACACAATACAATTAAGACTGTCTCCCTCTATCTCCCGGTGGACTAGATTTGGCGAACATCCGGCTGAAGACATCTGCAAGGATATCTTCAGAGCCTCTCGCATGTTTAACATAAAATTGAAATGCCAAAATGCGTACCGCCCACCTGGCAATACGGCTAGTTTTACGCGGTCTAGCCAACACTCAACTCAAAGCCTGACTGTCGGTTTCTAGCTGAAAAACCCAATGTTCAAGATAGAAGCAGTACTTCTCCAATGCAAACAAAATGGTCAATGCCTCGCACTCGTAGACGGAGTACTTAAGTTCGGCACCAATTAACTGACGAGATGCGTAAGCTAAAAGCTACCTCTGCCCTGCGAACTCCTGGAGGAGAATAACTGAAATACCAGCATTAGATGTGTTAGTTTGGACAATAAACCTTTAATTAAAGTCTGGTACTTCGAGAACTGCGGGGCTGGATATGGCTGCCTTAATGTGCTCGAACGCAGCCTCATGGGCGGGTCCCCATTCAAAACGCATGCCCTTCCGGCGCAATTCGTTCAAGGATGCTGCCAGCGGAGCAAAATTTGGGACAAAACACCTAAAATAGTTCACCGTGCGTATGAAACTAGCAATTCCGTGCTTTTCAGTAGGCGGAGGCAAAGCCCATAAGGCCTTAGTCTGCTCTTGCTCGATGCAAATACTCTGACCCGACACTATGTGACCTAACAAGGGAACCTCCCCATCGCACCCCCCTCAGATTTAGTTATAAGTTGGCACACGGATAGGCCATGAAAAACTGAACACAGATCAATTGAGAAAACAGGAAGAAGTTGTATGGAACTATGAAAAAAATAAGCAAAATATACAAACTGAGTAGTCCGTGTCCAAGATAAGCCACATCAAGGTACATGTACACTGATGAGCACCGTGGTCCCGTGGTTACCGCGAGCAGCTACGGAACGGAAGGTCCCTGGTTCAATCCTCCCTCGAGTGAAAAGTTTTAATTTTTTATTTTCAGACAATTATCAAAGTTCATGCACTCAGACATGATCAACTTCGCTCTCCAAAATTCCAGGACATGTTCAGATTTGCTTGGACACATGCAGGATTTGACGGTCTACACACGGAAAAACTTGACAGAGCACAGGGAAAACTGTGCGACTGTGAAACTTGCATTCATTTGTTGCCGTTTATGTGACAAACTCTTATGTTTTCATCACTTTTTTGGGAGTGATTATCACATCCACAAGAAAACCTAAATCGGGCAAGGTAGAAGAAACTTTCTACCCATTCGCCAAGTGTGCAAGATAGGTGGGTCGACAACATATTCCTGTAATGTGAAGCACATGCCGTCACCAGTGTCGTATAGAATATTTCTGACATGTTTTCCTGTGGAGGAATCGGTTGACCTATGAATTTGCGATCAAATGTTTTTGGTTCCTATTGGAGAGGCACGTCCTTTCGTCTACTAATCGCACGGTTTTGCGGTGCGGTCGCAAAACACAGACACTAACCTTATTACAGTGAACAGAGACGTCAATGAATGAACGGTCAGATCGTAACTTTGCGAAAATAAAGTAAGTAAAATTTTTACTCGAGGGAGGACTCGAACCAAGGACCTCTCGTTCCGCAGTTAGTCACTCTAACCACAGGACCACAGTGCTCCTCAGCTTACACAGTCCTTGATGTTGCATATCTTACACTTGGACTACTCAGTTTGTATAATTTGCTTATTTTTTCATAGTTCCACACAACTTCTTCCTGTTTTCTCGATTGATCTGTGTTCAGTTTCTCAAGGCCTATCCACTGTGTCAATTTGGGAGGTTCCCTTGTAAGAAGGACACCTACTGCCTGGCTAAGGTCATCTTACTAGGTTTAACAGTCAACCTGGCTCCCTGTAATCTCAAAAGAACTTGCTGGATATGATCCAAATGGCCCTGAAATGAACAACTATAGATAACTAAGTCGTCCAAATAATTATACACGCAGACTAACTTCAGGTCACCAAGAATATTATCCAGAAAACAAGTGAGAACAGCGACACCAGTCGCTAGACCAAAGGGGACTCTGTTAAACTCAAACAAATTCCAATCAGTACAAAATGCAGTAAAATGTTGACACTCTTCAGCTAATGGAATCTGATAATAGACCTGGTTCAAATCAAGAACAGTAAACCAATTAGCGCCAGTAAACCAAGTGAAAGAACTATGCAGATCAGGCAGGGGCACCGATTTGAGAACAACCTTAGCGTTCAAACAGTGGTAGTCAACCACAGGTCTGAAATCGCGCCCCTGATCCTTAGGAACAAGGAATATGGGGGAACCATAAGGAGATGTAGAAGGCCTAATCACACTTGTTGGAGCATTTGCGACATTTTTGCCTCGAGTATCTTCACCTTAGGGAGTGAGATTCGATATGGGGAGTGACTGACTGGAATATGGTCGGATAGATGGATATGATAATTAAAAACATTAGTAACCCCCAAGTTATCTCTAAGAAGCTGAGGAAAACTGTGTAACAAATCCTGTAATTGAGAAGCCTGATGTGGCGAGAGATGGACAAGATCAAACTCATTAGCCACCGCCTCAATGGCCAATGTGCCGACATTTCAATGCAGAATACGTTTAGTACACTCACAGAAACCAAACTTCTCTACAGGAGCGAACTTAAAGAAAAATGTGTGCCCAGAATAATCGAAGACTAATCCAGTCTTATTGATGAAATCACACCCCAAAATTAGATCAACCGGAAATTCCTTAACCAAAGCTAATGACATAGGCCAGGAAAAATCCCCCACCGATATATTCCCTCGGACCCAACCGTGCAGAAGCAACACTTGGCCATTGGCCACCCAACATCTCTGCACCAGAGAATGGACTGACCGAAGTTTCATAAGATGCCCAAATTCCGAAAACCACTCGAAGCTCAATAATGAAAAGGAGCTACCAGAATCCGAAAGAGCACATATCGGTTCCCCACCCAAACATAAGGCAAGGGCGGTGATGAGGGAGCGACAACGCGGGTATGCCAGGGTCTAAAGGCTCAATCTCAAGGTTGCTGCTCAGCTCGGCATCATTTATTGGCTCTGGGTGCACGAGACTGAATGCAAGAGCGCACCAAATGAGCCGTATTGCCACACCTGAAACAACGTGGGGGTTCACTTCTAATGACTTCAGCGGATGTAGAGACTTGGGAACCAGCACCAACAGCCTGCCCCTTAATGTTGTGACATACATAATTCCCAAGTGGCAATACCGATACTGCTACAACCACATCACGGAGCTCTTCCCAGGTTGAAGGCTGCTTATGGAAGACAAAATGTGACTTATCCACTGTGCACATTCCCCTAAGAACAATAGACACCTGTTCTTGTTCAGGCAAATCAATTAACAAGGCCAAGGAAGTCATCTGAATCTATCGACATACTGATGTAACTGCTGCTTATCACGCTGCACTTCTCAAATGTAATGACACTCAAGCTGTTTTTGAACTCTGGTGGTCAACCTCTGCCTACTCACAAGCTCTATCAATTGCTGTAAGGAGAACCCTTCTGCCATGGCTCGCGAGAGGAGATTCTGCAATTCACCTCTAGCCAGCAGGTACAATGGTGAAAAAATTACTGGGTGCAGAACACGTGTTGTTCAAGCTGAACCAACAATCATAATAATTTCTTGACCTGTTCAAGATGCTTCACAACTAATTCAGTAATTTCTCGGAATATGCCAGAGGATAAGGCAACTTGGCAAATATTGTGTCTATCTTGACAGATTACGTAACAGTACCACCCCCGGCAGGCTCTCACCTTCTCCCTGACACAGCGAGTCCCGCTCTTCAATCCTCTTCCCATCCAACTCTAAACACGTAAGCTTAAACTGTAATACACTAACCAAAGCTCCCAATTCAACCGTTAGTTTTTTATGATGATCTTCCAAGGCTAACATGCCCAAATCCGCTATCTGATTAGTTAAATGCATTAACTGTGCCCACACCATATCCAGCTGACTGTCACTAGGTTGGGTTCCTTCCAAAACACGAATAGTGTCCTCAAGGCCTCTAACAGCCTTAAACAAAAATTCAATGGCCGCTCCTGTATCACCCATCACTGCTGGCATTATGTCAGCTGGACGAAGAAAGGCAGCACGCAAACAGGCCACTAAATCCGGCACACTGCCCTCAATAGGTTGGTGCCTTATTGCCGACTCGTTCACAGGATGGTCCTTCCTGAGCAGGCCGATCCCTGGACTCTGTCTGACTGCCATTAGAATACACCTGAAACAGTCAAAAACCAAAACAATATGGTGCCACAGAACAGAAACAAGGATGAAACTGACAATAATTGGAATGGCAAGCACAAACATAACGACACTCTGCTACCAGTGAAATGCCGGGGCTAGCAGGACAGAGAGGATTAGGTTGTGGAAAGGGGCCAAAATAAGTTTCTGTCAGTTGCACTCAACATACAAACTTTATTTATCAACACATAATATTACAACAAAGATGCAAAACAGTCAAAACTTTAATTGACCTCCTTTGATTAAATTTATATCAGCTGAAGGCTGCACTCAAAATCCAAGACACAAGGCCTAAGCAAGAAACTGAAATACAAGGTTCTTCTGAAGGTTTCACCAAAAAATATTTTCTGAATCTTTAATCTAAACAGGCTGAAGGCCTTAGCAATTTAATTTCAATGGAACTTGGCTGGAGGCCGCATATTAAGCAATCAGAGGTGTTTCAATCAAAATGCAGAAGGCCTTATCTTAAAACATCTCATGCAAAATTCGGCTGAAGGCCCCATACAAAAGCATAACAATCTTATGCCTTAAGGGCGAGACAATATCATTAATTTAAGAGATATGGATACTCTGCTGAAGGCCACACATCAACCAAATAACTAAAACCCAAACAGGGAAATCACTGTGTAACACACAAGGAATGGCATTCAGAAGTTTCCAGGGGTCGGCCTGAGATTGTAACACTAATACCCATTTAGGTGAGACAGGCAGCCTGTCCAACAACTTCTTAATCTGAAGGCAACCCAACCAACAGACAGCCGACCAACCAATCAACAAAATCAGTTCTGCTCCATGCAACCAGTAAAATGATCACAAGATTTCAATACAATGACACACAGAATATTGGCACCCACAATGTCCAACAACACCTCAGCTGTTGAACTACAAGCCATGCTGGACAGCAACAACACGATGAGGAAAATACACTGCCAAACATTACATCAACGACCAGGGCAGGTAACCGGAACGTCAATGGTCACAAGGCAGAAAATAACGCTGGTCAACTTCAATAACAGGCAATAAATTAAGTTAAGTTAAACTTCACAGGAAGATGGATGGAATCTTGGCCAACTTGAATACACACACATTGTTTCTTGCGGGAATGTCCCAAAGCAACAACCAGGATCAAATGAAGAAATGTAAACAGTTGAGGCTCGATAGTAGGTCTCAACTTTCATGTCCAAGATTGGTGGGAGACAAACTTCATAGCACCGGCAAGCTGCACCTCACACTCCAACCACTCATGCACACCGTGAGCAGCCTCGGCCAGAGTACGCGCGACGCAGACTTCCTTGCTGCTCCATGCCAACCGACCAACTCGTCACATAGTGCCCAACCAGAAACTATATCCACCACACCAAAGATAGCACAGCAGTACTAGTATTGATACAAGCTGCTGCTGCCACTCAGCGAGAGGACAGCAATATCATCACGATAACCACAGAAGAAATAAAACCACAGGACTGCAACCAAGGTTTAACCCAAGACAAGCATGACTCGAGCCAGCCATGGCTCAATACTCTCACTCACATTTACATACCATATCTATTAATTTTATGTTTTGTTTCTTTCTGCTTCCTCTCTGTCATATTTACTCTCTAAATTTCCTCAGCTGAAATTAGAGACATTTATTTTCCTCTTTTATGAATTTTTTCTTTGTATGTCTATCTAGCTTACATTGTGTATTTTATCTTTTTATATATAAATTTAGTTACATAAAATGTATGTTATCCAATGCAGGGTGAACATTAATGAAACTGACATACTGCAGGGATGTATTCCTGACTTGAAATGGAGGAAAAATGGTCCCGTGTATATGTGTCTGGTAATGTGTCTTCACCGTGGTAGATGGTACATATTGTTGTAATTATTCACACATCACTGGACTGTGTCAAACACTTCTGATTTTCTAAGAAAAGTGCAGACCACAGAACTGATCATTTCTTACATATCTATCTGGCATCACAGATATCATTCAGTACATTTCCAACAATGTGACTAAAACATGCTTCCTCTCATTTTAAGGGGTTCATCCTGGAAAAGAATCTGGAAGAGTGCTTTGAAAAGTCTTTGTAGATCAAATCTGTAAGACACACTGAGAGAACCCAAGGTGTTTAAAAAAGTGTCCTTTTATTCTTGCAGGAGATAGGACTGGTTAGATCTAGAACAATAATTTGATAAATAAATGTCGAGAGACATATACTTTTTGAGGTATAGGTCATTTTACTAATGTTAAGAGTGGTCAGTACTCTGAAGCCAATGCTGTGTTTCTGATGATTTTCATTACTCATTTCTTTTTGGTTGTGTTTGTCTCTGTATGTATGTATCTGGCTGATGTTATCAGACATTGCACTTTTAACTCTCTCCTACCTCATTCATTTCATTTGTAGTTTTTGAGGCTGTGTTGGTATCGGAACAAGATCAGTGATATTGAGTCCTATTATTCCATTCAGGAAATGGCAGCCATGGCATGCTGATATGGTTTAGCCAGTGATGTTAATTGACAGACACATATTATATAGACAAAGGACTATTTCAAAACTGTATTCAACCTGCAATTATTGTTCCAGTAACTTGAAAATAGGTCATTTGCAACAATAAAGAGAGATTGTTGTTGATCTCACACAGTTTGCATGGTGGATAAATTGGAAAGGATGATGTGATGAGTAGAAGATGATCCTGAAACAAGCACTGGAGATACTGAAGACATAAACCAAGCTCTTGTGTGGTAAATTCTGTATGAGCAGTTGTTTCAGCTGTATCACTTACTGCACATGCATGTTATTAGTCACAAGACCACCATTCCAGATGGATTTTAAAACAGAGCACTGAAGAGCCACAGTTCACAGCGTGGATTTTATTTAGAGTTGAGGCTAGCCCATATCTAGTGGGAAAATAAATCATCACAGGAACTGCTTGTGGGCAGTCATATGTGCACATACAAATGGGGCAGAAACTATGGGATCATACATTTTATCACCCAAATTAATAGGTACTGTTTATCAATAATTTCTGCACAGCAAATATTACTCATACTATTGGACGCTGTCACAAGAAAGACAATGAACGTGGTTTATGCAATACCCCATTTTCTGGGTCTCTTACAATGAAACCCAGTGCAAACATTTAAAGAGTGAGGGATTGATCAGTGAGATCTAGTAGTATATCCTTTGTGTTCATCTTGTTGAAATCCCTTGGATTTAAAGATATTGAGATATTCCAAACCCAATGAAAACAATCAAATATGACAGGAACATGTGTTCCATGCATGTGAACAAATATGAGGGCAGCTGGATGTGCTCTCAAAGTTCATCAGTAATTGATAAAAAGGGCTAAAGGGTGTTTAAGAATGAGTCATAACCAAATCAAATACCTCCATCAATTTCAACAGACAAAGTGCTATCATAAGACAGAATGGTCCACATCTCACTGTGATATGAAATCTCATTGTCTGGCTCCTCTTCTGATTTTGAGTTCCTAAGTATCATGATGAAGTTGCTGCCTCGATTTTTATATTCTTCTGTGTACTAACCCATGTTCCACTAAAACCTTGTTTATCAAAGACCAATAGTATAAAGTTCATTGAAACTGAGTCAAATGTGATCTCAAAATCTATGGATTTAATCAAGGTCAAAAATTAGATTCACTACTGTATTCCATAATTTTATTCACGTCTTGCAAAGGATCTGTTGTGCTAGATACATTTCTAAAGCCAACTTGCTCTTTAGCCTGTATAAAATCTAATGTTTCTTCTGTATCTTTGCATAGATATGCTGTCTGTTATGAATAAATGTAATTATGCTGTCTGTTATGAATAAATGTAAATATGCTGTCTGTTATGAATAAATGTAATTATGCTGTCTGTTATGAATAAATGTAAATATGCTGTCTGTTACAAATAAATGAAGGTACGAGAGGTAGTTCTCATTTGTTTGTGATCTCTCATTTATGGGCCCAAAATAGTCAGTTTAAATGGGTAAAAGTTCTGGAAGCAAATAGAGTTTTAAAAAAATTAAAAAGCAGTATTATGATCATCTTAATTTTGATCGTGTCAAAAATATTTGTTCACTGAATGACAATAATGGAGTCATACATTGCCATTATCAGTTATAGTGTGAAATAACAGTGTTTAAAGATGTGTAGAGACTTCAGGAGAAGTTCGCACGTGAAAAATGAATTTCCAAGAAAACCTAGATTGCTATAAGTTTGTTTAACCAGCCATTTGTAATGTAGTACTGTCATGGAGTTTGCAACAGCTGTAAGTCATTGAACAAGATGAGCCATCATTCTATGCACCTTTTGTCACTGGCAGATGATAGCTGATCAAGCCTACAACTAGTTTGTAGTGAACTGTTCTAGTCTTAACCACACAAAAACATTTTACGCCATTTCAAACAAACAAAAATTTGCTACTGTCACTATGGTTCTACATTAAATGAGACACTGCATGTAAAATTCCTCTGGGATCCAGCTGGATAAATGCTAAAATGCAGTCAACACAGATAAACTAATCAAGAAGTTTTACATTTATCAGTATCTCAATCTGTATCAACCACAACAAAACTCTTCCACCTGGTGTGAAAGACATGTTGTTGTTGTATTCTTCAGAGAAAGCATTTTAAAGGTAAATCTTTGAAAAGTGGTGTTTGGCATCTCAATTAAAAATGGAAAAATGTATGTTCCACTGTTTTTGAAAAGTCATCCCATAAGAAGGTGAAATAGGAGATTAAACTTTTAAAAAAATATTTCATTATATTAAAAATATTTAAAGTTGAGTCTATGAAAACTGAAAAAACCTTGGTTCACCTGTCCCGGGTGATAGTACCTCATGAGGGCCCCTTGCCAGGGATACAGTGGAGACCTCAACGGCAGTGAAGACGGAGATGAAGATCATCGGTATGGCGGAACTGGTGGAAGAGACAACTTTGTTTTTGGGATACTATAAAAGCTATCGTCCAAGGTTATTAGGACAAGGTCACAACGGTTCCACAGGTTAGTGGCAGTACCCCTACAGCATCTGTTCCGCACGTTAGTGGCGGCTGATCTATAAACTCAGAAGTGGAACTCTGAGCTTAACCAGTCCAAATAAATCAACATGGATACAGCACCTTCAAAGACAAATTACCCCAGTGAGTCAAATCCCACAGTTGAAAAACCGCGAGTGGTCTATTCGGATTCTGGGGAGACCACAGAAGTGTGCATGGAGGTAAATCGGAGTGCCTAAAAACCCCGTAACAACAAAATCAAACCAAAATCGAGAATTTGGCTAATGACATTTAATGTAATTTCTCCTTTAAAAATGAGAAAACTAAAAAACATCCTGGACAAATCCAGAGAACATAAAATCAAAATTATTGCATTTCAGGAATCATGATATACAGATGAAAATCCTTTTGATTCAGAAGGGTAGAGGATATACAAAGGAAAACCTGGAAAATGAGCCATAGCAAATTGTCCACAATTTGGAACTGGATTTATAGTAGTGGCATCAATACTTGATTCAGTTACGACTTTCAAATCTTACTCGGGTCGGCTCTCTAAGCTGACAACAAAATCAGCTAATCAACAGACATGCACCAACTAACATCACTAACAAAAACAAAATAGAAGAAGTGGAAGAATTCTGGAACCAATTAGATAATATTCTCCAAAAAATCCCAAATAACCATATCAAAATCCTTATGGCGGATTTCAGTGCACAAATTGGTAAAGAAAAGAAATATTGATATTGGGTAGGTAAATGGTCAGGGCATACACAGACCAACTGGAATGGAATGCAACTCATTGAAATCTTCAAAAACCATGATCTATTTTTCAAATTGACATTTTTCAAGAAAAGAGCCTCGAAAACCAAAACTTGGATCCCACCTAATCCATTATAATTGTATGTCCATCCTTTTAGCAGGAGGTCTCTGCGACGACGGCCATTCCTATTGTGACAAAAAATAAAAACACCTACAGGCGTCTTTATGATTTTATTTTATTTTGTCGATACCATTTTCAACTTTTTATTGCATCATCTTCAGGCTGTTTTGATGAGGTACAGGTTGATACATCCCCATGCATAACCCATCAGTTGCCAGCATTACTGGATTCACAGATTATCTGAAACTTACATGTCAGCACTCCAACCATCAGCTGTCAACTGACAGTTGATGGTAGGAGTGCTGACACGTGAGTTTCAGATAATCTGTGAATCCAGTAAGGCTGGCAACTGATGGGTTATGCATGGGGATGTATCAACCTGTACCGCAACAAAACAGCCTGAAGATGATGCAATGAAGCGTTGAAACTGGTATCGACAAAATAAAATAAAATCATAAGAACGGCTGTAGGTGTTTTTATTTTTTGTCATCATACTCCATTACTAGGTAAATATCTGTTGAATCATGTAATGATCTCCTGCATAAATACAGTAGAAATCATGAAACTTAAAGTCCTTAATGGACTAGACCTAGATTCTGACCATTACCCAAGAAAATTCTCCATAATGTCATTCCAGAAAAAAGAAAATTCACTAAGAAATCTCCACACCGTAAATATGAGGTACAAACGATAAATGGTAATGAACAATTTATAAAAAAAACACAAAATTTAAAACCACAAAATTGGCAAGAACTGCAAGCAGCACTTTTAAAAGCAGCTGAAACTGTAGCATCATAAACAAGAACACATAAACACCCATGGTGGACAGATGAGTGTGACCAACTGATAAATCTCAGGCATCAGGCACGGCAAAATTGGTTGTGCAACAAAAATCAAAATACCCTGGAAGATCTCAAAGATACCAGGAAAATAGTCACAAAAGCAATATGAATAGTCAATATGAAGACAAAAAATTGCAAGACACAGAAAATGATTTCAAGAAAAACAATTCCTGAAATTTCTTCAGAGTATTCAAACAAAAATTAACAAAGTACTCTCTTCCATCACTCTAATTCAAAAATGAACATGGGGAAATTGACCATACCAACACCAAAAACTATGAAATACTTGCAAAATACTTTTCTGAATTACTGAATTGTGGAAAGCCTGCAGAAAAATTTGAGTTCCGTCATACACAACGAAACCCAGACTCAAAGCCACCAAGGTTACAGAAGATTAAAGAGATAAGTCAGTCACTAAAAGTAACAAAGCATCAGGAGAAGATCAAATCATCGCAGAATTATGGAAAAATGCAGGAGAAAATCTTATTGCAAAACTCAAAGAAATTATAGATGAAGTCTGGAAGACTGAAAAAATCCCCACAGATTGAAAGACAGCAATCGTACACCCTCTTTACAAAAAAGGAAGTAAAATAGACACCAACAACTACCATGGACTCTCTTTATTGGTAATAACATACAAAATTTTGTCTAAAGCCCTACTATAGCAAGCAGAGCCTCAACTCAATTCAAAACTAGGCAAATACCAAGGTGGATTCAGGAAATGTCAATCATGCATAGAACAAATCCTTAACTTGAAAAACTTGATGAAATATTTGCATAGCACTTCAGACAAAAGTTATGTCATCACATTTGTCAACTTTAAAAAAGCATATGACTGTATAGACCAAGAATCCCTTTTGAAGTGTTAGCAGAATTTGGACTAGATGTAAAGACAACAAACATCATAAAAGAAACTCTCATGGAGACCAAATCCAAAGTAAAATTTATGGGAGAATTGAGCACAGAATTTGAAATAAACACAGAAGTATGACAAGGGGATGGACTGTCCCCAGTGCTCTTCAATTGTGCTCTCGAAAAAGTTGTTCGAGAATAGAGAAAAGCAGGTGCACCAGCACCAGCACCAAAACATAAGGGCATAGAATTAGACTGTTTAGCATTTGCGGACCACATGGCACTGATCACCCAAGACATTACCAATGCACAGAAACAGCTAGAGTTATTAAAAGAGCAGGCAGCAAAAATAGGAATAGAAATTTCATTTGAAAAAACAAAGTTTATGACTGACATCGAAGATACACCTTCTGATCTCAAAATTGGTAATAACTACATCTCTTGAGTAAAAGAATTTAAATATTTAGGTGAATGGATTGCAGAAAATTGTAATGAAAAGAAATCTGTCAGGACAAGAGTCCAGAAAATGGAGACAGTATTTCAGGTAACAAAAAATGTTTACAACAAAAAGAGTCTCTCATGGAACTGCAAAATGGACACTACACAACAGTAGATAAACCCAAAGCTCTCTACGCATCTGAGACACTAAATCTTCAACACAGAACACTAAAAGGGGAATTAAAAGTGAAACAACATAAAATAATGAGGAAAATCCTAGGACCAAGAACTAAAGATGGTGTGCATTATCCAAAACCCAATGCAGAAATATATAAAAAAATCTCCAAAATAACAGACACAATGTGCATGAGAAGAATCCAATTCATGGGGCATTTAGAAAGAATGGACTCAAACAGGTTAACACACAAAATCCATATATTTTTAAAGAACAAAACTACAAGACCGAACTGGTAGAAACAGACGGAAAAAGACCTGAGAGAATTAGGGTCTCCAAATCTACATGACAGAAATGAAATCAGAAAAATCACAAACACGTGGGGTTTTGAGGAAGAAGACAGAAAAACTAACCGACATATGAGGTCTATGCAATGAAAGCTAGCCCATTCGTTGTGTATGAAGGAATACTGGATGAAAAGGAAGGCCAACAAATGATGATTACACATGGTCCTAAGTGATCCATCTGCAAAGAAGAAGAAGAATTTCTTCTTCTTCTTCTGATATTTCACATCTAGGTTAGGTGTACAGAAATATATGTTAGGGGATGAAAATATCTATGGATATATCTCCACATGAGAGTGGACTCTAGCTACCAGAATCGCTTCTTAGTCAAACGTATGTTTGGAAAAGACCATGCTTCTATGACCTTAGTTAGTGTGAAAAGCTTGGAAGGTGTTCCAGTTTGTGAAAAACATAAAATTTGATTAAAGAAAGAAAAAAAAAATCTTTGCTGACCGTATGGTCTATGCAAGTGAAGCAGTGGGCACTAAGCTAGTCCCAATTAAATTTGGAATGAAGTGTAACCTTTTCGAAACTTTTCAGCAGATTAAACTTTGTGTGCCAAACTAGGACTTAAACCCAAACCCCTCCCTTTTGTGGTTAATGCTCTGACTGACTTAGCTATCCAAGAATCATTCATGAGATCCAGAGTGGAATTTTACTCTGCAGCAGAGTGAATGCTGATGTGACTCAAACTTGGGACCCTTGTCTTTTGCAGGCGGGCACAGTCTTAATGTTACCACATGTGATCCGAATTTCAATGGTCTCGAGTTCGAGTCTTAGTCCATCTCACAGTTTTAATCCACCAGGGAGTTTTACATCAGTGCACACTCCATGGCAGAATGAAAAATTCCATTCATTAATTATTGCCTTGACTGTGGCTAAGCCATGTCTCCACAATATCATTTCTTTCAGGAGTGCTAGATCTGCAGGTTTCACGGGACAGCTTCGGTGAAGTTTGGAAGGTAGGAGATGGGGCTCTGGCAAAAGTAAAGCTGTGAGGATGGGTTGTGAGTTGTGCTTGGGTAGCTCAGTCAGTAGATAACAATATGGGATATAGTGAAAGAGCAGACTGGTAGAACCAGAAAGGAACAGGAGCAAATAGCACTAAGGGTAGATGACACATTAGTAACTGATGGGCATAGTGTGGCAAATCTATTTAACAAGTACTTTATATCCGTTACTGATAGAATGGGACTTTCAGGATCAGTAAATAATGCCCTTGAATATCTGAAACTAGCCTTCACAAATAGCTTCAAGTACATGAATATATCACTCACTTCACCAAAAGAAATAACGTCCATAATAAAATCTTTAAAAACAAAGCATTCTAGTGGGTATGATGAAATATCAACAAAGTTAATTAAGGCATGTTCTTGTGAGTTTAGTACAATTCTAAGTTACTTGTGTAACCAGTCAATTATAACTGGGACATTTCCTGACTAGCTAAAATGTGCAGATGTTAAGCCTCTATTCAAGAAAGGGGGTAAACAGATACATCAAACTACAGACCGATTTCACTTTTGCCAGCATTCTCAAAAATTTTAGAAAAAGTAATGTACAGGCAGCTGCTCAACCATCTGACCACAAATAACATATTATCAAGAACACAGTTTGGATTTCTGAAGGGTTCTGATATCGAGAAGGCTATTTACACCTACAGTGAAAATGTACTTAATTCATTAAATAACAAATTACAAGCAGCAGGTATTTTTTGTGATTTGTCAAAGGCATTTGATTGTGTGAACCACAACATCCTTTTAAGTAAATTAGAATTTTATGGTGTCACGGGCAGTGCTGCAAAATGGTTCACGTCATACCTCACTAACAGGAAACAAAGGGTGTCAGTGCAAGGGACTAGTGAATTAAGTCATCAGTTATCATCAGAATGGGAAGAAATTACATGTGGTGTCCCACAAGGATCCATCTTAGGGCCACTGCTTTTTCTTGTGTACATTAATGATCTCTCATCAGTTACACTGCCAGAAGCAGAGTTCGTTTTGTTTGCAGATGACACAAGTATTGCAATAAATAGTATGTCAAGTGTAGTTCTAGGAAGATCTGCTAATGATATTTTCATGGATATTAATAAATGGTTTAAAGCCAACTCACTGACATTAAACTTCGAAAAGACTCACTACATGCAATTTAGAACCTGTAAGAGGTTTCCACCCAGCATATGCATAAAATACGAAGAAGAGCAGATAGAAGAGGTTGACAGTCTTAAATTCCTGGGATTACAACTTGATAATAAATTCAGTTGGGAAGAGCACACCACAGGACTGCAGAAACGCCTTAACAAATCTGTATTTGCAATTCGAGTGTTAGCAGACATAGGCGACATAAAAATGAAAAAGCTTGCATACTTTGCCTACTTTCATTCCATAATGTCATATGGTATAATATTTTGGGGTAACTCTTCAAGTCAAACAAAAGTTTTCAGAGTCCAAAAGTGTGTAATACGTATTATTTGTGGAGTAAATTCACGGACGTCCTGTAGAAACCTCTTCAAAGAACTGGGTATACTAACTACTGCCTCTCAGTATATTTACTCATTAATAAAATTTGTCCTAAATAATATATCTCTTTTTCCAACAAACAGCTCAGTTCATACATACAATACCAGGAACAAAAATGATCTGCACAAGGACTTAAAAGCACTTACTTTAGTTCAAAAAGGGGTCCACTACTCAGGAACACTCATCTTCAATAATTTTCCAGTAAACATAAAAAATTTAGTTACAAATAAAGATCAGTTTAAAAGGAGCCTGAAAGACTTACTAGTGGCCAACTCCTTCTACTCCATTGACGAATTTTTTAATAGAAACAAATGATGTATTGTATATATTCATACTATTAGTATTGTTATTACAGCTTAAAAAAAAATTGACATATTCCACATCCACGAGGATCTCCTCAGCACGGATCTATGGAACATAAACTAATCTAATCTAGAGCACTTGCTCACAAAAGGCATAGGTCCCGAGTTCGAGTCTTGATCTGGCACACAGTTTTAATCTGACAGGAAGTTTTACATCAGCACACACTCTGCTGCAGAGTGAAAATTCCTCTCTGAAAACATCCACTAGGCTGTAGTGAAGCCATGTTTCTGAAGTATCCTTTTTTTCCAGGAATACTAGTTCTGCAAGTTTCATGGGAGAGCTTCTACAATGTTTGGAAGGTAGGAGATGAGCTATTGGTAAAATTAAAGCTGTGAGTGGGGGTTGTGAGTCATGCTTGGGTAGTTCAGTCACTAGACCACTTGTTTGCAAAAGGCAAAGGTCCAGAGTTTGAGTCTCAATCTGGCACACAGTTTTAATCTGCTAAGAAGTTTTAATTCACGAGATGTCTTCATACCTTTGATACTTCCTTACATTCAAAACTGTGCAGAAGATCACTTGCACACTTGTTTGAACCAACACCTCTAGGAGACTGTAATTCACCGAGAAGAGCTGCCACAAAGTCCATTTGCATTTCATCAAGAATGAAACTTTTATTCTAGTAGAACTGACAATGTGAAGATGGTTCATGAGTCTTGTTTGGCTTGCTCACTCTTTAAGATCACTGCCTGCAAAAAGCATGGATCAGTGTTCAAGCTCCAGTCCAGTACAAAGGATTTACACAAAAGCACATAACATGCTCTGGAGTAAACAATGATGACATTTGTGAGTAGCTGAATTAGAGGCACCTATTAGCGTGGAACACTACCAGCCATCTCATATATGGCAGTGACATGTTGAGGCATGGATGCCACAAGGCACAGGAGAGTTATCCTGATGCTCACAACTCATGACATTGTTCTGAGTTGAGTCCAAGATGTGCACATCCTACAGCATGATGTCCCAGATGTAACAAATAGGACTGAGGTCGGGCACACTTCGGGTATATGGAGAGTTCTTCAGACTATTCACACAATATGTAAACGATGGGATGATGCAATACCTTTGGACCATTGTAGGCAAATAAACAGAGGTACACATCATTGGACAGTAGACAGCTGTATCTGTTGGTCCTGAGAGATGATGGCAGATGTATCAGGGGTCTCATCACATCCTTTGTAAACGTCCAGCACACAAGAATTCCTCCACGGCCTGCTTAAACAGTGCTCTGCAGGAAAGGGCTGTGCATTAACTTATGTGGTTTCTTGATAAAAATGTACCCTTTTGTCAATGTCTACTAATGTGCACTATGACTCTTTAGTCCAGATGACCATTTTCCACCTTCTGAGTGCCAGTGATGGTAGTCCTTTACTCTAGGTTAGTCTCTTTTTCTCCTTGATGTGCGGTAAGCGAAGGTAGACATGTGAAGCAGTGACTTCTGTATCCTGCAGCAAAAAGCTTGTTTTGAATGTATGACAGCTTAACAGGTTTTGTGGTTCACTATTAAACTGGTGAATGATTTTCTGTGCTGTGGCCCATTCATCCTCTATTACAATCACAGGCAGACTAACATGGGGTGCACTTCACCTGACTGCTGGGTTTGGGTGGAGGGAGGTTGGGGGGGGGGGGGGGGGAGGGTGTATGCAGAGATAATTATTAAACTACTCCCAAACCTACTATATTACTAATTTTATTTTAGATATAAATATGGGTAACAGATTTCTTTTATATATGTTATGGGATTCTAAATGCTTGTGAATAACATATTTAATTTTATCCTCTTTTAAGTAAAATGGAAATTAACAATATAGTCAAGGATTGTGCAAATATGAAAGCCAAGGCAGTAACTTTTCTGCACATATATTTGTTATTATAAAAATTGACTGAGTAACTATATATTTTAGTGTTTCGTAGGCCTATGTGATAAAAAATTAAAATTCTGCAATATGTATTTTATGTAAACCCCAAAGCAAAACTGATATCCCATTAATTTTTGAATGCTAGGACTGGGTTAAATAATAAACATAACTTTAAGATCAGCTGAGGGTATCAAGATAGTGCTTGCACCCACATGATGCATAAGCTAGAGTCATCTCTGATTACACAGTATCTCCTGTCATTAGCATGGTGTTACTAAACCACAGCAGCAGCAGTTTTCCCAACTAAAGATATTCATAGCATGTCTTTGCCACATTAGCATATGAAAAGCCCAGTTCCTGCACTATATTAGAGATGTAATATACCTTGTGTCAGGCATTATCAGGTTGCAACCAAATGCAGGTCCTGCACTCGGTTGTCACGCCGACATCCAGTACAGAGTCTGATGACACTCTGAGAGATGTTAAACTATTCCATTTACTGTAGAGACAGGAGAACTTCGTTTCCAGCACAGCAGCTGTCTCTAATTCAATTGCTCATGTGTCTACAAAACTACAGTCATGTGGGTATCAATTGAAATTTGTGACTGGTTTGAGGATTTTTTGATAGGGAGGATGGAGCATGTTATCTTGAATGGAGAGTTAATGACAGATGTCAAAATAACTTCAGATGTTTCCCACTGAAGTATGTTGTGACCCTCGCTGAGTATGTTGTATTTGAAGGACATGACAGACAACATCAGTAGTAAGGTTAGCCTTTTTGGAGGAGATGTTATTTACATTGATGAGCCAAAACATTGTGACCACTGTCCACCATGAGATGGAATCCCACCTGATGGCATTGTGGGGTTGTGACACAATGAGAAAAATAGATAAGCAGAGCAGAAACAAATCGGGAATCTTTCTAGCAACAGTATAGGCACCAAATGGAGAAATCTACTGTCATAAGTGACTTTGCCAAAGGGAGGATTGTAATGACCTGGCATCTGGAAACAGGCATCTTGGAAATGGTGAAGCTGGACGGCTCTTTGTGTCCCATTGTCATGAGCATCTATGAAAAGTAGCTGAAGGACAGTGAAACCATGAGCAGGAAACAAGGTGTTGAATGTCCACACCTCATCACAGAAATTGGAGGTCAAAGGCTTGCCTACTCTATAAAGCAGGATATGTGGTGATCTGTGACATCTGATGGCAGAGTACAGTGCTCATGCAGGCACAAGTGTTTCAGAGCACGCCATTCGCCCACATTGTTGAGAATGGGGCTTTATAGCAGACAACTCCTACATGTTCCCATGTTCCAATGATGTCCTCAGTTATGATTCCACTGGGTGCAGCATAATCAAGATTGGACCATGGATCAATGGAAATGTGTTGCCTGGCTGGATAAATCATGTTTCTTGTTACACCGGGTCGATGGTCACATTTGAATAAACTGTCACACAAGTGAACGGCTGCTCGAAACAAGCACTGTGCCAAGGACATGGGCTGGTGTGGGGATTATTATGCTATGAGGGACATTCACCTGGACTTCCATGGGATCTGTGATAGCAATCAAATGCATCAAGGTAGCTTTCAGTTTCATGAGTGTTATTGCAGACCACCTGTAACTCTTTATGCTTGATGGCTTCCTCACAGTGAGGCCATCTCCCAGTAGAATAACTTTCTGTGTCACAAGTCCAGAATTGCGTTACAGTGGGTTGAGGAGCATGGTATTGAATTCTCATCGATGTCTTGGCCACCAAATTTGTCAATGCAACATGTGCCACAGCTCTGAGCACATAAACCACCAGCCCATAATTTATGGTAATTGCATGACCTTTGTGTAAACATCTGGTGCCATGTACCCCCAGTAACCGGCCAAGTACTTGTTGAATCTATGTCATGCAAAATCACTGCTACATCACATTCCAAAGGGGGATCAACACCTTATTAAGCAGGTAATCATAATGAATTGCCTCATCAGTATGTAATGAGGTACTGTCTGAAACAGCTGCAAAAATATTTAGTCAAATCTTTATCAGATTTGTGGTGGTGCAGAGACTGGCAACTTGCTTTATATACACTCCTTGACAAAAAAAGTGAAGCACACAGAAGGGGTGGAGGAAATGAAATGAAACTTCTAGGGTTGAGAAGGTATATGATGTTATTTCAGTGATTACAATATTGAGTCATATTTGGAAAGAACTTGGCAGCATAAGCCCACTTATCAGTATGAGGTTGCATCCCCTATCATATGGATTCATGCTCTGATTCTGTTGAGTAGATAGTCATAATGCTGTTGAATCCTCTCCTGAGACAAACTGATGCACAAAAGTGGCAACTGGTCTTTGATATTCTGCAATGGTAGAGAGTTGATGTCCAGGTTGGTCCCACACGTGTTATATTGGGGGAGATGTGAGGCTCTTACTGGCTACAGAAGTACATAAACAGCACATAGGTAGTCCATGAGGACACAAGTCATGTGTAGAAGAGCATTGTCTTGAAAAATGGCATTGCCTACTGTTATGTGCTGTAGCACATGAGGTAGCAGAGTATCTGTGATGCACTGTTGTACAGTCAGAGTTCCCTCAATCACTAACACCCATGACCCGATGTCACACCCAATTGCTTCCCACAGCATGACGCCAGGAGTTGCACTGTCTCTCCGTAACACTGAAAGAATGGAACCCTTCCCCAGTGTTCCACCATCCTTGACGATGACGTTCTTCTGAGGTAGTGCGGAACCATGAGTCATCACTGAACACAAAGTGACACCATTCATCAGAAGTCCATGGTTTCCAGTCATGGCACCATTTCAAATGCAGCTTGTTGTGTTGTGATCTTAAAGGCAATCTATGCAAGGGGCTTTAATTCCCTAATCTGGCTGCTGCTGTTCTCTGACCGATGGCACAGGACCACAAAGACTGTTGCAGGAAGTCCATTACATGTTCTCAGATGGCAGGCACATGTGAAGAGGTTATATAGTCCTCGGTGCACAATATGGCGATCCTCCCTTGTTGTGTTCAGGCTTGGTCATTAGGAACCTTGATGATGAGTGTGCCGCCCTTGCATTCCTATGTAGTCCAACATGAGACCAATATCACATCTGAATGCCCCACTGATCTGTAGATAGCATTATTCGACGAGCTGCCCAAATGGTGACACACAACAAGACCCAAAAACTCTGTCAGGTGTGGATAATGCTGTCTCACATGAGTATCTGGCACCTACAGTCCTTCATAGTGATCACTCAACATCTGACACTGTTAATGCTCCTTATACAATGCAGTGGCCAACGGCCATCACCTAATGAATGAGAGCAGAGGAGTTTGCACAGACTTTTGGTGTTAAAGACAAGCAACACTGCGTGAAATAACCACAGAAATTGATGTGGGATGTGCGACAAACGTATCCATTAGGGAAGGCGGTGACATCTGGTGTTAACAGATTATGGCAGCAGACGACTGATGCGAGTGCCTTTCCTAATGGCATGACATCACCTGCAGCACTTTTCCTGGCCTCATGACCCTATCGGTTGGACGGTAAATGCCAAAGTCCGTGGCCTAGTCAGATGAGTCCCGATTTCAGTTGACAAGAGCTGACAGTAGGGTTCGAGTGTGCTGCAGACCCTACGAAGCCAGACCCAAGTTGTCAACAAGGCACTGCACAAACTGGTGGTGGTTCCATAATGATGTGGGCTGTGTCTACATGGAATGGTCTGGGTCCTCTGATCCAACCAGACCAAATGAGACCATTTGCAGATGTTTATGGACTTCATGTTCCCAAACAATGATGGAATTTTTATGGATTACAACTCTCCATATCGCTGGACCACAATTGTTCACGTTTGATTTTGAAGAACATTCTGTACAGTTCTAGCAAATGATCTGGCCACCAACATTGCCTGAGTTGAATCCCATTGAACATTTGCAGGACATAACTGAGAGGTCATTTAGTACACAAAATCCTGCACTGGCAACACTTTCACAGTTATGGACGTCTATAGAGGCAGCATGGTTCAGCATTTCTGCAGGGGGCTTCCAACGACTTGTTGAGCCCACCGAGTTGCTGCAGCACACCAGGCAAAAGGAGGGACAATATGACATTCGGAGGTATCCCATGAGTTTTGTCACCTCATTGTATAAAACTGTGCACTTCACAAAACTGTTACTATGGAATTCATGAATCAGTAAACCTGGGAATGACGATTTGTTGACATATGAAATGGAATGATTGCATAGGCTCAGTCATACCAAGGAGATTACTTTCAAATGCATGTACAACCCATAGTAAAATAGTGCTGAAGTGTATGGGATCCACACCAGATAGGACTGACAGATGATACTGAGCGTAGGAGAGACTGGGTACAGTTGAAACGATTTGGCTTTTATCGTTCATATTATTGTTGTTTGTAAACCAATCGACAATAATGATACGTCAAATGCAAGAGCACGGTTCTACCTACAAAATGGTTATAGCACTTTTCTTTCTGGAAAGCATATTTTACATTATACAAATTAAAAAAAGAAAACATCCGTTTTGTTCCAACCATCCCCATACCAGGTGCGGCTGAAACATTAATTGGGGTCAGTTGAAACACATGGGAATAACACAAAATATAGGCTAATATTGCAACTTGTTTTATTTAAAAGTAGGTTAATTCTAGTGATATGCATAATTATGGCACTACATGATAAAATTAATCAGTCTTCAAGGTTTTAATACCTATAAAGACATTTCCAAATAACATTTGACAAGTAATGAACATTACGTAAAAACTAAAAGGAAACATTTCTTCAAACAAATAAACTTACAGAATAAAATTTTTGCTTGGGGTCAATCTGAATATTCAGAGTCACAATTGTAGCAAACATAGCTAAGTCCACTTTCTGTGCATTCTTCGTTAGCCCACTGTTTACAAGTAATACACTGAATCCACTTTTCTCTGGGTCTACTCTCTGAATATGGTGATAAACAAACAATACAGTAGCAGTCTTCCTCTTCTGATGACATTTCCTGCTGAGTATTATTTTTTCTTCGTTTTGAAATATTTTTTTTTTTCCTTTTCTTCCATCCAATCTTTTCTTCACTTGCTTAGCTTTTCTCCATTTCAATCTCGCTTCTATTCTTATCTCCTCTTTCTCTGGGGTGTCAGTTTAAATTGTTGACTTTCTAGTTTTTCACCCTTTCGGCCTATTACATTTCCTCGGGGGTGCTTTCGGTAAATGCCGTACTTCCGGTGTAAATACAAAAGCATCATTAGAAATTTCTTGTGTGCTTGTAGAGGGTCTCAGTGAAGTTTCCTGATTGCTAGGCCTAATGCTGCTGCACAGTGTAGGTGTTTTAGGTCTATTCGAAGTTTCTTGACGTTCATCAACATTTTCTTGCTGGGTTGATGGAACTGGTGAGCTATTAACAGCCTGTTGTTGAACTGTTGTATCTGCTAGTAGGCCTAGTTCCTCAGTTAAAAGAGGAGGCGACAGGCCTAATGGTGGCGTTTCATCTTCAGGTGGATTTTCATTAATTACAGGAACAACTGCAGACTCAGCTGTATTTCCAGGATTGGGTCTATCCGTTACAAATGCAGGAGCAAAATCGAGCTCACTAAACAGCTGCCGGTTATATGGGTAAATTCCCGTTTTGTGAAAGCCGGCTTGAATGTTGGAAGATGTCAGAGCGAGGGGCATAGCAGACACTGCAATCCCCAGAATGTCATAGATTTCCATTGTTTTTCCTGGATGGTTTCACATCCACGCATCACAGGTCGAGTTTCCAGCCTTCATGAAAGGGCCATATGCAGATTGATGGAGTGGCTGGAGTTGGTGGGAACAATGGGGAGGGAAAGACAGTAAGACAATGCCATTGTTCTTGCAAAAATCCAGTGCCTCAATATGAATGTATGAGGAGTGGTTATCAAGTATGACTAACATTGTATGAGATGGAGATGCATTCGCGTGTTCCAGGAAATTCATATATGATTCATCCTGCATCCAACCAGAGGGATGTGCAGTTCCAGCAGACCCTACTGGCCCACCCCTAACAAAATGGTCTTGGTAATGCACTCATGGAAAAACGAAGAATGGAAGAATAACATTGTCAATGGCATTTGCTGCAAAGGTTACTGTCACTAAACTACCCCTTTCAGCTGAAGTTACTGAACCTACTTGACGAGCACCACGTCTGGTTACAACTCTGTCTGGTTTTTGAACATTGGTGTTATATATGCCTTGGGGTTCAAAGTTATGACGGTCCATGACAATGGCCAAATTGTCAATAGAAACCATCGACATAAGTTTTATTAAAGCTAGTCGCCCTTGATAGGCTTGTAGCTTGTGCAGCACATACGGACAGTTCAGGGTTTCTTCTCATAAACATCCGAAACCATTCCTCACCAGCCATTTTGTTGTCATCCCAAGTTGGAGGTCGTGATAAATTATACTTAATTGTAAGTTCGTAAGCCAAGTTTCTCACCTCTTTTTTAGACAGACCAAAATATATATCAGCACATTGCATCAAATATTTTGATAGTTCTTGTTCTTCTTTAAAAGCTTTGTTGGGGGCTCTGTATCCCATACCTTCATCGTCCTGGCCAGTCATGTCTCGCTTTTGTATGTACCGGAGTAGAGTAGAGTGGTTTATTCCATGCTTGTCCGCTGCTTTACATAGTGAGTTTCCTGCTTTCACCTCTTCAGATGCATCCTTATACTTCAACAAATCAACCTGCCCTCTGGAAGTCTTCCTCACCCTAACCCTCGGCATCTACAAAACAAAATGAAATAATATATTTACTGTTTCAACCGTACCCACAAAAATTGTTTCAACCATCCCCAACTCCACCTTTGAAACAAGAGCTTTTATAGGAACGGTAGTAATAATAACACATTAAAACTAGTCATTATTCCGAATTCTACAAGCTTCATTAAAGGCATAAACACAAAATAGAAAATATTAGCATAAAAGACAGAAGAAAAATACTTTTATGTGTAGAAAAACAATACGGCCTCCTGTACACTACGACTATGCACGGGGAGCAGTGCAACACTGAGATTCGTGTTCGGAATTGTTGTCCGCTCTTTTGTTCCTTTAGGCCCCCCACTCCCTGAATAACAGTTCCAGAGATATTAGCTTTGTTTCAACCATCCTGTGTTTCAACTGTACCCAGTCTCCCCTATACAATGAAGGGTGGCATATATGGTCACAGGTTTGTTTGATTCACGGGAGAGCATCATGGAAGTACTGCGGCTTTCAGACTCTTGAAGATAGGCACATACTATCCCATGAAAACCCACTTACAAAGTTTCAACAACCTATGTTAAATAAGGAATCAAGGAATGTAGTACAACCTACATATCACTCTCGTAGAGGACACGAAGACAGAATTAGTTTATTACTGGTGTGGACAGTGGTATTTAAGCAATCATTCTTCCCACGCTTCATACACCTATGGAACAAGGAGAAGACCTCATACGTGCCAGAGTGGAAAGTGCCTTCTGTCATGTACTTCAGAGTGGTCTGCATACTATGGATGTAGATGTAGACTGTGCTTTGTGAAATATCGTGTATGTGCGCAGCTTCATTGCTCACATGGCAGTAAGCAGGGCCGTTTCTAGAACGTTTTTCCACACAAGCGATTTATCATTTGTTCCCCCTCACTTTTCCTGCCAAACACTTTCAACCATGTCAGTTTTCGGTACTGACTGTGACACTCACTGTACATAAATCTTGCATTTTGGCAACCCTGGCACCCCTCTGAGCTTGGCACCCCAAGCAGTCGCTGCTAATTGTGATACGTCCTGCATGGAAATCTTACATTTGCGGAGTCTCTGGCCTCCATTTCAGCTTGGCGCCCCATGCAGCTGTTAGTCACTTCTGCCTTCAACCGACCTTGGCTGTAGGTGTGCTATTGGAGACGAAATGGTTTTGGTGTGAATTCTCACGCCGTCCTGGAAGAGTTTCCCGATTGTAACATAACAACAGAGAAGCTACCTCTAATTAAACTGCTCATCTGTCTATTAGTGTAATAGGTAGAAGTTTAGTGTCCTGTGACACAGGACATATTCCTTGACTGTTATCCTTCTTACACTTGACAGTGAAAGCAATGTGAGTGTTAATGAGTGAGTGATCGCAATAACTAGAAACTGATATTTTGGTTTCCGCTAATAGATGTTTTCTTGGAGATGAATATGTGCCCTTTACTCGGCTCCAGCGAATTTGCCACCGCGTGCGAAAATTTCAAGCGTCCCTCCCTCATCCGACCATCACCCTCTGGACATCCGCTCCATCTTTGCATTTTCATAAAGAGTCAACGTTTTTCAAAATGTCCTTCATCCTAATAATATTTCTTTTTGAAATGATACTTAAATCGACATCCTAGCTGCAAACAGGAGTAGATATATATCATTGGGGATATGTTGAAAATGTGTGCCTCGACTGGAACTCGACCCCGGGATCTCCTGCTTAAATAGCAGTCGCTCTATCCATCTGAGCCACCAGGGGATAGTGTGCCTGCAGGAACCTGGGTTCGAGTCCCAGTCAGGGCACACATTTTCAACATGTCCTTAATGATGTATATCAACGCCTGTTTGCAGCTAGGGTGTCGATTTAATTATCATTTCACTATAGAGAAGCTGCATGGTCATAAATGGTATCTGCTCTTTTGGGAACAGATACTACCATCACATACAGTTCAAATATGGCTTCCCGGCCATTGACCTTCTTGTGTGAACGCACACGCTATGCCCGAACTCGTATGGGACTTGGTAGATTAATCTGCCGCGAGTAGTGAGTGTGATGGGCAAACATCTATTAGGCGCACTACAAATGTAGTGGTGTGGACACGTTGGGAATGTGGGTCTCACGGGGAGTGTGCAAGGGATAAGTCCCTGCAGGCGCACTATCCTCTGTGCCCTTGGTGGCTCAGATAACAGTCACTGTGGTGTAGTGGTTATGATACTAGACTGTTGCATGGAGGGTTGTGAGTTCAAAACTCACTTCCACTGCAAAATTATGCCGGCGCGGTAACTCAGCTTGTTTGGTCAGAGGGTTAGCTGCCCTCTGTAATAAAAAAAACTGAGTTAATGGATCAACGACAAACTGAAACAGGTGTCTTGTGACGTCCGCCCCGAGCAGATACAACGAACCAAAACAAACAAAATGAGATTTAAAAAAAAGGGTGGATAGAGCGTGTGCTATGTAAGCAGGAGATCCTGGGTTCGAGTCCCAGTCAGGGCACACATTTTCAGCATGCCACCAATGATGTATATCAATGCCTGTTTGCAGCTAGGGTGTCAATTTAATTACCATATCATTTAATTCTAGAGATGCTGCATGCTCATTAATGGTATCTGTTCTTTCGGGAACAGATACTACCTTCATGTATGTCTTTTTGATGTGAATAAGTTTTTAACACCAGAGCTTCGTATGGGGCTATAGTCAGTAAAACAGAAGACATTTTGAACTATAACTCCAAAATTCATTATGTGAACAAAAAAAAGTTGACTTCACCACTGACAAAAAAGTTTGCATCATCACTGAACGAGAAAGGAGATATTGTTGAACTAACTCTAGGGACCATGTGCAAAACTGCATATGTCTGTCTGGGTCATTCTCTGCATGGTATAGAGAATATATATTAGAGTCTTTTTGTTTTTTTGTAGGTATTCTGGTTGCTAAGAGTTTATTTATCGATTGCCATTTTTTATTTGTAGTTTACTGTTGCTATTTGAGTTTGCATATTGTCATTTTGTAATTTGGAGATAGTATGTGGAACTGTGGACGCCAGAAAATGGAGAGCCAAATAGAGAAATTGGGTCATTTCCGACACATTCTTCTATTTGAGTTCAATAAAAGGATGACAGTACCGGAGGCAGCCAGAAACATCTGCACAGTGTTTGGGGACACGGCAAAATAATGGTTTTCTAGTTTTAAGGAGGAGCGTTTTGAGAATAATGACTCTCCATGTTCAGGAAGACCTTCAGCGCTCGATGAAGGTTGTTTAAACGCATTAATCCACATTGATGTACTCGAGAACTGGCGAATAATCAATCAATCAATCAATCAAATTTTATTGTCATTCAGCTCATAAAGCAATAGACAACGTCAAGATAACTTACATTTTTAACCTTAATTACTAAATACAATTTAGTTTGGATTACATAAGGCCATCCGCTGGATATAGTGTTGAAAGACAGTATTTTCAGTTTCAAAAAATTTGTCTACTGTGTAGAAAGGATTATTTACTAGTATTCTGTACAACTTAGCTTTGAAGATATTGACAGGTAACTCTTTTAAACCTATACTTTACTTATTGTACAACTTAAGTCCAAGAACTAAATATGAATTCTGTGACTTGGATAGTCTTTGATATGGTACATCTAAACATGATTTGTTCCTGGTGTTATGGCTATGTACATCCCTTCTTAATGATATATTTGAGATATTTTCCTAACATACAATGGAACATTATAGATGTACAAATTTATTACCATCAGGCATTGCAATTAACAAACAAGGGTTTACAGTGTTCTAACTTATCTGAGTCGGTTATTATTCTTACTAATTTTTTTTGTAAAAGTAGAATGCCCTTTACGTGACTGCTATTGCCCCCCCCCCCCCCCCCCCCCAAATAAGATTCCATATGATATGATACTTTGAAAGAAAGCAAAATATGCTGATCTTATATAACTATTAGGGACATGTCTTTTTAAGTTTCTAATTAAATAGATAACTCTTTGAGAGTCTGGCAGATAAATGTTTGATGTGTGGTTCCCATGTCAACTTGTTGTCTACTATAACACCTAAAAATTTTATACTTTATGATGAACTGTGATCATTCCACCACAGTGCGACTTTTGCATGTGATGGGGAAGTTTCAAATACCGCATGCTCTAAGCCAACATTACAAAAATCAGTGAGTTGTCATATGTGCATCTGTGCTTGCTCGTCAATTGGCTATTCTGTATTGATATCGATGATGAGAAATGGTATCTTTATGCTGAAATAAGTAAAACAAAGGAACGATTGAGCCCAAACAAAGCAGCAACTCCCTGTGCAGGGACCTGCGGCCATCCACAAAAGATAATATTATGTATCTGGTGAAACAGCGATGGTATGGTGTACTACGAATTGCTTCCCTGAGATGTAACCATCCCTGTTGACATTTATTGTCAACAACTGAGATGTCTTGCAGACTGTTATCTAAAAATCCCTGCAGAAATGTGGAAACCTGAAAATCCCAATAGCGTATGGTTGAGTGAGGTGTTCTATCTCTTACGGTACATACGAACATGGGCGCTGTCTTGAAATCGCCCATCTAAGTCAGTTTTTTAAAATGGAATGGGGGTCATGTGATATATCAAATAACATCATTATTTTCTGACAAGTTCATTCCTGTAAACAGATTCGAAACACCAGCTATGGCTCAAAAGTTATAACACATTTTGGTTGGAATTACAGTCTGGACTGTTCTCCATAAAGGACAGTCATTTGATATGTTCAGCATGGTGCCCTCTCGGTCAACGAACATTTGAAGGCGCTGAATCTAGTCGTCATGCACTCGCAGAAGGATTTCCACAGAAATGCTGGCACACATTTCTTTAGCGTGTTGCTCTAGATGGTGTATATTTCTATTTTCTCTGCATATATGCATTGCTTTAAATGACTCCACTGACAAAAGTCAAGAGGTGTAAGATCAGGTTATCTGGGTGGCCATTCTATGGAACCACGTGACCAGGAAACTGACAATCTAACCACTGATGGACAACTGTTCCGTAGTGTGGTGGAGCTCCATCCTGTTGCGTGTAAGAGGGAAATCAGCCATTTTCATTCAGAACTAAGGAAAATACCGCTTCTTGCAGCATTTGCAGGTAGCATTGAGCATTTAGGTTCTTATCATTAAAAATGGGCCCAATTACATGGGTACCCCTTATTCCACACCATACCATAACCTTTACAACACCAACTACCTTGGAAGGTCCCATCCAGTGGGGATTCTGGTCACTCCAGTATCGACGCTTGTGACGGTTGACTTCACCACCGGCAAAAAAGTTTGCCTCATCACTGGATAAGATACCTTGCGCAAAAAGGGTATATTGTTGAACTTGCTCTATGGCCCATGTGCAAAACTGCATATCTCTGTCTGGGTCATTCTCTGCATGGGCTGGAATAGCTGAATCTTGAATCGATGCCATTGATAAGCATGAAGGATTCGTATGATCGGTGACTGGCTGATTTCACGTGCTACTGATAAATGCCGTGTGCTGCAGTGTGGGTTCTTCATGAAGAACGCCAAAACCGTTGTTGAGGTTGTTTCGTCAGTAGCACTTTTTGGACGGCCACGCCGTTCCTTGTCAGTCACAGTCACGGTTTCTCGGAATTTGGAAATTAAACACCCCGACAGTGTTGTGTGAAACTGGGGCTCTTTCTGGATGCCGGTTGTTAAAGGCTGCATTCCCCAGACATCAAAATGACCTCATCTCTCTCCTCCTTGGTCAAAGCTATCTTCAGTTACCTGCAACAAAGAAGTGTTGTAACTTTTGAACCATAACTTCTACTTTGAATCTATTTCGAGACATCAACTTGTTAGAAAAAACTGATGCACTAACCCAAAAGCAAAATCTCAAGGGAGCGTGCAGCGTGAGACCTGCAGGAACCAGCACAGGTGACACGTAATTACTGCATTGTCGACGGTGTAAGTGGTACTTCTGCTGTACGAAGTGGGAAGTAATCGGACAGCGGCTGAGACAAATAAATGCTTTATTTGATGAAAAAAGTGTGTCCATAGTACATAATGGGAAAACAACTATAGTCAGATATCGAGAAGTGATTTCCGACTATCCACGACCTCTTTTTATGGCTCAAAACAAGCAGTTTTGTGAGTACTTTCATTTATTGTAGAGAAAACTAACAGTTAAATTCCAAACAAAGCTGTTGGAACGCAAAGAGTGTGAAATACGACTGAAATGGATAAAAGGTTCGTGCAGTGCAGTCAGCTCCAAAAGAAGGTTTGATAGGTTTTTTCCGTATGATCTTAATCTTAATATCTACTGATTATAATTTAACACCGAGAAAAAAGGGGAATGAGGGACAAGTTACAGACAAAGCAGAAAAAGCGTGGCAAGAAGAAGAGCAATTAATGACAGATCCGAAGGAGAGGGAATGGTGAGGGCAGGATTCCACGCATATTTCCACGTGTAAACGCAGCTTAATCATAATATCTGGGTTCAAACGATTCTGATATGTATTGGGCATTACATAGATTACTTATTCTTTATTTATTTATTTATTAAAAAGTGTTTTTCTGAGCGATACTGCCATAGGTGTTTAAGGTTGCTGTATATGAACTGTTAGGTCATCATATCGTGACATTTATCTTCATTTCGTTATAATAAGGGTTTTCGCTTCTACACGGCCTCCCAGGCTGAGGTAGGTACATTTCATTGTTGTGTAGGCACTTGGCAGAAACTGAATGCGCAACACTGCCACCAGCACGCTCTGCTATTTTGAAAGACGCGTCCTAGGTGACCAACCCCAACGATTCACTTGTCATTCGTTTCACAAAACCGTATATAACTTTTAGGAAAGATAAAGCCACCAGAGAGGCAGTTCTGACTAAGCGGGTGATAGTGGTAGCAAGACTAAAGAAAAATCAAGGCACGTTCGCAGTATTTGTCGACCTGGAAAAAACGTTTGGTAATGTCAAATGGTGCAACATGTTAGAAATTCTGAGGAAAACAGGGGTAAGTTATAGGGAGAGACGGGTAATATACAACATGTGCAAGAACCAAGAGGGAATAATAAGAGTGGAAGGCTAAGAACGAAGTGCTCGGATTAAAAAGGGGGTGAGACAGTCATGTAGTCTTTAGCCCCTACTATTCGGTCAAACATCGAAGGAGTAATGATGGAAATAAAACAAAGGTTCATGAGTGGAATCAAAATTCAAGGTGAAAGGATATCAATGGTAAGATTCGCCGATGACATTGCTATCTTCAATGCAAGTGAAGAAGAATTACAGCCTAATGAGTACAGAATATGGATTGAGTGTAAATCAAAGACGAAAGTAATGAAAAGTAGCAGAAATGAGAACAGCTAGAGACTTAATTTCAGGATTGATGGTCACGAAGTATATGAATTTAAGGAATTCCGCTACCTAGACAGCAAAATAACCCATGACGGAAGGAGCAAGAAGGGCATAAAAAACAGACTAGTAATGGCAATAGGGGCATTCTTGGCCAGGAAGAGGCCGTAATCTGAGGAAGAAATTTCTGAGAATGTACGTTTGGAGCACAGCATTGTATGGTACTGAAACATGGACTTTGCGAAATCCGGAAAAGAAGAGGGTCGAAGCATTTGAGACGTGTTACAGACGAATGTTGACAGTTATATGGACTGACAGGCAAGGAATGAAGAGGAAAGGAATGTATGCAAAACAATGACAACAAGACGGGACAGGACGATAGGACATCTGTTAAGACATCGGGGAATAACTTCCATAGTAATAGAGGAAGCTGCAGAATGTAAAAACTGCAGAGGAAGACAGAGATCGGAATACATCCAAAAAATAATTGAGGATGTAGGTTGCAAGTGCTACTCTGAGATGAAGGCTTTGGCACGGAAGAGGAAATCATAGCGGCCGCATCAAATCAGTCGGAAGACTGATGGCTAAATAAAATAAAATTTAAAAAAATCAATAAAAATAAATAAAAAATATAAAGTAGCTATTTGTACTCCGAACTAAATCTTACAATTCTTCATGATGCAGACTTTCATTGACTTGTTTAACTCAGCGTTTTAGACCAAATTAAAATATTAGCATTTTGCCACTCCCAAAATCTGGCCGCACTGAGCGGTGGCATGATTCGCTCCCACCTAGAGCCGGCACTGGTTGCGCAACAAACAGCGTGAAGTGCCCGTGACCTATGGAAGCCTTCTATTAGGTGTTCATTAATAAACAGTGCCATTGCCCTCCTTACGCAACGATTTGGGACAGTAAGTCTGTAACGTCGCACTATCAACTCTACTGCACAGTGTCATTGAAAATAATGCATATTTCGTTTCAACAAAAAATGTCTCAACTTATCCAGTACTGAATTAATGAATTGATGACGAACATAGGATACAAAACGGAACAACAAAGGGTACGAGCAGGTAGAACGCTTAAAAGTATCGGGTAAGACCTCCGAGACACACACTGTTAGAAAACGATTGTGGTCCAGCCCTTGCTACGTGGCTTCACAGCAAGTAATCTGTCACTATGAAACATTGTCTGCTATATCGCTTTCCCACGGTTCTCGTCACATTTAAATTCCATATTAAGTAGCTTTAAATGAATAGCCTATATTTTGATGCAAGTAACATCTTGAAGCGTTGTAACTTCCAGAAGCGTATGTTTGAGCCAGGCAATATTGTGTCTTCGTATGTGCGATTATTGAGATAAATTAATTTTGATTTCTACTTGGCACCTATCGTTCATTCTCTTTAATTTCCCTGAGAGTGCTGCTACTGTTCCACTACCAACTACGAACATCACATGAACTGCTCAAGCAGCCACAGACACAACTACATTTCATTTGTGTGAACCAACCACAATTGCCTCATCAGTTCTCGTTTCAACTTCGCTGCCCTTCACAGTATCAACAGACTGATGACACTTTGGGTTAGTAATCTCGCCGCAACGAGCTCCAACAACCAAGCACGACCATCAGGATTTAAGCTTTCAGTGATTTTTCTAAAGCATTTAAGGCGAATGCTGGGACGATTTCTTTATAAGGGCACGGCCGATTTTCTTCCCCCTCCTACTCCAACACGGGCTAGTGTTCCATCCACAAAGACGTCGTTGGGACTCCTCCTTTACCTTACCTCACCAACCAACCACCATTTTCTTAAACCTCATCTCAACACAGTTCCCCATAAATTGCTTTACATCAATAACCAATCAGTACTTGAAGCGAACAGTTCCCACATAAACATGTCATCAACAAACTAATTGATTCCAACTAGATTACCAAAAAACTCCTTCTCATACATTTTCCTTTACGTTGTGCCATTTTGTTCCAAAACTCATCAACATAAAAACCCCATACTTTACATAAAAAAGAACCCCTCCAACTTCAATAACATCTCATATCGTGGCAGATTCCATAAAGCCGTCATATTCTTACATTCTGTAGAACTGTTGGCCGCCATACTTTATTGATCCATCTCATTGTTCCACATTTAAAGCAATCCTAATCCTACCGCTGACATGAACCCTAACGGGCACATATCAAAGGGGCTGACTCTGAGATCTTACCAGACGGAGGCGTTTGAATTGGAGGTAAACTAAAACCACGAACTTGAAATTTCTTTGCATCTGCAACTGTTCTGGTCTCACAATCCTAATCCATATTTTCACCGCATTCCCGTCACCACCAATCGTCTCATCGCCAATGGCACCTTAATTTATCACTGCGAATATTATGTCGAATCCTTCCAGTTTCAAGCCAGGGACAACTTTACTAGAAATGACTTGCGTATCCATCACCCAAACAAATATTGTAAAGACTAACCTACAGATACCCATTATGATTCCAATAATCTCCCAAAACAACAGCTTGTAACGTTATGAGTGGCGTATCCACTGTATAAGGTAATTCAAAAACGTCGCGTTTGGTTGAGCATAATGTATCTGGCAAGTTTCCGTGAGGCGGATGGACCAGAGAAGAGAGCGAACGCTGGGAAATGCTCGACTCGATGCTGACAACCACGAAAGGAGATGGAGGCTACTATACAGCGCACCGATGAGCAATCGCAACTTGGAATTCCCTTGGAGATTGCGTAAACTGTACAGAACATCAGTTACCGTAAAAAATCGGACATCTGGAAAAACAACGTCTGTTTTGATCCGATGACGGCCTATGCCACACGGGGGATAGTAGACGTGCTGATGACGGTGTCAATGTCGTCCGCCAACAGATAGAGAAGTGGCATAGCTACCAGAGCGCCATCTGTGTCTACCCTCTAACAGGGAATACTCACAGCCAGAAGGCTCAGTGTGAGGCACACGTGCGAAGCAAGCAGGCAACCATGCCACGGAGACGCACTCGTGCTTCCTACAGCCAAGTGATCAAGTTTGAAAGGGGTCAAACTTGCCTCCCGAGTGGCGGGATTGTCCTTACGGAGAACTGCCACACAATTTGGATGTGCTGTCGGTTGTACAACGATGCTGATATCAGGTGTCGTACCCATAGACGAGGTTCTGGACATCCACACAGTACAGTCGGCCGACGGGATCGTCGTACTGTAAGGGCAGCAGTGCCAGATCGTACAGCTACTGCAGCACAGATAAGAAGGCTTGGGAGCCCACATGCGTCAGCACGAACTGTTGCGGACTGGTTAATAGCAGTGGGATTATGGTCACGCACACCTCTAGCCCATCTTCCACTCACGTCACAGCATCGACGTGCACGGCTCGGCTAGTGCCTTCAGAGGATCGGTTGGAAGAGGGAATGGCGCGGCGCGCCATGGTCTTCAGCGATGAAAGCAGATTCTGCCTGCACGCAAGTGGTAGTCGTTTGTGCGTACGACATAGACCTGGTGACCACTGTCTCGTGCAGTGCATTCGTCCAAGACTCACTTGGCCCCATCCCAGGCCTTGTGGTCTGGGGTACGATAAGCTACAACTCTCGTTCACCTATGGCATTTCTGGTGGAGACGTTAGCCTGCGCTCGATACGTACTGAATGTAGTCAGGCCCGTTCTTTTGTCGTTCTTGCAAGAGGAAGGTATTGTGTTGTTCCGACAGGACAAGGCTCACTCGCACACTGCCCGTGAAACTCAACAAGCTAAGCAAGACGTGCAGCAACTTTCCTGGCCCGCTAGATCTTCCGACTTGTCTCCAAACGAGCGCTTGTGGGATATGATGGGACGAGAAGTGACTTGTGCGACTATCAATCAACAACGCTTGCAGAACTACATGAATAGGTCGAGCAGGCCTGGTATAACGTATCCCAGTACGGTATTTGCCATCTGTACGATCGACAAGATACCAGAGTCAGCTCCTGCATTGCCCTCTGTGGAAGCTACACCATGTACCAATAGGGATGTTTCAGCATGGATTAATACCTAGTACTTCAGAATCGCTCGTGCTATTGATCCATAAGGATCAAACTGTCTGTAGCACTTTCGTTAGGTACGCTACACGTCTGTTCCAAACCGAGGATATCTGGAAGGGTCTGCTTTTAATCTTGCCGCCAAGACACGAAAAATTATTTTTGAGTCTGCACACATCAACGATATCGGCCTGAAATCCATTATTCTTCGTGGGATCCATTTAATGGGAACATGTACGATAACTTCAGGTTCCTTTTCGGAGTGTAGGTATCCGCATCGTTATTTATTTCTAGATATTTCCATGAACTCAAAATAACTGACCAGGAATATTTATAAAATTCGTAGGGGATACCATCTCCTTCTGGACTCATGCGTCTTCGCAAATTTTGTACATCATCTTCAGTTTCTTCTTCAGATACTGGTTCTGAAAACTTAGTGATACTGTCGTTTGTTGGATGTGACGTACAATTTTGTAGCAGCTGTGCGGTTTTTTGGAGCATTAGAAGCTTGTGCTCTATAAGTCTTTGGAAATATTCTTTGATCCCTTCTCGGCTAATATATTCGTTCCTTTCTGTAGACATTATGTTACTTATATATCTCTGTTTGCATCTTTTTCGTCCTCTTGTGAGATGATAAATACTCCACTTCTCATCTGGTATATGGCCATAATCCTTCTAGTTCTATTTCCTGGAGTTGTAAAAGATTCTTTTCAATTTTTTAAAATCACTTGCTCGGTCTACACCGTTGTCTACTATTGCTTGCAATTCACAAGTGGTAAGACAGTAATATTCGACGTTGTTTCTGTTGGTTTCATTAACCCTGCAGGCGATATTTGTAAATAATCTCCGAATACAGTGTGTGAAAAGGTTCTCCCACCACTCACACTCAGAAGTCAGACAGTCAGATTGGTACCAAACGTTGATTATCGACAGAGTATCAACCAAAACTCCGATATAGTTTGCGCTATGTGCTGTCGTCCAGGAGAACGAGCGCAAACGGAAGGTAATAGTAACACATGACCTACGGAGTACAGGAAAAGCATAACTGAGGGCGTCTTACGTGTAGAGGTTTCGTCAGGAAGTTGGTAGCGCAATGGCGGGTTCGAGCCCTGGTTTTTCCAATTTTTCTACTGTATTAAGTGTAAAGCTGTTGTATGGGACAACATGTTCCTGACATGTAAAAGGACTATTCGGAGTTTACTGCAATTTTCTATTAGCAGTCCGCTTTCGCTTCGTTAATTTGAAAGTCGCAAACCTATGGACTACATCTGTAGCTTCTCTGAATAAATACAAATAATCTGAACAGTAGAATAAATAAACACTTGCAACACAAGTGCGGAAGTATTATCAGTAATAATAGTAATAAAAACAATAAAAGCAATAATAATAATTGACGGCTAGGTGTCAGCACCGCCGTACGTCTGCAAACTCCGAACAGCCCTTTTATGGTTCAAATGGCTCTGAGCACTATGCGACTTAACTTGTGAGGTCATCAGTCGCCTAGAACTTAGAACTAATTAAATCTAACCAACCTAAGGACATCACACACATCCATGCCCGAGGCAGGATTCGAACCTGCGACCGTAGCGGTCACGCGGTTCCAGACTGAAGCGCCTAGAACCGCACGGCCACACCGGCCGGCGAACAGTCCTTTTACATCAGGAATATGTTGCCCACATAACTACAAAAACTGGCATGCCCGGGCTCAACTCAGGACCCTTGGTACGACGAACTAACGCGCTCACGAATTCCCAGGAGGAATGTACACGATAGACGCTCACAGTTGTGCTTATCCTGAGTCCCGTAGGTCGTGTGGTACTAATTAATAACTATTTACGCACGTTCTCCTGGACGCTACCGCATAGCACAAACTACATGCGTGCTCTGAATGATACTCTGTCGATATACAACGTTTGGTACCGATATGTCTGTCTGACATCTGGAGGTTTGGATGTCAATCGTGTTACGGAAGAAGCCTTTCCGACTAACCTATGAATTTTAACAAGCAGTGCACTTCATCATTATTCACGTTATGTGTCGTACGTTACGATTAATTTCCAGTATCCTCCGCCAATTGTTTTGGGACGCGGTAGACTTTTTGCTTTAACAATAAATTACAGCATGATCGTCAGAAAAGTTGACATGAATTACGTCAGTCCTGCAAAGTTATTCCCGCTGAGACGCTGGTTCTGTCAACCCTTACGATGCTCCTCCCGAGAGGATCTGGTGCGTATAGTGAGGACACGTAATGGCAAGTCATTCAGGGACGTCTGTCACTTTTAGACTTCCCATCATATTTTGCAGGGTACTACAGAACGGCGTTGAGGCTTTTGTTTCTATCGCCATTAATTGCAATTTAAATTTCCTTTGGTGATGCTCTGCTCTCTTTTGTCTGTCAGAAAATACTGGACTCAATCGCAAAAAAAAAAAAAAAAAAAAAAAAAAAATCCTTGCAGCTCTGTTATTTGACCCGGAGGGAGCATAAAGATTTAAAAAGGTTGCCGCTTTCAGAACGCCTTTGACAATGTATCCTCCTGGTTATTTTTCTACATCCTGTAATTCTAGTCCGTTCCTTGTTAAAATATACCAACCCGTTCCACCATAGCCGACACAGTTTCATACAATATAAGTCTAAAAGAAATCTATCTCATCGCAACGACTCCTTGCAAGAAAACAATATCAGTATCATTTGTTCTAAGAAATTTCCCCAAAATGTTCATGTGTTTTCGTTTCACACAAATGTCCGTCCCCGGTAGGTGAGTGGTGAGGGTGACAGAATGTCAATCCTAACGGCCCGGATTCGATTCCAGGCTGGGTCGGAAATTTTCTCCGCTCAGGGACTGGGTGTTGTCCTGGGTGTGTTGTCCTAATCATGATCATTTCATCCCCATCGACGCGCAAGTCGCCGAAGTGGCGTCAGATCGGAAGACTTGCACCCGGCGAACGGTCTACCCTACGGGAGGCCCTAGTCACATATACATTTTATCCCACAAATATTTAACGATACGAACGAAAGCACTCTTCTATTTTCCGTGTGTCTAATAGTTAATATCTTCCAACTTCTACATTTTTTTTTGTCTGGGTTCAAATTCTGACTGTTTGGTTTCCATACCGATCTCTTCTGTGTTTTTGTATTGTGTATTATCGCGTTCACCCTTCATTTTATGACTTGCCACGATTAAGTTTGACATCGTTTCAATCGAATTTTAATACCATTTGTGAACCATCTTTAAATCTTGTCATTGTTTCTTCGAGGTACACTTGAAGAGCTCGGTGTGCCCTTAAAAATCTGAGCATTTCTCTGTTGATCTTCCATTCTTATTGTACCCTCTTAGTTCCTGAGTGATTTCGTATTACCCGTCTTCCCCTATAGTTTATAGCTATTTTTCTGAGGATTTCAAACACCTTGCATTATTTTACGTCAACATGCGGTTTTTATAAGTCGACAAATACTACGAAACTGTGCTGATTTTTCTTAAGTCTTGCATCCATTATCAAGTGCATAGTCAGAAGTGTTTCTCTAAAGCTTTTAGCTTTCCTAAAACTAAATATATCCGCATCTTACAGATTCTCACTTTTCACCATTCTTCAGTAAATTATACTTCTTACAACGGAATATCGTCTCCAGTAGACACGACAAGTTAGGCGTTGGGACCGTTGGGAACAGAAGTAAATAAGCGAACACAGTGCACGTACTTTCTGCCAGCTTCTTCCGAAATACGTGTTTCATTTGGATGCGCTTCCCGCCAACATATCACTGACAAGGGGAGGCCACGACATTCATATAACAGATTTACTTTAAACTTTGTACCATTTTAACACTCAATTAAGACAATTTATGTGCACGTTGTAAGGCGTACTACTTAGGCCATTTCGAGAAAATTGCAAGCTGTAAGTTTTATGCCTCAGTGCTGAACCGGTGCGCTGCGACCGTGAGCACGAGATGGCGGAGGTCGTGTGATTAGCGTCCAAGCTCCGTAATCGCTGGATCGAGCCCCTCACATATATATATATATATATATATATATATATATATATATATATATATATATATATATATATATATATTCCCAACAAGAGTCATATTATTTCTTACATATTACATCTGAAAGGTAACATGATGAAAAGACACGTGTATGTGCACGAACTTTTATTGCGGTTTCAGGGTTATTTCGCTGTTTACCAAGTTTTCTTATTGCAACAATTATTATGCGACTTTTATTTCTGTACACAACGTAAAAACTATATCAAGCGTCTTCAGACTTGTTCATATTTGATTGACAGCAAATGAGAAATTGCTTCCACCTTCCCTACCCTCTGGCTCCTACCCTTGTAACCGCCCCCGGTGTAAAACCTGTCCCATGCACCCTCCCACCACCACCTACTCCAGTCCTGTAACCCGGAAGGTGTACACGATCAAAGGCAGAGCCATGTGCGAAAGCACCCACGTGATTTACCAACTGACCTGCCTACACTGTGAAGCGTTCTATGTGGGAATGACCAGCAACAAACTGTCCATTCGCATGAATCGACACAGGCAGACAGTGTTTGTTGGTAATGAGGATCACCCTGTGGCTAAACATGCCTTGGTGCACGGCCAGCACATCTTGGCACAGAGTTACACCGTCCAGGTTATCTGGATACTTCCCACTAACACCAACCTGTCAGAACTCCGGAGATGGGAACTTGCCCTTCAGTATATCCTCTCTTCTCGTTATCCGCCAGGCCTCAACCTCCGCTAATTTCAAGTTGCCGCCACTCATACCTCACCTGTCTTTCAACAACATCTTTGCCTCTTTACTTCCACCTCGACTGACATCTTTGCCTTTACAAATGTCTGCTTGTGTCTGTGTATGTGCGGATGGATATGTGTGTGTGTACGAGTGTATACCTGTCCTTTTTTCCCCCTAAGGTAAGTCTTTCCGCTCCCGGGATTGGAATGACTCCTTACCCTCTCCCTTAAAACCCACATCCTTTCGTCTTTCCCTCTCCTTCCCTCTTTCCTGATGAAGCAACGGTTTGTTGCGAAAGCTTAAATTTTGTGTGTATATTTGTGTTTGTTTGTGTGTCCATCGACCTGCCAGCGCTTTTGTTTGGTAAGTCTCATCATCTTTGTTTTTAGATATATTTTTCCCACGTGGAATGTTTATATATACAGTTCAGCTGGCTGCGTAGCATTTCGCCTACCTTCAACAACAACAATAAAAGAAACGTTACGTCGATGCAATTTGTAGGAAGGACAGCCTTTACTGTATGCCTACTCTACTGTATGCCTACTCTACACAACAGTATTTAAATTTGCCCGTACATATGAAAACAGTATTGCAATTACTGTTCTGCTAACTTACATTCCCCATAGATGAGTAGCATTTCCACCTTCTCTTCGTTGGTGTACCTTCTACTCACACAACTCTTCAACTGACAGTGGTTGACAGAATAACGGGTATGCATTCTACGTATGTATTTTTTTTGTTTTTTTGTTTATTTGGCCTTTGAGTGTGTACTCAATTTAGCCATCGGCAACACATAGTGACAATGTACACATAATTGAATAAACAAATACAGAAATGCATATTTACAAGAATAAAAAGCTTAACTGTTACAGTTTTGTACATAATGTTTTAAAAATTGAATTGAATTGCATTGGAAAATAATTAAAAGTGTCTTGGCTTACAATTCACACCAATTCTGAAATATCGTCATCAGAAAGACATATTTATAATTTACGTACACCATTAAAACGTACATATTGTAACAAGTACTCTTGATGAAGTTAACTATCACTTTATACACTTTGTACACAAAAGAGAAGAAGCTGATTGAGGAAGATGGTAGCCCATACTCAGCAATGTCTTCAGAAAGACCAACCGTTCACGGTCAAATTTGGGGCACATAAATAAGATGTGGTTGACATCAGCTTCTGACTCAGGATCGCACTCACATGCTGGTGATCTGTAAACGTTGATCCGATGTAGATGTTGTGGGAAAGAGGCATGACTGAAGGGGAGTCTTATGATGGTAGAAATCGTGTATCGGCCCAGATGTGTCCTCATGAACCACGGCTGTGATGGAATTCGAGGTTGTAGTACTGCGTAATAACCGCCTTTTGTCTGTTAAGAAACGTTCCACATTTCCTGCCATTGTTGTCTTGCGTGATCCTTGACTTCACGTAAGTAGTGTGTATAAGGAAGGTGCAGATCCAGGACGGTGCCTAAGGTTGCCGCTTGTTTGGCTAATGCATCAACTTCATCATTATAGAGGATACCAGAGTGGGAAGGTACCCACAACAAATGGATCGTCCAGCCCGTGCGTGTGCTGCGAATATATTCAGATATCACATCCAAGATATAACTGTTGGTTGTTTTGTTCCATCGACTGTACTGAATGTTTTTAAGAACGCTTTGCGAGTCAGATACTATCAATATCTTGGGGAACGAAGTGCTAGAGACAAACTTAAGTGCTTCCAAAACTGCCACTGTCTCCGTCGTAAAAATAGAAGTGCTCGTAGGCAGTATGTAGGTTTTACGGATCTGGATCTGAGGGCAGAAAAAAGCGCATCCTGTACACTCTTCTTGCGGAATTTTGGAGCCATCGGTATATACACAGAGAAAACCCGGCCATTGTGCTTGAACGAGACGATTGAAGCCAACGTTGACATTAGTACTGTCCAGCCAGGTCGTACTTAAATAATGGACTGGGATCTGGGAGCAGAGCGTTTGAAGATCATATTCAAAAACAGGTACAGGGTGTTTCAAAAATGACCGGTATATTTGAAACGGCAATAAAAACTAAACGAGCAGCGATAGAAATACACCGTTTGTTGCAATATGCTTGGGACAACAGTACATTTTCAGGCAGACAAACTTTCGAAATTACAGTAGTTACAATTTTCAACAACAGATGGCGCTGCGGTCTGGGAAACTCTATAGTACGATATTTTCCACATATCCACCATGCGTAGCAATAATACGGCGTAGTCTCTGAATGAAATTACCCGAAACCTTTGACAACGTGTCTGGCGGAATGGCTTCACATGCAGATGAGATGTACTGCTTCAGCTGTTCAATTGTTTCTGGATTCTGGCGGTACACCTGGTCTTTCAAGTGTCCCCACAGAAAGAAGTCACAGGGGTTCATGTCTGACGAATAGGGAGGCCAATCCACGCCGCCTCCTGTATGTTTCGGATAGCCCAAAGCAATCACACGATCATCGAAATATTCATTCAGGAAATTAAAGACGTCGGCCGTGCGATGTGGCCGGGCACCATCTTGCATAAACCGTGAGGTGTTCGCAGTGTCGTCTAAGGCAGTTTGTACCGCCACAAATTCACGAATAATGTCCAGATAGCGTGATGCAGTAATCGTTTCGGATCTGAAAAATGGGCCAATGATTCCTTTGGAAGAAATGGCGGCCCAGACCAGTACTTTTTGAGGATGCAGGGACGATGGGACTGCAACATGGGGCTTTTCGGTTCCCCATATGCGCCAGTTCTGTTTATTGACGAAGCCGTCCAGGTAAAAATAAGCTTCGTCAGTAAACCAAATGCTGCCCACATGCATATCGCCGTCATCAATCCTGTGCACTATATCGTTAGCGAATGTCTCTCGTGCAGCAATGGTAGCGGCGCTGAGGGGTTGCCGCGTTGGAATTTTGTATGGATAGAGGTGTAAACTCTGGCGCATGAGACGATACGTGGACGTTGGCGTCATTTGGACTGCAGCTGCAACACGGCGAACGGAAACCCGAGGCCGCTGTTGGATCACCTGCTGCACTAGCTGCGCGTTGCCCTCTGTGGTTGCCGTACGCGGTCGCCCTACCTTTCCAGCACGTTCATCCGTCACGTTCCCAGTCCATTGAAATTTTTCAAACAGATCCTTTATTGTATCGCTTTTCGGTCCTTTGGTTACATTAAACCTCCGTTGAAAACTTCGTCTTGTTGCAACAACACTGTGTTCTAGGCGGTGGAATTCCAACACCAGAAAAATCCTCTGTTCTAAGGAATAAACCATGTTGTCTACAGCACACTTGCACGTTGTGAACAGCACACGCTTACAGCAGAAAGACGACGTACAGAATGGCGCACCCACAGACTGCGTTGTCTTCTATATCTTTCGCATCACTTGCAGCGCCATCTGTTGTTGAAAATTGTAACTACTGTAATTTCGAAAGTTTGTCCGCCTGAAAATGTACTGTTGTCCCAAGCATATTGCAACAAACGGTGTATTTCTATCGCTGCTCGTTTAGTTTTTATTGCCGTTTCAAATATACCGGTCATTTTTGAAACACCCTGTAGATGCGCTGAACGCCGTATAGCATGTATGACAGGTGACCAAGTGTCAAAGCTGGCACAAACGGCTGGCACTTTATTCCCTCTATGGGATGCAATCCACAGTCGATAAATGCAGTCTCTACTTTGATAGACGGAACTGTTCATAAAGGCTATGCCTTGAATGTAGAATTTGTCCGATAACATTTGGCGCCTAATGCTCAAGGGCATCTCCCCTGCTTCTATTAAAAGGGCGTTGGTGGGCGTCGATCGCATGGCTCCAAGACAGGTACGAATGGCTCTATATTGAAGAGTATCTAATTTGGAGAGATGAATCTTTGACGCAGTGTGGTAGAATTGACAGCCATAGTCTAATCGAGATCGAATTATCCCTCGGTACATGGTGAGTAAAACACTCTGGTGCGCTCCCCACCAGACACGAGTGAGTGATCTGATTACATTTAAACCTTCTTCACACTTTGTAACGGTGGATCGGATGTGGGGCGCCCAGCTTAACCGAGAGTCAAAAATCATCCCCAGAAATCGAACGTGAGATTTTATTTGGAAGGTGTACTTGCCACAGGTAATGTGATCTTCAGTGCGAGTTTTCGTCGACTTGGAGAAGGGAACGACTGCTGATTTCTCAGCCGAGATCTCCAGCCCATTGATAGAGAGCCACTCATTGATGTGTGCGATGGTTGTGGTTAATGCCGTTTTGGCCTGAAGATATGAAGCAGCAGTAGAATAAACACATACACTCCTGGAAATGGAAAAAAGAACACATTGACACCGGTGTGTCAGACCCACCATACTTGCTCCGGACACTGCGAGAGGGCTGTACAAGCAATGATCACACGCACGGCACAGCGGACACACCAGGAACCGCGGTGTTGGCCGTCGAATGGCGCTAGCTGCGCAGCATTTGTGCACCGCCGCCGTCAGTGTCAGCCAGTTTGCCGTGGCATACGGAGCTCCATCGCAGTCTTTAACACTGGTAGCATGCCGCGACAGCGAGGACGTGAACCGTATGTGCAGTTGACGGACTTTGAGCGAGGGCGTATAGTGGGCATGCGGGAGGCCGGGTGGACGTACCGCCGAATTGCTCAACACGTGGGGCGTGAGGTCTCCACAGTACATCGATGTTGTCGCCAGTGGTCGGCGGAAGGTGCACGTGCCCGTCGACCTGGGACCGGACCGCAGCGACGCACGGATGCACGCCAAGACCGTAGGATCCTACGCAGTGCCGTAGGGGACCGCACCGCCACTTCCCAGCAAATTAGGGACACTGTTGCTCCTGGGGTATCGGCGAGGACCATTCGCAACCGTCTCCATGAAGCTGGGCTACGGTCCCGCACACCGTTAGGCCGTCTTCCGCTCACGCCCCAACATCGTGCAGCCCGCCTCCAGTGGTGTCGCGACAGGCGTGAATGGAGGGACGAATGGAGACGTGTCGTCTTCAGCGATGAGAGTCGCTTCTGCCTTGGTGCCAATGATGGTCGTATGCGTGTTTGGCGCCGTACAGGTGAGCGCCACAATCAGGACTGCATACGACCGAGGCACACAGGGCCAACACCCGGCATCATGGTGTGGGGAGCGATCTCCTACACTGGCCGTACACCACTGGTGATCGTCGAGGGGACACTGAATAGTGCACGGTACATCCAAACCGTCATCGAACCCATCGTTCTACCATTCCTAGACCGGCAAGGGAACTTGCTGTTCCAACAGGACAATGCACGTCCGCATGTATCCCGTGCCACCCAACGTGCTCTAGAAGGTGTAAGTCAACTACCCTGGCCAGCAAGATCTCCGGATCTGTCCCCCATTGAGCATGTTTGGGACTGGATGAAGCGTCGTCTCACGCGGTCTGCACGTCCAGCACGAACGCTGGTCCAACTGAGGCACCAGGTGGAAATGGCATGGCAAGCCGTTCCACAGGACTACATCCAGCATCTCTACGATCGTCTCCATGGGAGAATAGCAGCCTGCATTGCTGCGAAAGGTGGATATACACTGTACTAGTGCCGACATTGTGCATGCTCTGTTGCCTGTGTCTATGTGCCTGTGGTTCTGTCAGTGTGATCATGTGATGTATCTGACCCCAGGAATGTGTCAATAAAGTTTCCCCTTCCTGGGACAATGAATTCACGGTGTTCTTATTTCAATTTCCAGGAGTGTATATCATCAGCATACTGTAGGATTTTTGTGGGGGGAGTAAGTATGCGTTCTAGGTCGTGCGTATATAGAGTATACAGGAGAGGACTTAAAATTGCACCTTGCGGCAAGCCCTGGGAGACATAAAAAGGTCCGATCATGGTACTTTTGAAACGGACGTAGATTGTTCTTTGAATAATCAGGGTACTGATACCGTAGATCATCCGTGAAGGAATTCCAAATCCTGCCAGCTTGTCCAAGAGTATCGGTATTTGTACGTGATCATATGCACCCTTAACGTCAAGAAAAGCTGCCACTACTGTCTCTTTCGTTTGAAAGGCTGACGTGATATTCATATTAAGCAAAAACAGGTTATCCAATGTCCCTTTGCCTTTTCTGAAGCCGTATTGACTCCGAGGCAACAAATTACTTTTTTCAAACCACCATTCTAGTCTCCTTTTTACCATTCGTTCCAGTGTTTTTGCAACACACGACGACAAGGCAAAAGGTCTATAATTAGTACCGACATTTGGATCTATACCACTTTTGAGAATTGGAATTATTACTTGCGTCTTCCATGTTGATATGAGGTCTTTCTTCATCCAGTACTGATTAAAAATGTTCAAGAGAAAGTCTTTCGCTTCTATAGGCAGGTGTGCAAGCATAGAGTAGTGTATATGATCAATGCCAGGGCAACTGTCGCTCGATACTTTAATAGCTTCGTTGAGTTCTTCTTTAGAGAAAGGACGAAGGAGAACATGATAGCGGTCTTCTTCAGCAGGGAACCGATGGTTTAAAAATGGCACCGTGGGAGGAGCGATTGTATCTATGAATTCCTCTAACCAGGCCGTGGTAGCAGGTGGGGAGGAAGTCAGTCTTCTTGTTCTAAAAGCTTTTATTTTATGCCAGATGCTTGCCATACTGGTTTCATTATTTAGGGACAGGCAAAATTGTTTCCAACTGTCCTTCTTGGTTTTCTTCAGGAATTTGTTAACTCGCGCATTCACTTTTTGCACAGCCAAGAAGTTGTCCAATGAAGGATTCTGACGATAGGTTTTCAAGACGAGTCGTCGCTTCGCAATTTCCCGAGAGCATTCAGAATTCCACCAAGGAGGAGAACGGTGCTTCATTACTGTAAACTCTTTTTTCTTAGGGATGCTGATGCCAGCTGCGACGTTAATAGCATTGAGTAAAACTGGGTATGCATCTTCGTCCCGTAAGTCACGTCTCGTATTTGCGGGTGCCCGCCGAACCGTTTCCTGATAAGAGGCCCAATTGGCTTACTTGGTTTTCCACGTACTATTAGAGTAACAGATGTGCGTAGTATCGACGTTGATGTTAATGTGAAACTCTATTGGGAGATGATTGGATCAGATTGAATCCTTTTTAACGCACCAATTAGATATTTCAGTAAAGCAGGGGGTGCAAAGAGTTACATCAACTGTGGAGGGTCTACGGAGAGGTGAAGTTATCATAGTAGGAGAGCCATCGTTGAGTGTCACTAGGTTATTATCTTCGATAACGCTTATCAAGGTCCTGCCGTTCCCGTCTGTCACGTCTCCTCCCCACGCTACATGGTGGGCATTCACGTCTCCAGCTACGATAAAGGGAGGACGAAGTTGACTTATTGTAAGTAGGCTGTTTAGGTTTTTATATTGGTAACGCCATGTAGCGCTCTATATGAAAATCACTGGCTGTCCTGTGTGCAGTCTGTGGTTGGGTGGCATTGTTGTAATATTCACCATTGTAGTGTTGGGCTGTTGGCTGTTAACAGCGCATAGTGTTGCGCAGTTGGAGGTGAGCCGCCAGCAGTGGTGGATGTGGGGAGAGAGATGGCGGAGTTTGGACATTTGTAAGACTGGATGTCATGCCTTTTGAACAATATTAAGGTAAATACATTGTTTGTTCTCTATCCAAATCTTTCTTTTGCTAACTGTGCCTATCAGTAGTTAGTGCCTTCAGCAGTTTGAATCTTTTATTTAGCTGGCAGTAGTGGCGCTCGCTGTATTGCAGTAGTTCGAGTAACGAAGATTTTTGTTCCATTGTGTCTAACTGTTGCTGTGTTTGTCTCTGGTGTTGTTCCATTGTGTCTAACTTTTGTAGCCTTTGTCCCATTTGTTGCATTAACCGTAATAACAGTGCACTGGTGTCTGAAACATGTTCCTCAGTGCTATTCGGCAGTGCATTTGAACCGGCAATATTCGCATTTTGAAAAGCAGAAAATGTATCTTGATTTATTTGAGAAAACGGTGAGGACGCAAAACCTGAATCTACAGTATTTGCAAGATTGTGTCCTGTCATTTCGGAATCCTGAGGCGAGCTGTTGCCGACCGATCGATCGATAATACTTCCCTGTTCACTAATTGTTTCACTGCCTACACCATTATTTGCAGCTCGTTCCATTTCCCTATGCACAATTACCAAATTACTACTTTGAACATTAGTTAATTCATTACATAGTGGCGCTAACACACTGCTTTCGTCTTCACTGTCATTTCTCAGTTTACTTTGGAGCCTAGTATTACGTTTTTCACACGCCATTATTGTCACAATATTTCATACGACAACACATAAAAACACACTTTGAAGAGCAAAAATAAGAGAACACATTAACATACCACTGAAAATAATATCTAGTTAATTGCAAGCGCAGCTGCGAAATACTTGGTGCAAATTTACATGCGTTTCACACCTGTTTTACTGTACAACAATGAAAGACTGCAACTACAAAGGAGATTCTCTCTACAATTACGCGCTAGCAATAAACAAAATCTACACTAATTACACAAACTACAAGAAAAAATCAGAAGATTCCAGTGAGGTATCCTCGGCTAAGGGTCGACATATGAAACGTCCCCTTAGAAAAATTATACATGACTGTGTTTAAACTGACACACAATATTTTTTAGCGCAACGCAATCTGACTTTCAAAAATCCCTACAAAAGAATGGCCCTGCCTAACATTAACCTATACCTTTCACAAATCACTTACTTCACAAAAATCTTCGTTACTCGAACTACTGCAATACAGCGATCGCCACTACTGCCAGCTAAATAAAAGATTCAAACTACTAAAGGCACTAACTACTGATAGGCATAGTTGGCAAATGAAAGATTTTGATAGAGAACAAACAATGTATTTACCTTAATAGGGATCAAAAGTCATAATATATATAGCAGTTCTTGACATCCAGTCTTACAAATGTCCAAACTCCGCCATCTCTCTCCCCACATCCACCACTGCTGGCGGCTCACCTCCAACTGCGCAACACTATGCGCTGTTAACAGCCAACTGCCCAACACTACAATGGCGAATATTACAACAATGCCACCCAACCACAGACTGCACACAGCACAGCCAGTGATTTTCATATAGAGCGCTACATGGCGTTACCAATATAAAAACCTAAACAGCCTACTTACATTATTAATTGTCTCCAGTCATCTTCCACGATACTGTGGTGGGGAGCGTTATACAACGAGACAACTGTAAAGGTTTTGTGGGCAGTTCGTATCTCCACAGCAATTAATTCAAGGTTGGTGACAGGTACGTGTAACGGGTGTGGTCGATGCGGCAGCAAAGTTTTTACCAGTATAGCTACGCCGCCCCACCCATCGAGACGGTCTTCCCTTACTATAGAATAATTTTGAAAGCGAACAGTTCGTTAGAATTTGAACCAAGTTTCACATAACAGAACGATATCAGGCTGACTTACGAACAGCTCTCGTTGGAAGCTCTCTGTATTATAATTAGCCGATCTCGCATTCCACTGCAATACTTTTAAAGCCGCCATAATTTAGGGAGAGAGAGATTGAAATATGCCAGTAACGAGGTGCCGGATATCGGAATTGTTCATAGCACTATTTTGTCTCATGTTTTGCATGACGATATGAATCACATTTATTATCTTATCTATAAGTTCAGCATGATCTTGAGGCTGTAGTTGATTCGGCGCTTGTGGGGTTGCTAATCTGTGAGCAGCAGGCTGGTATGGATTTTGGCTGATAGGAGTGAATGAATGTTGCATGGGATATAACAGGCTGCGGTACCGAGACCACTCACGAACGTTACTTTGGTTGTTTACTTGCGCCTGCCGCCGGGGAGGCCGGTAAGCGACGTGTGTCTGCTGGGGCACAGTTGCACACTGAGTTGCGTCCCCACTTCCGCGTTGTTGACTCTGCATGCCCGCATCTCGTGGTCGTGCGGTAGCGTTCTCGCTTCCCACGCCCGGGTTCCCGGGTTCGATTCCCGGCGGGGTCAGGGATTTTCTCTGCCTCGTGATGGCTGGGTGTTGTGTGCTGTCCTTAGGTTAGTTAGTTTTAAGTAGTTCTAAGTTCTAGGGGACTTATGACCACAGCAGTTGAGTCCCATAGTGCTCAGAGCCATTTGACTCTGCATGCTTGCGGCGGGCAGCGGCGGGAAGAGTTGTGGGTTTTGAAAGTCCGGAGAGCTCAAATTTGTTGGAGCAGGAATGATCGGAGCCGGCAAGTGATGTTGTTGAAGCCCGGTGACGGATGCATAGGTTGGCATACGAGCAATAGACAGCGCATCCCTGAAGTCAATGTTGTTGAACGTAGCTAATTCTTGAGCTCGTCGCCGTATATGGTGTTCCGGGCAGGAACGGTCCGTGGATGCGTCTTGTCCCCCGCAATGAGCGCAAATAGTGACAGGTGAGACACAGGATTCAAAATTATGTGGACCACTACATTTAATGCATCTCATCTGAGATCGACATTGTTTGCTGATGTGCCCGTAACGAAGACAATTAAAGCACTGCCTGACAGTTGGTACATAAAGATCTACGGGACATCTTGTTCCGTGAATAGACACTGCTTCCGGTAAGGTTTGAGAGTCGAAAGTTAACAAACAGGTCCGCAATTTAGCGATTTGGTCTTTCCCATATCTCTTCGTAAACCTCCGAACGCCTTCAACAGGGAAGGGAGATTGTACGACTTCCCAAATCTCCGATTCTTCAAGGTTGGTGTCTACTTTCCAGATTACTCCCAGCTTATGGACAACAAAGGAAGGAATGTAAGCTTCTATATTTTTTGACTTTAATACCTCACTGGTATCTAGGAAATTAGCCTTGTCTGGGGTTTTCAGTTCCATCTTAACTTTTGTATTTCCTGCTGAAGAGATGTTAAGTATAGATATCTTCACTTCTGGCAAGGAAATATGCAATAATTTCCCTAGTGCCATAGGGTGCAAGCGGCCTAAGTTTTTGTCCAAACATTCCATGTAAACTACGAATGGTCCCCTATCTGTACGTTTGTAAAAGTTGAGAGACCTCGGAGTAGGTGCAGGTCCCACAGGAGGGGTGTTAGTTGCAGCATGTTGGTTAGGAGTGAGCCCAGAAGCAGTTGCTACAGGGGGGGGGGGGGGTCAGCTACATTTGAAACGTCAGTTACAGGTAAGAGTTGATTAGCGTCTGCTATGAGGGTTTTGGAATTTCTTAAATCCAGACTGACCTCACTTTGTCGCTTGTTTCTCGTAGCGGAGAAGCTGGAGGAATCCTGTTCCGATAAATCCATATGCTCTTCTGCCGGCTGTATTCCAGAGTCTCCCCGAACAACTGCTAACGAGTGGCTGATCACAGCGTCGTGTTGTCCAATGTAGTTCCTGGAGGAGCTGGTAAGGGTGCTGCATCTGGATGTAGCCGCTGGGCAGGTGGTTGTTGTTGATGTTGTCCCATAGGGGCGTAGAAGTCACCACCCCCTTCTCCATACACCCCACCATACATGGCGGGGCTTGCCGTCACCGATAGTAATGTCAGGTGTTAATGTGCCTAACAGAAAACCGTACTAAACGAAAGCTGTTACGCGTGTGCACTAGTAGGTAAACACAAGCGTCACACGGAAGAGCGACCGCGTAGCACGTCTTAACACTTCCGCGTCTGCAAGCGAACTGCTACGTATGTATACATTTGTTTACATTTGGCCTCTGTCAACATCAGCCCGTGGATGTGTTCCATTAGCCCGAGTACCAGCACTAAGCGCTGGGAGCGTCAACGTCAATGTTGTGTTATGTAATTAATAACGTTGTGTTTAGTGAATGGTACACTGTGATACATTTTTGAATAGGCCTTTAGGAGACGAAATGAATGACCGAATAAATAAATACAGGACGTCATTTAAAAAAATAATACCGTTGTTCATATTTTTGTAAAAAAGCAAAGTTACAACGAAGACAATCATACTGATTGATGTGCCCCTGTCGGCTCAAGAACATTTGCTTGAAATATTTTGTAATTTGCATCTGGACAAACAGTTATTTAGAGTGGTCAAGATAAATGGAACACACTATTATATATATATATATATATATATATATATATATATATATATATATATATATATATATATATATGGACTCGATCCAGTGACCCGCCGTGTACAGATCTCGAACGCTAATCAGTGACCACCGCCATCTTGTGCTGAGGATGTATCCCACCCACTTGCACATTATGTTATCCAAATGGACTACTAAAAGTACACTATGTTTGAAGTAATCCGTCATTCGAAAGCCGTGGCCTCTCCATGTGAGTGTACAGCCCAGGATTGTATCGTTAACGATTTTTCGATGCTCCTTATTGTGATATGAGATAGACTGCCTCTTCATCCGATCCTGGGCTAGTGAAACAGCTATTCAGCTAACAGCTTACGACGGGCAAGTGGCTAGCGAAACACCTGTTGAGGCATTCTGGGGCGGGCATCAACAAACAATAACGCGAGCATATTTTGCCGACTACAGGCGTCCACAGGGGTTGTCGCGTGGTTATCTTTAGGCCTGAAATTGTTGTCAACTTTTATGCATGAGCTGATCGTGCTGTTGTGGTCGCATGTATCGGCATTTGTTATCTTCGAGATCATTCCACCCTAACTTCTCACGAAATCCTACTGTTGAAGATATCCATTTTGTTTCAACTTTTCTTCAACACATCAATTCCTCTGAATGTTGCCATACCCTCAAGCACTCAGTTCGGCCGCCCGTTCTTCGTTCCTCCCAGTTTCCACAGATTCACACTTCCTCCAAAACTTCAATTTCCTTTTTTTATACCTAAATACACTTTTATGGATATTGTGGGCTTTTGGGGATAGAAGTGCAAGTGGGTTATTGACAGAGAACTGATTATAAGGATGTAACTATTGTGTGAGCATTGCATTGGTAACGGGGCAGGGACTTATTATGCTTGTGGTGGGGATTATGTAGGAATAGATTTCTTTTATTTTGACAAGTGGTACGCACATAAAATAATTGTAAGATGTTAAAGTATCACAAAAACAAAAAAAGAATTGAATTTGTTAGGAACGTCTGCGCGTTTCTTTCATACCTTAAAATTATGGCTTTTCTGTGTTTTTAAGTTTCAAGGGGAAGGGCTGCATGTTTCTTTGGTGCTATGCGGTTCTTTATCCTCAGTTGGTTAAATCGGGAAAGTTTTGTTTTTTGCAGCACACTTATTTATGTCCTCTGCTACAGAACACAAGGAACAAAGACATAAATATAGGGAATAATTACCTTAAAAGCGAGTGTGGCTGTTTCGTGTCTAAGAATTTTTGTCTGAACAGTATACCAAGCTTCGGAGATATTTGGCATTCTCTAAGTGTTGCCTGCAGCGGAATAAGCGATTAGTGACTGAAAAAATCGTAAAACCCACTGAGGACTGATTCCCGAACCTTTGAATTTGTAGTCTGATACCCTCTGAGGCACTAAAACCAGGGTCAGTTCTCTGTAGTTCCTAGGGCTTTTTTCAATCACTTAACGCTTTTTTCATGACTGGCCGTATATGGATGGGTATTTGAACCCATTTCCTTTTTAATACACGCCCAGTGTCTTACAGTTCGGTGCTCTTACCTACTTGGAGGCATGACTCGTCATATTTTTAGTGCATGTGTTTCACATGTACGAAAGCAATACTTTTCGTTATCGCAGAATTTGTCCTTTTAAGATGTAGACTGTCCACTGTATTTGGTTTTCCCATGTTTTGCTGCAGATCACAAGACAGTCATCGCTAACCGAAATCGGTAGTCTAAGGACCAATAAGGTTTGTGATCGTAGATGGAAATAAAAGAGATTTGTTCCACTTGGACGTTGTTCCTTCAATGCTGGATAGAACATCGCGCAACAAGTTTCCTCCAGCGAACTCGGTCAGCTGTCAAGTTTGCAGCTTCCTTATAGTTCATGTCTTGCCCTGAATGTCCTTTGCAAAATTTTGTTCCTTTACTTCTGTATCCATCCACTAGTTTCCACAATAGTGCTGATTTGGGGATTCTTCCATTCTTCATGAGTAGAACGTGTCCCGCTAGCTTCAGTCTCCTTTCAGCAACGACTTTATGCAGACTGCATAGACAACTTTTTCTCCGCACTTCATAATTTGAAACGCGGTCGCAGTAGCTGATCTTGGAAGCCCGCATCAAACATCGTTGGTGAAAATCCTTAGCTTGTGCGCTTATTTTACTGACTTTTCCAGGTCTCACATTCATATATGAGCAGCCGTAGAATGATAGAGAAGTACAGTAGAAGCCTTGTGGACATACTTGTAAAGTATAATTGCCATATGGATCGTTTTCGTTGGAAGACTGCAAAAGCTTTCCCAATCCTGCTGGTGAAGTCTGCATCTACGTCTCCGCTATTACACTGCCGAGATACGGAAATCGGTCAATATCTTATAATACCTTATGAAGCACCATAATTTCAGTAGATACTTTTCCACTTTTTATGCACCTTGTTTTTGTTTATAAATTTTTAGCCCTACAGAAATGGCCATTCCATTCAACTTGGTAGTATTAGTTTAAACTTCGTGGTGTTTCTTCTAGAAGAACGATGCCATCAACAAAATCCAGCTCCGTAAGCCTATAATGCTAATTCAAAAGCACGCTCATGTTGGAGTCGCCAGTTGTGTTTCCCGTTATGAAATCTACTGATGGTAAAATGCATCCTTGTCTGACGCCTGTCAGAGTACTAAAGAATGAGATGTTTCCATTTTCTGTTCTTATACATCAATTCCAATTTAGATAAAAGTTTTTGAGAACATCAGTGAAATGGTCAGGAACTCCATACAGGCTCACATTATTACGTGCACTTCCGTTGTTGAGGGGACAGCGTAGGTGGCTACAATGCTGAGGATCTGAGTTTGATTCCCGGCATTGCCAAGGATTTTTTCTAGGTGGAAGGACTGGTACGGGTTGTACTCTGCCTCATGATGTCAACCGAGGAGCTTCTTGAATGACAAGTAGCGGCTCCATGACTTGGAAAGTCGGCAAAACGGCCGGGAGAGCGGTGTGCTGACCACATGCCCCTCCATACCACATCCACGTGACGTCACAAGGCAGAGGATGACACGGCGGCCTGTAGACATCCCCTTGTCGAGAAATTCATTCCACAATAATTCTCGGTGTATATTGTCATATGTCATTGCTAATCAACGAAGGTTAAGCGCTGTGGACAGTTCAGTTCTGTGCATAGTTGTACTACGTTTCGCACAACAAATATTTGCTGGGAGCAGCATCTCTCACTTCGAAAGCCAGCCCGTTCTTCTCGTCGCTGACGGAATTTAATCTTCAGAAGAACGAGGTAGAAGACTTTTCCTGGTCACGAGATAAGCGTGACACCTCTCCAATTTGTACACTCGATTAGAGTTCGTTTCTTCGACAGTTTAGCAATCATGCCACGCTTCGAGTCTTCTGGAACTTGCTTTGTTTGCCAACATGTTCAAAAAAATGGTTCAAATGGCTCTGAGCACTATGGGACTCAACTGCTGTGGTTATCAGTCCCCTAGAACTTAGAACTACTTAAACCTAACTAACCTAAGGACATCACACACATCGATGCCCGAGGCAGGATTCGAACCTGCGACCGTAGCAGTCGCACGGTTCCGGACTGCGCGCCTAGAACCGCGAGACCACCGCGTGCGGCTGCCAACATGTATTGAATGGTTTAGTAGGGTGGTGAAATAAGTCCGGACCTTCATATTTCAGAATTTCGGTTGAGATTTAATCCAAACCAGCTGTTTAATTGATTTTAATTGTTGTAATTGCTAAACACTACTCTGCTTCTGTGATATCTATTTCTACTGTCATCTTCTGCAGTTCTGACTCATTTTCGAAATTGCAAGCATTAAGTGGGCTTGGTTGGATTAAGGTTCCTTTGCAGTGCTCAACCCATCAGGCAGCTTGTCCATCTTTTGTGATCGGTTGTTTGCCATTTTATCCTTTATGGGGCCGTTTCAAATACTATGGGTTCCAGTACGTTCTCGAACGATACGGTATAATGTCCTGGCACCATTTCTAGAGGCAGCATTTTGCACCTCTCTGTGTTTTCGTACAAACGACTCTCTTTTTCTTTTTTTGTCTACAACTGCATTTGCCTCGACGGTCTAACTCGGCATATTTTCGTCTAGCTGTGTGAAGCTCCTATTTTTTACCATTTCCTCTCTTCTACCACAGCCAAGTTCGGTCTTGAAACCATCGCTCTTACTGTGCTCCTCACCGTCGTCAAATGTATTTTCGGCACATGTACTCACAGAATCATCGAATTTAAACCTTTCGGCGTTACCGGGTGGATCTTGGAATGTCTAGAACAGGTTTTGCAGGCTGATTGCGAATGACTTTTCTACTTCCTTGTCTTTCTGTCACATCAGACAGTCGTTGGGTTTTTGGCGTTGCTGCAATTTGAGCTTCTCTCTTAAGTCCTCGCCCACCAAGAAATGGTTCGACCCAACATCTGCAGCACGATACGTTCGCGAATCTCTCAAATATGACTTCCATCGACATTTTTATACAAACGTAATCTATTTCATTTAGTGTGTATCCATAAAGCGAATGCCAGTTATTCTTATGTATCATTTTATGTTGAAAGAAACTACTGCCTATACATAGCCCGTGAAGGCTACAGATAATCTGAAACGATCACCACTATCATTCGAGTGTCGTGCTGCCGCAGAGGGTGCAGCAATATGGTGAATTGGTCATTGCCAACTAGTGTACTCATGTCACCCATAAGAAGAGTAACATCATGGTTGGATATTTCATCAAATACATCGCCAAATGCTCATAAAAGGCATCCTTGTCTTCATCGTATGAATCTTCCGTTGGTGCATAGACCTGCACGATAGCTGTCCTGGTGAGTGTGGTATGAGCTGGGAGTGGGCGAGTGAGTGTCATTTTTTAGGTTGAGTCCTCACTGCGTGACAACTTTTTTTAGCCATTTTATCCGCATTCCTTTCTTTTAACATTTGTAAGGGCGCTGATGACCTCGCCGTTGAGCGCGTCAACTGCAAATACACACACACACACCCTGGTCTGAGTAGAATGAAAGCATTCAGTGACTATTCAATCGTTAACTGGTTTTCATCAAATCAGAGCCGCCTGCTCTTTGACTAAGTACTAGTACAACACTAAACACATGTCGATCATTATGTTCTGTATAAATAACTATTTCACCCTTACCGACTATTTGATCCCTGCTCATCGAAAGAACTTATACTCAGTCCCAGCAGAAAGCGGAAGAACCAGGCCCTCTTTGCTTTACATAGACTAGTCGGCCTTCATTGAAATCCTTGAACCATATAAGAGCTGTTGCAAGAGGTAGCATCTTCATTGAACGCTTGCTGCAGCTTTTCCTAAGCTTCATTGGCTGCACGGTTTAAAAGCACACAGACTTTTTTTGCGCTGCACTGCTCCTGTCGTATCACCTTCATTGTTTGGTATGCGAAATGCAGAGTGTCTACAAAATGGAGCATTACTACCAATCTACCGATATGAGAGTGCTGCCGCCTACGAACATTATACATAAAACCCGCTCTTGTCAGATATTCGTGGATCAGATAGGAAACTATCACGGGAGCTACAGGAAAAAAATCTGTCTCCGTCTTTATTGGTCAACCCTCGTATACGCAATTAAATGTGCAAATTGTACGGATTTTTCATGTAGCTAGCTTTGTAACACCGTCTAAATGGTCTGCCAAAGTGTCAGTGTCAGTTCATCACAGCCCAAATTGCGAAGCTTGTGGAGCAACAACAAAGCACGTATTCCACTTGCAGTGGTTAACAAATATCCCAGGAGAGGAATCAAAAAGTCGAATGCTGAAGAGAAAGATGACGCGGCAAATTGATTAGAAGATTTTACTGTCGAAGAAACTGTGCTGTATAGATGATTTGATAATATGGAGAAACAGTAAGACCCAGGTCCAAGAAAAGCTAATCACATGGCAAGAAACAGTTACGTATCACGGAATGAGTTTCTCGATAAAGAAGAGCTATGTGGTAACATTGACAGACAAGAACAGGCTCAGTTTAGACTGCAAAAAGTAACGAGCTTTAAGCTTGTGTGATTCAGGAAACTTAGTGTGCCAGAAAATAGATAAATGAAATGATAGAAAATCCAAAGCATTTTTTCGAAAACACGAGAAACCTACATAGGAACGAATAAGTGCACCAAGTGTCCAAAAGAATCATATACTCGCACAAGACCTACGATGTTCTCGTTTCAACTCATGCTGCAGGAATATGAACAATGAAGGAAAGAGATGAAAGCTAAATGTGGGTTTATCAAGTAAAGTTCCTGAGGAGAAGAGCTGGAGTGACATGACTAGTTAAGAGAAGAAACGAAAGAGAGAGAGACCCTATCAAAAGCGGAGCCTCCACAAAACAAAAGGAAAGATCTAGATTGGAGTGGCGCGGAAACATGTGATGAATGGAAGCAGAAGAGGATACTAAAGAATATGCCCAGCATGTGATTTCTAGGAAAGAGACAGAGAGGAGGTCTGATAGATGCATGAAATGAGTACAGGAGAAACAAATGGAATGTGGAAGAGCAAGACAAAAATAGGAAGTTAGAAGATGGTGGAGAGGCCTGAGTTTCCAGCAGACCAGGCCTATAGTGGAAAAGTATTCATGATGAAATCAACTTCTTATGCTTTAGTACATGACCTGCATGTAATATTTTTTTCTCTCGGATTTTATAATGTAGCTTTTATTATTTATTTCTTTTAGTACTGCATGATTTGTTCTCTTTTTTCTTTTTCTGGGTTCCGGTGGCTCTTGTAGTTTTCCTCCGTATTAATTTTTCCATCGCGTCTATCTGCTGTTAATGATGATGGAAAGAAGACGAATTATGTGGAGTTTTGTAAACGATGTTTTTCAGATAATCATTAAGTGGTTATCTGCAAATGGGCTCTCCTTAAACTTTGACAAAACACAGTATATATAGTTCCACTCAGTAACTGGAATGACACCATTAATAAATATAGACTTCAATCAGAAATCGGTAGCTAAGTTAGAATATTCAAAATTTCTAGGTATATGCATTGATGGGGGGTTGAACCGGAAAAAACACACTGAGGATCTGCTGAAACGTTTGAGTTCAGCTACTTATGCTATTAGGGTCATTGCAAATTTTGGCGATATACATCTGAGTAAATTAGCTTAACACGTCTATTTTCATTATCCGCTTTCATATGGCATCATATTCTGGGGTAACTCATCATTGAGCAAAAGTGTTCATTGCACAACAGCGTGTAATCAGAATAATTGCTGGAGCTCATCCAAGATCATCCTGCAGACACTTACTTAAAGAGCTAGAAATCTTCACTGTAGCCTCACAGTATATATATTCATTTATGAAATTTGTTATTAACAAACCGAACGAATTCAAAAGTAATAGCAGTGTACATGGCTACAACACTAGGAGAAAGGACGATCTTCACTACTCAAGGTTAAATCTAACTTTGGCTCAGAAGGGGGTAAATTATGCTGCCACGACTGTCTTTGGTCACTTACCTAATAGCATCAAAAGTCTGACAGATAGCCACATAGCATTTAAAAGGAAATTAAAAGAATTTCTTAATGGCAACTCCTTCTACTCATTAGATGAATTTTGGATATAGTAAGTGGGTAATTTGCCAACACCCCCCAAAAAAATTAAAAATAACTAATTTAATCCAATCTAATCTAATCTCTAATCCAAAAGATTAGTGCAGAACAAGAATGCATGGGTTAGGTGCTCAAATTAATCGTAAAACACTGATTAAAAAAAGTGTGTCAAATGGGTAGTTTAATAACACTGGCCAACAGAGAGACTATAACTAGGAAGAAATAACTGTCAGTATATAGACCACGCTCATAACGAAAATGACAACGAAAAACACGAATTAGCTCTCGTTTCCATATTAAAGGGGCTACATTTAACTATAATCGCAATTTATTAACACTTATTAACAAACCCTGCCCATATAGGCTTTCAAATCCCGCTGATGGTAGATAGAGTGATGAAGTTTCAGGCAACAATAGCTGCGTGTATTTTGTCACTATTTTTAGCCCGAGCTCTTAGTAACTAGGGAGGAGGGGAAGAGGAAGGGAGGAGCGGAGCGTGTTTCATTTAAGCACATTTTCAGCCTGCTACAAACTATGTTCTGTTCGTATGCTGGAGGAACGTGTTGCTGAAGTGTAGCTAGTGTGTGTGGCCATTGTAATTCCTGTTATTCAATATGCATCGCAAATTTGTGAACAGTGCTGACAATTTTTCCTGCATTTGCCAAAAGGCAACACTGAAATTGTAAAAGAGACCAATAACGTCATATATTAGAAAGACGTACAAACTGTACTTTGCCTACGATATCCGGGATCGGAACAAGCCCTGGCTCCTCATGTACGTTGCATATCTTGTGTCTCGAGACTTCATTCTTGGATGAATAGTAAAAGGTCTTCTATGGGCTTTGCGGTATCCGTGATCTAGTAAGAACTATGAAACCACGTGGCAACTTCACTGATACATGGTATTTCCAAGAAGAAAAGTCTTCCTTGACATATCCTAACACACTCTCGGCCACACGAGCAGTGCCCCACGGAGACGGACTGCCTATTCTTGCGCCACCCGCTTGTGATAGTGACGAGGCCGGCAGTGAAATTAGTGCTCCACCATCAGCTTCGGAACCCAGTTCTTCAAAATATCCTGATTTGTGTGTAACGATAAGTGTATACAGATTCACAAAATAACATAGTGCAATCGTAATGAGCTAGTTAGAGATCCGGAATTGCCGAAAGATAAAGCGGAACTGGTGGTATCAAAACTACAACAGTGGACTTTTCTTGGTAAAACGGTAAATGCGACTGTATTCCGTAACCGCCATATGCCGTTCCTTCCATCTTTTGAAGGTGAAAAGAACTCGAAGAACTTGGTATTTTGTAGTAGCGATACACAGGAAGTAATGGCAGCTATGGACATTGACTATAAGAGAGATCAGTGGAGGTCCCTCACCGATTCCTCCAAAGTAAGTCTCAAGTGAGTGCTACTTCACAGTGGCAACGTGTTACCATTGATTCCGACTGATATGCACCTTAGACGAAAGAAACATACGATTGTATTGATTTTAACCGTGGACCTAGAAACGACGAAGAGGCTCCGTCCCCGCCGCAGCGGCAGTGGTCCACAACCCCACAACGACTACTGCAGTCCACTTCACCCCTCCGCCGCCCCACCCGAACCCAAGATTATTGTACAGTTCGGCCCCCGGTGGACCCCCCAGAGAACGTCTCACACCAGACGAGTGTAACCCCTATGTTTGACTGGTAGAGTAATGGTGATGTACACGTACGTGGAGAACTTGTTTGCGCAGCAATCGCCGACATAGTGTAACTGAGGCGGAATAAGGGGAACCAGCCCGCATTCGCCGAGGCAGATGGAAAACCGCCTAAAACCCATCCACAGACTGGCACAAATCCGCCGGGCGGATTCGTGCCGGGGACCAGGCGCTCCTTCCCCCCCCCGGAAAGCCATGCGTTAGACCGCATGGCCAACCGGGCGGGTACAACATATGATAACATGAAACAATTTTTGTTGCGATTGAACTATGACAAGTTTACAACTTTAAATGACTATTTCCGGGAATCTGAAAGTCATAGGCATATTACTTGGGCTACAATACGGCTACACCAAATTCTGTTGTTTCCCGTGCCTCTAGGATAGCCGCGCCAAAGCACTTCACTATATAAATAAAGATTGGCTAAGCGTCAATCACTTGACAATCTTACAATCTTATGCAGGAAGTACTTGTCGAATCCAAGAACACAATTCTCTCTACTCTTCATGTACAACTGGGCAATATGAAAAGCTTAGTTTAGGCCATGGACAAAACTGGGGAAGTATTTCTCTATTTGCACGAGAAATTTCCATGTCTTAATAAGTCAAAGATAAAACAGATGAATTTCGTGGAGCCCCAGATACGTTAACTGCCCAAAGATGAACATTTTAATTTCATTCTGACAGATAATGGAAAGTTAGTTTCGGATATCTTGTTCAAGTATCAAGAAATTTTCTAGGAAATAAGAGAGCAGAAAACTGTAAGGATATTGTGACAGATCTTCTACACTACTATAGTAGCCTGGGGTGCAACCTATCCTTAAAGCTACATTTCCTAGATTCCCACTTGGACTTCTTTCCTGACAACCGTTGCGTTGTAACCGACGAGCACGGAGAACGCTTCCCACAGCAAATTTTGGACGTGAAAATGAGTGACCAGGGAAAGTGGAGTGCATCATTGTTAGCCGATTGCTGTTGGACTGTAATCAGCACAAAACTGCAAACGCTAGGCAAAGCGATTGCGCTTTCAGTGGTCTTCCTCCGAGCGATAATACAAGATAAATACGTACATAAGCTTATTAGGCAATAATGTAAATTTATCATAACTTTAAAATGAGAGTTAATCTTTCATTTTCAGTAACATTTACGTTATCAGCCAACCCGAAAACTTAAAGATCAGCTGTTTTCATGCCAGTGACAGAAAAAAAGTAAACTTTTGTTGGCTAGTGTAATGTTGTAAGAATGTCTGAAAGAACGATTACAAAAAAATTACGCATGATTTCAGAAGTTGAAAGTGGAGAACACAGCTGAAATTACTTGTGATCACACACTCCTAGAGCGGGTACAATGACTACCTTGACTCTGAGACGTAATTACTTCTGCATATCGTTATACATATTTGATACGACCTTTCTACGTATTCAAACAAATGTAGATTTACAGTTTCACCAGTTGTCGAAGATGAAGAGTCGTTGCCAGCTACGAAAAATATGCTGAGTGTGGCCAACGCTCCTCTTGTGCGTGGAGGCAGATTCTGCATCTTGACCTGAATGCACTGCATTATAAGGTGGTTTGAAATCATCACATACAGAACACGTACCAACGCGTAATTGATCCAGCTATATCGTAGAAGACGTTTACTGAGAAAATAAAAAGAAATAAAAAAAACATATCTTTATAGCTCTCCTGTCGTTCATGTAATGTTGCAAACAAACTTCTCTGACATGGTGCTTGAATGGGATGTAAATAGTCTGAAAAATCGTTGCTCGTATATATTTTAAATTATAGATTTACTTTTTATTTACCGTCTTTTCTTGTGTACATAAGACTAATGTTATGTCGGTTAAAAAAACTGTTCCCAACTGCTGGAGAAAAGCACAGATCACACACGTCTACAAGAAGACCAGTAGAACTGATACACAAAAGTACCATCCAATATCTTTCACATCCATCTCGTAGACTCTTGAAACATATTCTCGGCTCAGACTTAATGAGGCATCTCGAACAGAATAATTTCCTCCATGTCAACTAGCATAGCTTTTTGAATCCAATTCTCGCTTTTCGCTCAATGACATTCTGAAAGCCGTGGATCAAGGAAATCAGGTAGATGCCCGACTTTCGAAAAGAATTTCAGTCGGCACCACACAGACACTTATTAACAAAATTATTATCATATCAAACGAAATATGTGACTGGTGAAGACTTTTTAGTAGGGAGGACGGAGCGTGCCATCGCGAATGGAGAGCCATAGACAGACGCAGAAATGACTTCAGGAGTATCCCAGAGAAGTGCGATGGGATCCTTGATGTTTAAGTCGCACCCCAATGAACTGCATGCAATATTAACCCCAGACTTTTTTAAGTGATGTAGTTATTTATAAGAAGTACTCTCTGAATAGAGGTGCACAAATATTCAGTCAGATCTTCACAAAATTTCAGTCTAGTGCATAGATTGGTAACTCGGTTTAAATTTTCAGCAAAGTAAAACTGTGTGCTTCACAAAAATATAAAACAACGTAGCATCCTATGACTACATTAACAAAGAGTCACGATTGGAATTAGAGAACACAACAAATACCTGGATGTAACAATTTGTAGAGATATTAGATAGAATCATCAGATACGCCTAACGTTAAGTAGAGATGATGGCAAACTTTGGTTCATTGGCAGGATACTCGGAAAGTATAATCAGTGTACAAAGGACATAGCTCACAAAACACTAGTGCACCCCTTTATAGAATATTGATCAAGTGTGTGGGACGCACAATAAATAGGTCCAGCAGGGCATATTGAACATGTGCAGGGACGGGAAGCACGAATCATTACAGGTTTCCTTGACTCATGGGAGAGCGTCGCGGAAATGACAGAAAATCTGAGCTGGCAGACGCTTGAAGAGACGCCAACTATTATGCGAGAGCTTACTTTAAAAGTTTCAAGAATCAGTATAACGTGGGGAATACAGGAATAACCACAACCAGGTACGTTTAGCTCCCGTAGGTCCGGCGAATGCAAGGTTAGACGAACTGCAGCACTCACAGAAGAATGTTAGCAGTCTCCATCTACATTTACATGACTACTCTGCAATTCACACTTAAGGGCATAGCACTACCACTCCACTCTCGAAGAGCGCATTAAATCTTTCCGTCCGGGCTCTGATTTCTCTGATTTTATCGCGATATCATTTTCTCCCTGTGAAGGTGAAAGCCAACAATATACACTCCTGGAAATGGAAAAAAGAACACATTGACACCGGTGTGTCAGACCCACCATACTTGCTCCGGACACTGCGAGAGGGCTGTACAAGCAATGATCACACGCACGGCACAGCGGACACACCAGGAACCGCGGTGTTGGCCGTCGAATGGCGCTAGCTGCGCAGCATTTGTGCACCGCCGCCGTCAGTGTCAGCCAGTTTGCCGTGGCATACGGAGCTCCATCGCAGTCTTTAACACTGGTAGCATGCCGCGACAGCGTGGACGTGAACCGTATGTGCAGTTGACGGACTTTGAGCGAGGGCGTATAGTGGGCATGCGGGAGGCCGGGTGGACGTACCGCCGAATTGCTCAACACGTGGGGCGTGAGGTCTCCACAGTACATCGATGTTGTCGCCAGTGGTCGGCGGAAGGTGCACGTGCCCGTCGACCTGGGACCGGACCGCAGCGACGCACGGATGCACGCCAAGACCGTAGGATCCTACACAGTGCCGTAGGGGACCGCACCGCCACTTGCCAGCAAATTAGGGACACTGTTGCTCCTGGGGTATCGGCGAGGACCATTCGCAACCGTCTCCATGAAGCTGGGCTACGGTCCCGCACACCGTTAGGCCGTCTTCCGCTCACGCCCCAACATCGTGCAGCCCGCCTCCAGTGGTGTCGCGACAGGCGTGAATGGAGGGACGAATGGAGACGTGTCGTCTTCAGCGATGAGAGTCGCTTCTGCCTTGGTGCCAATGATGGTCGTATGCGTGTTTGGCGCCGTGCAGGTGAGCGCCACAATCAGGACTGCATACGACCGAGGCACACAGGGCCAACACCCGGCATCATGGTGTGGGGAGCGATCTCCTACACTGGCCGTACACCACTGGTGATCGTCGAGGGGACACTGAATAGTGCACGGTACATCCAAACCGTCATCGAACCCATCGTTCTACCATTCCTAGACCGGCAAGGGAACTTGCTGTTCCAACAGGACAATGCACGTCCGCATGTATCCCGTGCCACCCAACGTGCTCTAGAAGGTGTAAGTCAACTACCCTGGCCAGCAAGATCTCCGGATCTGTCCCCCATTGAGCATGTTTGGGACTGGATGAAGCGTCGTCTCACGCGGTCTGCACGTCCAGCACGAACGCTGGTCCAACTGAGGCGCCAGGTGGAAATGGCATGGCAAGCCGTTCCACAGGACTACATCCAGCATCTCTACGATCGTCTCCATGGGAGAATAGTAGCCTGCATTGCTGCGAAAGGTGGATGTACACTGTACTAGTGCCGACATTGTGCATGCTCTGTTGCCTGTGTCTATGTGCCTGTGGTTCTGTCAGTGTGATCATGTGATGTATCTGACCCCAGGAATGTGTCAATAAAGTTTCCCCTTCCTAGGACAATGAATTCACGGTGTTCTTATTTCAATTTCCAGGAGTGTATTTTCACACTCTGAAGAGAAGGTTGGTGACTGAAATTTAATGAGATCTTACCGCAACGAAAGACGCTTTTGCTTTAATTACTGCCATCCAAATTCATGTATCACATCCGTGGCACTCTCTACCCTGTTTCGTGATAGCACAAAACGAGGTGCCCTTCTCTGAACTTTTTCTATGTGCTCCACCAATCCTACCCAATGCAGATCCCACACCGCACAGCAGTACTCCAGAGAAGGCCGACAAGCGTAGTGTAAGCAGTCTCTTTAGTAGACTGCTGAATTTTCGAAGAGTTTTGCCAATAAAATTAAATTTTTTTTCGCTTTCGCAGGACATTATATGTGTGACCCTACGACTCTTAAGTTGTTCGAAATTAAGATCCATAGGTATTTAGTTCAACTGACATATTTTATTTTTGTGTAATTTATCTTGTAATCGAAACTCGAGGAATTCCTTTTAGCACTCATGTGGATGACCTCACACTTTTTGTTATTTTGAGTCAACTCCCACTTGTCAAGCTATACACATATCTTGTCTAAATCCTTTTGCAATTGATTTTGGTCTTCTGATGACTTTACTAGCCGGTAAATGATAGCATCACCTGTAAACAAGCTAAGAGGGTTGCTGAGATGATTGTCTCCTAAATCGTTTTTATATATTAAAAACAGCAGAGGACCTATAACATTCCCTCGGGGAAAGCCAGATAACACTTTTATTTCACTCGAAGACTTTCCGTCAGTCACTACTAACTGTGACTTCTCTGACAGCAAATCACAAATCCATTCACACAACTGAGAAGTTATTCCATAGGCACGCAGTTTGACTAGAAGCCGCTATTAGTGAACGGCTTCAAAAGCATTCTGGAAATTTAGAAATATGCAGTCAATTTGAGATCCTCTCTCGATACCACTCATTACTTGGTGTGAATAAAAAACTAGTAACGTTTCACAAGAACGATTTTTTCTGAACCCACTCTAACTATATAACTAGATATTTTTCTTCGAGATACTTAATAATATTCGAAAAAAGTGTATGTTCCAAAATCCTACTGCAAATTGACGTCATTGGTGTGGGTCTATAGTTTAGCGGATTACTCCTATTTGTCTTCTTGAGTTTGGTGTAACCTGTGCAACTTCCCATTCTTTGGGTGTGGATCTTTCGTCGAGCGAGCGGTTGTATTTAGTTGTGGCAACTATTAAAAGCAACTCGCATTGAAGTCCGTGCTAAGATCCGAGCTTCAGTAAAAAATAGCCTATCTTAGAGATTTTGCTTTCTTTTAAATATGACTTTTCTGGTTGCTTCTGTAACTGTGCTCTGACCTGGTTTGTGTACCATGGTGGATCAGTTCCATCTCTTATTAATTTATTCGGTATAAATCTCTCAATTGCAGTAGGCAACGTTTATTTGAATTTGAACTATACCCAGTCTATGCTTACATAGTTAGTTTGGAAATAGTTGGAGAGTGTCTTCTAGGAGGGTATCAAGCGAATTTTTATATTCTTTTTCAGAAAGATATATTTTTCCTTTAATCCATTCCTCGGTAATGCGAATGGAACGGGAAGAAACCCTAATAAGTGATATAGTGGGACGTACTTCTGTCACGCACTTCACAGTGGTTTGCGGAGCATAGATGTAGACGTAGACAAAATGTTCGGCTAATAAATAAAATAAATAATACGATCCTATATCTGAAGCTTTTTATTATTTCTTTAAAAAGAGAATTTTTCAGTTTATTCAAAATTTAATGTCAAACAGAATAAGTTAGTCTATCATTAGCCTCATTCCAGCTATCAGGAAATGAGAGACAGCAAAGATGTAATCTGTGCCAATCAATTGTCTATTAAACATCGTAACTGAGACGATGATTCTACGTTTTGGACTGGGAACTGAGAAGAGGCTATTGAACTGGTGCGTGCTTGTGTTACAGTGACATATGTGGAGAAAATGATGCCAGAAGTATTAATAAAGTTCAGCTGCTGGCAACTTCTGTCGGCCCTGCATGACGCAACTAAGACAGCCAGATGAAGGGCTGTTCTCATATCAAACATCCGGCTTACCTCTGGTCGACCAGCCGACACGCTGGTCCCAGCCTCTTTTTTCTGGCATAATGTAACATTTGACATTGGTAGAGAAATTGTCTTAAGCTGCAGACTTTAAGTAAGTTTCTTCGAAATGTTTTCATTTACGCACCAGTTCAATGGGGGTTATGGGAGTCTCGAGGAGAGTTTTTGACAAACGAAAGTACACATAGTAAACAAAATACAAGCACAAAAAATACAGGAGCAAATATGCGTTTACATTACATGCTTCCTATCAAAACAGAACTCAGCACGCCGTTCTTAAATAGAGAGGCGCTGCCAGCAGTGACTCGGCTTTTCGCGATTTATACAGAGTGTCTATGAAGTCCCGCAGTAATTTCAATAAAAATCATAACTTGTTAACTATTACACATATAGCATCGTGATTCTACGTAAAACATTAGCTGCTCTTTAAGTTTTTTCTGTTATGCCAACTCGTCGTTCGCAGAACGTCAGGGCGATATTCGAGTTCTGCCCATGTACGTGCCAGTGTTCCAGGATCAACATTATGACTACTTCACTGATCCGTGCACGGAAGATGGCGTTATCACTAAGTGATTTTGTGTACACATCATCCTTGACAAAACCCCTAATGGCGTGACATCTGCAGGGTGTGAGAACCATGTGATGGTAACATCACGACTCATCAACCTCTCCGGGAATGTTTTATTCAGCACATACCTCTCGTTCAAATCCCAGTGTGGGCGACCACCGTCGTGCTGGAAGATAATGGACGGCTGCAGCTCTTCGATCTGTGGTAGCAGGAACTCTCCAACCACGTGCTGGTAAACATTTCTCGTTTTGGCTTTCTCTGCGAAGAAAAATGGGTCTATCACCCTATTGTGAATTACCACTGACGTATTCATGTTTGTTACGTGGTTTTTCGGAACACAATATCTTAATGTTGTGGTGATTCACACGTCCAGAAGTGTGGAACGTTGCTTCATCTGAAAACAGGCACTTTTTCAGGTAGCCATTCTCGATATCTATGGAGGCCAGTATGAAACACGCGAATGTATACCGCAGATCGTTTGGCTGTAGTGCTTGAACCATTTGTATTTTGTATGCAAGAAGGCGTAATCGTGTATATAACTTTATGGACAGCTGATCTCGCTTCCTTCAATTTGCGCAATGAACGACGAATTGACTTCTGGCGGGTGCGCTGAATTGGAGCTGGCACTCTGTCAGCACGTGATTGAGACACAGGTGGACGTCCACTTCGAGGAAGGTCTTTGACACTGTCTGTCCCTTAAAGTTTCTGGACCACCTCGTTTTGCTTGCTTTTGCTCGTGGTGTCCTCCCACACTCTAGCGCACAGTACCGCAGCACCGTTGTCATAGATTTGGATTCTGAGTACCAAATGATACATTACGCCTTCTCCTGGTATGTCGTCATTTTGATGCACTCCAAGTCAAATCTGTAACACAGAAAAAAGAAAAAAAATTTGAGAGCTGCTATATTTTTTACAACAAACCACAAGTCTCCATCTCTAATAGTTACCAAGTTGTGTGTGTGTTTTTATTTAATTATAGCTGAACTTCATGAACTCCGTGTATAAATTACTGGCGGATAACGTCTGTAGCCACTGAGACTGTTCGTAGACCATATGGATGCTGGATGGAGATATCATCAGGACACTGTTACGGAATGCAGTCATGATGGTCATATCATCAGGACACTGTTACGGAACTGAGGTCTGTTGTCTGACACTATTACTTCAGGTAAACCTTCGAGGCAAAAAATCGATGACAACACCTGAATTGTGCTACGTGACTTTGTCGAGTTCACTGGCACAGCATAAGGAAACTGGCTATACGAGTCAACCACAACCAACCACCGAGTGTTCCGAAAAGGTCCGGCTATGTCTAAGTGCACATGTTACCATGGCGATTGCAACTTAGGCCAAGCAGAGATATTTTGTGGCGGAGCGGACTGAGTTTTCGCACAAGCGTAACACTCTGACGTCATATGTTCTATTTGGGCGTCCCTGCCAAGTACAGTGTCGACGAGCTAACTGTTTCGTATGAAGTGTCCTGAGTGAAGTAACTGCAACACTTCTTTACTTCTTTTTGCAAAGCTTTAGTGATCAATACACGTGACTGTCCACTGTCATTTTGAACAAGAATTATACCTTTCTGTACAGCTAGGCTATGCCGGCGAGCAAGCATCGGCGCACTACAAGAGTTCTTTATGCTATTCAATGAGCAAGACTAAGACCTACGAACATAGTTTAGCAAAATGTTCAAATCTGAATCATCTTCCGTGGCCTGTGTAATTTTCTTATAGTCCAGCGGAAAAGACTGAAGCAATTCAGAATTCTGAGCTTCGATGTTACAACAAGATGCAGCAGAAGCGACAAAGTCTATATTAGGGCCAATCGGAAGACTCGAAAGCGCGTCCGCATTACCATGTTTAGCCATCGGACGATACACAATCTTGTACTATTATTGTGACAACAACAAAGCCCATCTTTGCAATTTTTGGGCAATTCGTGCAGGAACTGGTATAGTCGGATGAAACAAGGACTACAAAGGCTTGTGATGCGTTACTAAGTAGAATTTTCTGCCATACAAATAGTGGTAGAATTTGGTGACACCATACACAATAGCCAAAGCTTCTCTCTCAGTTTCTGAATAGTTACACTGAGCTTTGGACAACACTTTTGATGCGAAAGCAGTAGGTCTCTCTTTATCACCAATTCTGTGCGAAAGCACTGCACCATTTCCGAAAGAGGAGGCGTTAACTTTCAATGCAGCTGGTTTGTCAGGATCAAAGTGTACTAAGCATCAATCACTAAGCAACGCATCTTTAAGTTTTTGAAAAGCTTCTTGGCACTCGTCTGTCCAAACGTAAGGGACATTCTTGCGACGCAAGCGATGCAATGGAGCCGCGATATGTGCCGCATTCGGTATGAACCGAATATAATAGTTCATTTTCCCTAAAACTGACCTCAATTCTGTGATATTGCGAGGAACTGGCAAGTCTCGTATGACTAACCAGTTCGACTGAAGAGGATGTTCAGATTGGCCGTTTATGTTATGACATGACCCACTTCAGTCCTGCATCAGATAACACTCGAAACAAAGCACGTTTTTCAGGTGTACGACCTGCTATTACAATATCGTCCAAATAGGTTGAACAGTTTGGTACTTGAGCAGTCAGCTGTTCCAAATACCGTTGGAAAATGGCGGGTGCGGAAGCACTGCCAAAAGGCAAACGCAAATATTTTAACAAGCCCAATGAGTATTTACGACACACACTTTTTGCGATTCTTCATCGAGCGGTATTTGAAGACATGCGTAACGCAAATCAATTTTTGAAAAATAGCGTCCAGCCCCTAATTTGTCCATGAGATCCTCTGGGCGTGGCAGTGGATAAGTATCAAAGACAGTTTGTTGGTTGCCTGTAGACTTAAAGTCAACACAGAGGCGAATGCGACCTGAAGGTTTGGGGAGCAAAATCAGTGGACTGGCCCACTGACTAGCTGATATGGGCGCAATAACTCCATTATCCTGCAATTCTTTAAGTTCAGCAGCCACTTTGTCCCGCAATGCAATGGGAACAGTTTTGGCCCGGAAAAATTTCGGCTGAGTATTGTCTTTCAGCATAATACGTGCAACAAAATTGCTAGCTTTGCCTAAACCTTCAGAAAAGAGCTCCGGGAATTCTTTTAGCAAGCTGGTACACTGTCTTTTGCATTGAATGCAGACACTGATAACAATTTGTCCTGAATGTTAAAGCCTAACATATCAAAAGAATCAAGACCAAATATATTCTCACACTCGCGTGATTGTAGCACTGTAAAAGTCACTGTTGGCGTATGTGAGCGATACATAGCAGGCAAAGTACATGTTCTGAGAATGGGAAAGTCTTGTCCATTATAAGCTGTCAGATGCGTGCTAGTTTTAGACAGGGGAGCCTAACAGTTCATATGTGTGACGATTGAGCAATGTGACAGAGGCACCCGTGTCCAACTGAAATTTCACACGTTTCCCACAAATAAGTAAAGAACAAAAAGTTTTAGTATGCATCACTGACGAAACTGCGCACTTGCTAGTTGCAGGCTTGGAATATACTGCATTAATGACATGGGCCTTGTGACTAGATTCTTGTGAGTGTGCCGAATTCTGATGTTTGTTCATTGCAAACATACAGATTGCGCGTGTCCTTTCCTACCACAAGCGTAATGCTGAGCCTGTCAGGAGGGGCAGTCTTGGCGTTTGTGCCATGGATAACACCTATGGCAAGACTTAATTGTGTTCGCCTGTTTAGCGGATTGCTGACGCAGCGTGGAACATTGTTTACTCTACATGGCTAGCGCATGCCGCCAGTGCGGAATGGCGCAATCACAAACAAGGGACCCTACCCAGCAAATAGCTGGCTGCTCGAGTGGCACGGGAATCGTACAGACCTAGTATTTGCACTACCTGATGAAATGATAGATCGGACTGTTTCAGAATCTGTTCTCTGAGTTTCATATCAGGCACATTGTACACGATCGCATCACGCAACATAACTTCTAAATATAAGGCACTGCAAGCACATTTGAATTTGCATGTCCTTGTCATACCCTGCAAATCTGTTACCCACTCGCGATAAGTTTGTTCTGACCGTTTTTTGCAATTGAAGAATCGATACCTAGCTGTTACCACATTCACTTCTTGGTCATGGTTGTTAGTGAGGGACTGTACTACTACGACAGTTCACTCGGAGTGGCGTTAGGAAAGAGTTTTTGAATTAATCTGAACACTGCACTTCCTACCGTGGATAATAGATATGGAAGTTTCACAGAACCTGGTGTATTGTGGGCGATGAGATGCGATACGAAATGAGATAATCACTCGAGCCATTCTTCTTCTTTTCCACAAAACTGCAGAAAAGGTGCTGCTATAGTAGCTGTAGTAGTCAGTGCTTGGTCCATCGATTGCGCAGCGTTGGCCAGTAGCTGCTGCACCGTGTTGAGTAGAGCCAAAATCTGCTGCATCTGAAACTGAAACATCTGCATTATCTGTATGGCATCTAACGCTTGCAGCTGTGGCGCCTCAGCAGGAGCAGGACAGATGGGATGGCCATGTTGGAAGACACGATTGTAACAAATAAACAAAAATATATACAAAGAAAGTTTCTGCAACACCCACCTGAAAACACTGATTAGCAAAAACAACAAGAAACTATTAAAGCAAAGCGAGCGCCCCTGTAAAGTAAAGACGAGAGAATTAAGGCATCTGCAAAAATATGTCTGTGGTCGTCGGCACGAAATTCGAAGGATTTTCATAGCTGGTTGTTGGGTCTTGCCCACTCGTCTCGTATAGGGTGCCTAAGGGATGCTACATTCTCGGAATGCTGTACAACAATTCGAGCAAATAACATTACTAGTTTTATTTCAATAAGCAGATTGTTAATACTTTGGAGTTACATCGGCGTCGCAAGTGACATGCAAATAGTAATAGTATTTGCTGTAGACGAAGCTCAAGTAAACACTTGATACAGATCACTACAATCAGTTCTGCGAGTGCTGGTCAACAACTGTCCACTAATGTCCGTATACTAAGCTGATCTGAGCACTAATGTCTGACCGAGGCTATTTTTTTTTTATTGTGATTTCATTCCCCTGCACCATATGGGCAGGGGAGGGCTGTCAGCGGCACAATCCGCCGCTCTTGAGCCGAGTGACATGGCAACTAAAATAAGAATAATATGTTACATACATAAGGCGATAAAAAAGGGGAACATAAAACAGAGTAAAGTGAGAAAATGGAGGTAAAAACAGACTGACATGGAGACGTTCATGGGGGACAGTTAAAAAAGTCACCAGAAAGTTAAAAAACATAGTTGGCGATTCTTAAAACACAGAGAAGACACTGAATGCACATGCACAGGTTAAAAGTCGGCCACAGTATTAAAAACACTCCAGAACAACACATTTAAAACCCACTTGTAGCACACACGACGAAGAATAAAACTGCCAGGTGGGATCTGCCGAGGGAAAGGTCAGAGAGGATGGAAAAGGAGGGGAGAATAAGGAGCAGGAGGGGAAGTAGCGGGATGAAGAGAGGAGGGGCGTCAGCGGGTAAATGGAGAGGCAGGAGACACATGGGGTGGGAGATGAAGAGGGAAGACAGGGCAGGAGGGAGTGCAGAGACACTGAAAAGGGGGACAAGAAAGGGAGGGGGAGTAGGAGGAGAAGCCACTCAGGAGGAGAGAGGGGGAGGAGAGGGAGCCCTGAGGAGGAGGCAGGAAGATGGGGTTTGGTAGGAAGGGTAGATGTCAGGGTGAAGCTCATCCTCCGGTAGGGGTAGACGGTGGAAGTTGCGTTGGGAAAGGAGATGGAGGGTGTGGAGATGGAGAGAGGGTGGGACACAATGGTAAAGGTGTGGCAACTGGTTGGGGTGTAGAGGAAGGGAGACACCAGGGGGTGAGGGGCGGCGGACAATGTATAGTGTGCAGATGTGTTCAAGGAAAAGGAGAAGGTGGGGGAAGGGGATGAGGTCGTAGAGGAGGCGCGTGGGGGATCAATGATTTGTGGTGGAAGGATGCAGACCCCACGTCCGGCTGGACAGGAGTTTCAGGAGGCGGAGGCGGTTGTGAGCTTTGTTTTGGATGGTAAAGAGATGGGGAGTCCAGATGAGGTGGCGGTCGAGTGTGAGGCCAAGGTATTTGAGGGTAGGAGTGAGGTGGATAGGACGGCCATAAGTGGTGTGGTAGAAATCATGGAGGTGGAAGGAGTGGGTGGTGCAGCCTGGGTCTTCGAGGGATTGATACGAAGGAACCACTGGTTACACCAAGCAGTGAATTGGTCAAGGTGGGTTTGGAGGGTACGTTGGGACCGTTGAAGGGTAGGATAAAGGGCGAGGAAGGCAGTGTCATCAGCAAACTGGAGAAGGTGAACAGGTGGGGGAGGTTTGGGCATATCAGCAGTGTACAGGAGATAGGAGAGGACAGAGCATTGGGGCACGCCGGCAGAGGGGTAGAAAGTACGGGAGTTGGAATTGTGGATAGTCACATAGGAGGGACGACGGGAGAGGAAGGAAGCAACGAGACGGACGAAGTTGATGGGGAGAGCATAGGTCTGGAGTTTGAAGAGGAGCCCGGGATGCCAAACATGGTCATAGGCGTTCTGGAGATCAAGGGAAACAAAGATAGCAGAACAACCGGAGTTAAGTTGGGCGGAAAGAAGATTGGTAAGGTTAGGGAGCTGGTCGTCGGCGGAGAAGGAAGGCCGGAAGCCACATTGGGTAAGGGGAAGGAGGTGGTGCTGGTTAAGGTGGCGGTGAATATGGTGAGAGAGGATGGCCTCAAAGACCTTACTGAACACGGAGATGAGGCAGATGGGACAATAGGAAGAGGTATCAGAGGGAGGTTTGTTAGGTTTAGGGAACAGCAGGACACAGGAAGTCTTCCACAGGTCAGGGTAAAATACAGTGGAGAGGAGGACATTGTACAGGGTAGCAAGGAGAGACGGGAAGGATGAGGGGGATTCCTTGAGGTGGCGGTAGGTGACACCATCATGACCAGGGACGGTGTTGCGCTTGGAGCAGAGGACGAGTGTGATGTCTTGTGCGGTGATGGGAGTGTTGATGTCTGAGGGGGGTAACCGATCCAAGTACTGGAAGCTAGGGGCGAGCAGGGGGACAGAGGTGTCAGTGCGGTCAAGGACAGTGGGGAAGAGGGAGTAATCAAAATGGGGATCGTCAGGAATGAAGAAGACCTCGTGTAGGTGGGAAGCAAAATGGTTAGCCTTACTGAGGTTGTCAGGAAAGGGTTGATCATCATGGAGGATGGGGTAATGCGGGGTGGTATGGCTGCCAGTAAGGCGGTAGAAGGCTGACCAGTACTTGGAGGAGTTGACAGGGAGGGTGGAGTTGAGGCGTGTGCATGTCTGGCGCCAGTACCAGCATTTCTTTGCTGTAAGGAGGTTCCGGATGTGTCGCTGTAATTGCCGGTGGCGGGTGAGAGTATCCCGGTCACAGGTGCGGAGCAAGGGGCTGTAGAGCCTGCGGGATTCACGCAGAAGAAGGACAGCCTGTGGAGGAAGCGTAGGGCGGTAAGGGTGGATGAGTTTGGTAGGGACATGAGCCTCCACAGCGTCAGTTATGGTCTTATGAAGGAAGGAAGAGGCATGGGTGATGTCATCAGAGTGGTGAAAGGTGAGGGGGTGGCTTTCGACCTGTAAGGCAATGGATTCCCAATAGGCATCCCAGTTGGCACGGTGGTAGTCATGGACAGACTTTGGAGGGGCAGCTGGGTGGGTGGCTGCAGGGGCGGGACAGGTAGAGGAGATGGTGAGAAGGACAGAGAGATGGTCACTACCAATGGGATCGAGGACATCAACGGCGATGCGACCAAGGAGGTTTGGGGAAGCGAGGATAACATCGGGGGTGGAGTTACTTTCAGGACGGGTGTGCTGTGGGAGAGGAACAAGGTCACCATGGAGGGTGGCAAGGAACTGATGCCACCGCCGAAGGGTGGCAGGGTCACGGCTGTGGATGTTGAGGTCAGCAGCGATCACATAGGTGGAGAAGGTATGGTCAACATGGGAAATGAAGTCAAAGCGGAGAGGAGCTGTGGGGCGGATATAGATAGTGGCACAGGTGATGGTGAGGGGGGGGGGGGGAATAGGCTGAGGAGAAGGTGTTCGGTCGGGTCATTGAGGAGGAGTTGTGGCCGGACAGGGAGATGCCTGAGGTGGCCTATAGCGACCCCGCCTCAGACTAGGGGAAGGGGATTGTCAGTGCGGTGAAGGAGATAGGGGGAGGTGCAGACAACATGGTTGGGTTGGAGGAAGGTTTCATTAAGGATGAAGGAGTCAACCTGGTGCTGGGAGAGGGTATGCATGAAGAGGTATTTGTTTGCAGGGAGGGAACGAATGTTGAGGTAGAGGAGACGATACTGTTGACGTGCCAGGAGGTTGGGGGTGGGAAGGGTGTGGGAAGGGGAGGGAGGGGCTTAAATGAGGGTGTCGAGGCGCGTGAAGGTAAAGTGGGCCTGGTTGTGGGAGTAGGTGGCGTAGGTTTTTAAGTGGAAAACAGAGCGGGCATCCAGGAATTTTGGATTAGGGTTGGCTAGGACGAAGGTATACAGGGAGAGGGGTGGAGAGGAGGGAGGTGGGGTGGTATCCATAGTGGGGTCAGTGGGAGGTGGGGCGGGCAGTGGCTTTTTGGATGAGGGGGTAGAGGAGAGGTCGTCACTGGGCTGTTGGTAAAAGTTTTTTGCGGGTGATGCCTGGGAGGAGGGATGAGGGACTGGATCGATGGGGAGGTGGTGGCAGGCAGGGCCCTCCTGTGAGGCAGTAGCACCGGATGAGAGGGTAGGGCGCTCTGTGGCGGCGACTGTGGCGCGGCGGGCGGTGACGCGGGCAGGGGAAGCAGTAGTAGTTGAAGGGGGGAGAGGGGGAAAGTCGTCTCGGCGGGCGACAGGAGCGGAAGGGGGGGTGGGAGCAGGGGCAGGGGCAGGAGCAGCAGCAGGTGCAGGAGCAGGGGTAGGAGCAGGAGTGACATACAGGTGGGGATACAGTGATGAGGAGGAGATAGATGGGGAGGAGACTGTTAGTAGGGGAGGTGGATGAGACGGGTTAATCCCAGAGGAGGCACTCCAGTGGGGGCAGGTGAAGGGGAGGTGTAGATGTGGTGGTAGTTGGGGTGTCCATGATTGCAGGCAGTCCCCACGGGAGACAGGAGACGCCGAAGTAGAAAGGGAATTAAAACGGGGGGGTGGCGACGAGCACTGGGCGGCGGCGAGCACAGGGAGACGCCGGCGGCAGCGGCGGCGGCAGCGGCAGCAGCAGTAGTAGCAGCGAGCACCAAGAGACGGCGACTAGGCGGCGGCAGCGGCGGCGGCGGCGGCGGCGGCGGCGACCGTACGGCGGGCAGCAGTGACGGCGTGCAGACGGGCAACAACACGACAGGCACGGTTGGGGCTCTTCCACGTCGAAGATACACCCTGAGAGTAGCCCAGGCAGTGCGAGTCCTCGATGAGGAAGTGAGGGAATCCAACGCTCGAATGTGGCCGAGGCTGTCAGGAGCAGCGCTTATATTCATTTCTTGCAGAAGCATGGCATGGCCCCTGTCAGCTGGCTATTGGCTGACGTTTCCTCACCGTATTCTCTGGTCTTGCGTTCTTCCTCTTCGTTCCAGCGCTTGTGGTTATGCCAGAACACTAACAAACGGTATTTGTAATGCATTCTATCCTGATGCCATGTCACAAGTTCTGTGTTATATCCAATGGGTTTTAGGTGAGGGAGGATGATGGTTGAGAATGAACACATACAGTAGATGGTGTGCTATGTGATGAATCATTTAAATAAAATAATGCAATCCTATGACCAATACACTGGCATTTAAAATCTACAGTGTTATGATAGAGAGATGCTGTCTGCGATTTGGAACCAAGTCTTTCCATTCAACCACATACCTGCATTGGATCATATGGAGATGTCAACGATTACAGCCACTGGTTAAACATATTCATGGCATTCTTATATCTGGGAACGAGTCACCCTTTTCGACCCCATTAGCGACAGCAAAACTCCAGCATGGTTTTACACTGCCCTTATGCATCTTTTAACTGTTGCTCCTTCTCTGTCCCACCCTCCCTGCAGTTTTGCCAATGTGATCGTTCCAATTTAAGTCAGAAGTGAGCAGAGGTCGGAGATATAGCAGTTTCTGAGACTTTCTGCAACCTTTGGAGAACACTGCCATACATTTTGTTTTTTCCACCACGACTTTCAGGTCTGTGTCAGGTTCTAAACTGACATTAACAGGTTTTGATCCAATTGCTCTCACAGAAAACTGGACATCGCACAGTGTAAATGATGCTGCTGCTCCCACAACATACACACACAGGATGATTGAAAGAAAAGACAGAGACGGTATTTCTTATTGAAAAAAATGCACAAGACGTCACAACAATTGTAAAGTGGAAGAGTTTTGCAGCATTGTAGAGCGTTTCCAAACGCCTGTCCTAAAGTGATTGATGACCTCTACATTTAAGCTCACCTTTCAGTGTGATGTGGTAGAAGATGGCTCGGTGTCCCATTTCGACTGATTCCTCCGATTGCAATCTGTACGTGATGACTGTTTCAGTGCTAGCCGTACCTGAAAGGTGTTGCCCTTCCACCAAGACACTTTCTCCATCTCAAACAAATGATTTTAGTGAGCCACTATGTCGTAATCAACAGTGTGTCAGTGGATGGATGGGATGGAAAAGACATTGCCAATGTACTGTAACAAGCACCAATGTTGATAGTCCGATCAATTTAGAACTTTTAAAGTTTTTTCCGTAATTTCAATGCCGATCAATGACATGGCAGCATGCTTCCCACTCTTTGTGTCACCGTTAAACCACCCCTCCTCTGTTTTGATAGTACCATTGCAAATCATAGTGCGTAATTTATGATCTGCAGATGAGAGTCACAGAGCATTCCTGCAATCTTAGGGTAAAGTTAGAAACTGAATGGTCGTGCGGTAGCGTTCTCGCTTCCCACGCCCGGGTTCCCGGGTTCGATTCCCGGCGGGGTCAGGGCTTTTCTCTGCCTCGTGATGGCTGGGTGTTGTGTGATGTCCTTAGGTTAGTTAGGTTTAAGTAGTTCTAAGTTCTAGGGGACTGATGACCATAGATGTTAAGTCCCATAGTGCTCAGAGCCATTTGAACCATTTTTAGAAACTGAAAAATCTTCTCGCACTGTCTTTGACCAACCTTTCCTGCAACACTGTAACCGATTTAATTTGGAGCTGACCAGAAGTAGACCATAACAGTCCGCATCTCTAAAGGAACACAGCGAGCCAAGTCCATAACTGCTGTTCGCACCAATCTTACTCACAGCACCCATCCAAGCGCACAATATCTCTTCAGATGCGCGCATGTCGAGGAGGTTAGCACCACTTATCGGTGGATAGTAGAAATGAGAGTGTTGCGATGAAATAACAGACGGTAAAGAAGGAGAAAACCTGTGTTTTTATGTATGACAGAGCTCCAGATGGACGGAGTTTGAAGCATTTTACGTAAATGAACTGCACTATCAACTGTGAAGTATTCTAGTATCTAAGGTCAGTATCAAGAAGGTATTGGTAGGAGAGGAATGATCGTAGAACATAAACACTTGCACTATAATACAGTATATAAATGTCCAACATCTGACATACATCCACCCTGCAAGTTAAAGAGGATTTCTGTCAAGCAGATGCATACACTGGGATTGCAGTACCTCACAAACAACCTATTACTAACTTATAATTACCGTAGTTATGAAAATGAAGATTCGATTTTATGCCCCAAGATGCAGCAGATAGCCGAGCGGTCTAGGGCGCTGCCGTCATGTACTGCGCGGCTGGTCCCGGCGGAGGTTCGAGTCCTCCCTCAGGCATGGGTGTGTGTGTTTGTCCGTAGGATAATTTAGGTTAAGTAGTGTGTAAGCTTAGGGACTGATGACCTTAGCAGTTAAGTCCCATAAGATTTCATACACATTTGAACATTTTGATGCAGCGGGCGAATGGAGTACATCGCATAGATCTTCGTTCATCTAGAGTAGAGTGACAAAACAGGACGGACATGTTTCATCATCATCATCACACTTGAATTGGAAGTCCTCTGAGTACTGAGAGGTTTGCTGTTAACGATCGCAGGTATATAGTGCTCTAACTCACACGCAGAACATGCAGTTGTATACGAGTCGAACGCAGATTATGCCACACAACTAATATACTCGAACTGAACAACGAAAAAAGATTTAATGCCCAATAAATGACCTGCAGCAGCATCTGCCTCTCTCACTAGAATGCATCATCAGTCTGCCGTTAAATCATAACTCTTACAACTCTATCTAAACAGATCACTCTATACACTTTCTGTCATCCTGGAATGTAGATGCAAGTCAATTTAGAGGCAGATGGTTCTCTTTCTTTAAGGAAAGCATCAAAGACAGCAGTCAACTCGCATGTAGCACTATTACCTCAACAGACTTATAATAGAATGTTGCCATACAGTAACTGCTTATTAGCTGACAGCGCAAGGTTGTGATTGGCGGAGAGTACACAGAAGTACAATGTAAATACTCAATGTTTAAAACACCTAATCAGCCCTGCACAGAGTCAAACACGCAGTCCATTCTTTAGTCGTATACTTAGTGCCACAACTGGTAATACATTTGGCGATCAACCACGTTAAACATTCTGTCCCAACCGTCTTATCGCCGTCGACGAAAAAATGAATGTTGCCAATATTTCCATGCTAAGTTTTTCTCTTTTCCTTTTGCTGCCAGATGCAAGAACTGTTGTGCACCAAGCAGAAGACATGCAAGTACTCTCGTATTTGGGTGTATTTTTTCCCTTAATTTGTACATATTTTTCCGTCAATGTTTTAGTAATTTTATGGATTTTGTGTCACTTCTGCCCATGCCATCACGACATCACTTCTCGCCATTTATTCTAAAATTGCTTGTAAATATAGCTAGTTAGGTGTGCCACTGATCAATCTCAAGGTAACCGTTATGAAGTGGAATGTGTCAAGCGTATAAGAAATGCATACATAAATCAAACTTCCTTTTTTTAAAGCTTATAATTTTTATTACCTTCCCCATTCCTTTAAATGACACAAAATGCGTATATTGTCCTATAGATTTATTTATTCCTATTCACGAATTCATCTATGGTATAGAAGGAGTTGTCAAGGAGGTATGACTTCAATTTATTTTTAAAACTATTACTGCTGTCTGCCCGACATTATGTCCACACCATTATGGAGCTACCGCTATCTTGCGCAGTCCGTTATTGACAAACTGGGTTCATGACTTCGTGGGACCTGCGCCACACCCGAACCCTACCATCAGCTCTTACCAACTGAATTCGGGACTCCTCTGACTAGCCAACGGTTTTCCAGTCGTCTAAGGTCAAACCGATATGTTCACAAGCCCAGGAGATACGCTGTAGATGGTGTCGTGTTGCTAGCAAAGGCACTCGTGTTGGTCGTCTGCTGCCATGGTACATTAAAGACGCACTGTCCTAACAGATACGTTCGTCGTACGGCCCACATTGATTTCTTTGGTTATTTCATGCAGTGTTGCTTGTCTGTTACCACTGACAAATCTACGCATTCGCCATTGCCCTCAGTCGTTAAGTGGAGGCCGTCGGCCACTGTGTTGTCCGTGGTGAGAGGTAATGCCTAAAATTTGGCACACTCTTGACACTGTGGATCTCGCGACACTGAATTCCCTAACTACTTCCTGAAATGTCCTGTCCTATGCTTCTATCTCCAACTATCATTCCGCGTTCAAACTCTGTTAATTCCTGTCATGCAGCCATAATCACGTCAGACTGTTTTTCACATGGGTCAACTGAGTACAAATGACAGCTCCGCCAATGAGCTATTCTTTTATACCTTGTGTACGCGATACTACCGCTCTCTGTATATGTGCGTATCGCTACCCCATAACTTTTGCCACCTCAGTGTGCTATATTCCTACATTCGTCACTTAAGGCTTGTTCTCGGAGAATTTTTAGAGGCATTTCAAGAGATAGTTTGCATATCATTTTCACGCGCCTGCCAGTTCAGCTTTTCCAGCAAATCCCTGATACTATCTCATCGGTCAAGCAAACATGTGGTAATTCGTGTTGTCTTTTTCTGCAGACGTTCTGTACCTCCAATTAATTCTATTTGATAGGGTTCCTACATGCTTGAGCAATATATTACAATGAATCGTACGAGAGATTTATAAGCAGTCTCCTTCATAAACTGACTGCATTTCCCTTAGTATCCAGCCAATAAAACTAGGTCTGCGACCAGCCTATAAGGTCGTTCTATTTCATATCACCATAAATTATTACACCTAGGTGTTTATTTGAGGTATGTGAGTACAGCTGTGACTCACTGATATTGTAGTCATAGGGTTCCATGTTTTTTCAAGTTGCGAGGTGCATAATTTTATATCCATGAGTAATTAAACCTAGTTACCAATCATTGCACCACTATGAAACCTCACTGAAAATAAGGGCAGCTTTTTTTAGACAGTACTTCGCTATGGATAAGTGCATCATCTTCGAAAATTCTGAGCCTTGTAAGAGTACACTTGTATTCTTTGGCATAGCATACGCTATCGGGTGGGCCTTCTATTCCAGTATCGTCTCTTGTTATGACCCTTTTCTGGTGGCTATGTCACTGTCGTGTCGCGCCGACTATACTTGCAGTAGGAAGAATGTTGAATCAGTACTGGTTTTGGAGTTAGAAGTTGAGGTCGGATGAGATGCCACCTGAGACAGAGTAGAGGGGAATGAACAGAAGAAAGTATTTAAGATAGGATGTATTTAAGCAGTTACATCGAGAGATGTATTATTTGATATATAAAGGTTAATCAGAAGATGTGAACTGGAGAATCTTTCGCGTTGTCAAATGTAAATTTTCTGGACCAGATAACTTACGCAATACCCATTGCTATCGTGTACATCGGCATGTGGAATAATTTGTAGACGACCTTATTAATTTTGTAATTAGATTCGTACTGAACCAGCATGAAGAAATTGTGACTTCTGTGGAAAAAATGAATTTGATTTCTGAAAATTACGACTCAGTGTGATGAAAAGGACATAGGTGTGTTCTATTTTTGAAGATTAATAAAGTGTTTCATTAAAGAGAGAAGATCCTTGTCATCACTAGTTATTAACTTTGTGCTGCAGTAAAATACAGACACATCACAGGGAACAGAAACACGGTTTCATTCTTTGCCGGGGTGATCCGTCCTCTTTGTCTCCTTTCGGAAGATCCGATTGCCTTCAAAATACATTAACTGTAGGATTTCGAGAGAAAAGTACGGAGAACTTACAGACTGCTATTAATATTGTCTGTAAGGTCAATAATATACAACATGAGCAGTAAAAGCCCCCGCACACTTCTCCGGGGAACTCCTGAATTTACTTCCATGTTTGTCAACGATTCTCCATCCAAAATAACATGCTGCACTCTCCCTACTAAGAAATCCTCAACCCAGTCACATATTTCACTTGATAGTTCATGCGGTCGTACTTCCGATAATAAGCGTAGGTGTAATACTTAGCTAAATGCTTTCCCGGAAGTAAAGAAATTGTGTTCAAAATCAAACGTTCAAATGTGTGTGAAATCTTATGGGACTTAACTGCTAAGGTCGTCAGTCCCTAAGCTTACACACTACTTAACCTAAATTATCCTGAGGACAAACACATACACCCATGTCCGAGGGAGGACTCGAACCTCCGCTGGGACCAGCCACACAGTCCATTAAGAAATTGTGCAGTTGACTGATTGCCGTGATCCATGGCTTTCAGAGTGTCTTATGCGAAACACGCATGTTGAGTTTCACATGATCGCTGTTTTCGGAATCAATGTTGATTCGCATGGAGAACGTCCGTCTGTTTCATTTTGTTTGTGTTTAGAATATGTTGTAAGATTCTACGCCAGTGGATGCTAAACGCACATGGTGGTAGTTTTGTAGATAATTACTCTTACCATCCTTGTAGATGGATTTGAGCTCTGCTGTCTTCCAACACCTGAACACGGCTTTTTCGTTCTAGGGATCTACGGTATATTATTGTTAAAAGAGGGGCCAAATTCTGTATAGTATCCGATAGGCATTCCATAGCGCCCTGTTAAGCTGTTCAATCTAGCGATTTCCGCTATTTCTCAACGCCACTGGCTAAAAAGAAAGATTTGAAAATCTGAGTTCAGTGTTTCTGCTCTTGCTTTGCTACCTTAAATTTCAAATGATGTGTTATACATGAGATTCTGAACACTAACTTTGATGCCACTAATAGCGTTTACATATGCACAGATTTTGAGTTTTTTGAGAGAGTTTTCTATAACATTCTACAGCGGTAGTCGTTGAAGTTTTCAAGCATTGCACTTTTCACAGCCAAACGAGTTTCAAGTAGCAACTCTATACATAAAGCCCTAAGCTATGTTCTACACCTGTTATAGTCTCTGTTTCTTTGGAAGTTTCCGTAGATTGTATTCCTTGGAGAGTCCCTTTCATTATGAACTGTTCTGCTAAGTATCTGTCAACCACGTGGTCAACTATTATTTTAAACTTGAGCCACAATATTTCTACGTGCTCCTGTCAAGAGCTAAATGTTTCAAGTTTGTTACTGAGATATCATACTACAGCCTCCTTACGTACTTTATATAGGGTGTTTCAAAAATGACTGGTATATTTGAAACGGCAATAAAAACTAAACGAGCAGCGATACAAATACACCGTTTGTTGCAATATGCTTGGGACAACAGTACATTTTCAGGCAGACAAACTTTCGAAATTACAGTAGTTACAATTTTCAACAACAGATGGCGCTGCGGTCTGGGAAACTCTATAGTACGATATTTTCCACATATCCACCATGCGTAGCAATAATATGGCGTAGTCTCTGAATGAAATTACCCGAAACCTTTGACAACGTGTCTGGCGGAATGGCTTCACATGCAGATGAGATGTACTGCTTCAGCTGTTCAATTGTTTGTGGATTCTGGCGGTACACCTGGTCTTTCAAGTGTCCCCACAGAAAGAAGTCACAGGGGTTCATGTCTGGCGAATAGGGAGGCCAATCCACGCCGCCTCCTGTATGTTTCGGATAGCCCAAAGCAATCACACGATCATCGAAATATTCATTCAGGAAATTAAAGACGTCGGCCGTGCGATGTGGCCGGGCACCATCTTGCATAAACCACAATGTGTTCGCAGTGTCGTCTAAGGCAGTTTGTACCGCCACAAATTCACGAAGAATGTCCAGATAGCGTGATGCAGTAATCGTTTCGGATCTGAAAAATGGGCCAATGATTCCTTTGGAAGAAATGGCGGCCCAGACCAGTACTTTTTGAGGATGCAGGGACGATGGGACTGCAACATGGGGCTTTTCGGTTCCCCATATGCGCCAGTTCTGTTTATTGACGAAGCCGTCCAGGTAAAAATAAGCTTCGTCAGTAAACCAAATGCTGCCCACATGCATATCGCCGTCATCAATCCTGTGCACTATATCGTTAGCGAATGTCTCTCGTGCAGCAATGGTAGCGGCGCTGAGAGGTTACCGCGTTTGAATTTTGTATGGATAGAGGTGTAAACTCTGGCGCATGAGATGATACGTGGACGTTGGCGTCATTTGGACCGCAGCTGCAACACGGCGAACGGAAACCCGAGGCCGCTGTTGGATCACCTGCTGCACTAGCTGCGCGTTGCCCTCTGTGGTTGCCGTACGCGGTCGCCCTACCTTTCCAGCACGTTCATCCGTCACGTTCCCAGTCCGTTGAAATTTTTCAAACAGATCCTTTATTGTATCGCTTTTCGGTCCTTTGGTTACATTAAACCTCCGTTGAAAGCTTCGTCTTGTTGCAACAACACTGTGTTCTAGGCGGTGGTATTCCAACACCAGAAAAATCCTCTGTTCTAAGGAATAAACCATGTTGTCTACGGCACACTTGCACGTTGTGAACAGCACACGCTTACAGCAGAAAGACGACGTACAGAATGGCGCACCCACAGACTGCGTTGTCTTCTATATCTTTCACATCACTCGCAGCGCCATCTGTTGTTGAAAATTGTAACTACTGTAATTTCGAAAGTTTGTCCGCCTGAAAATGTACTGTTGTCCCAAGCATATTGCAACAAACGGTGTATTTGTATCGCTGCTCGTTTAGTTTTTATTGCCGTTTCAAATATACCGGTCATTTTTGAAACACCCTGTTATATATATATATATATATATATATATATATATATATATATATATATATATATATATATTGTTTTATTTAACATTTGGTAATCATTGTCGCTACAACGATTTAATGGTCGCTGCGATCACTTTCAATGTGGACATCGTCAAAGAGGTCAGGTCTACTTGGAGCTATTATATCCAACATACATCCGTCAGGTTTGGGCTTCGGAGCTATCTATTTTAGTTTTCAGAAAAGGCATTCGGTACTGAAATTTATTCTTGAAGTTTAACTTAACTGTAACAGGTATAGGTGTGATACCTAAGGCGAGATATGAAAATTTGTGCTGTACCAGGACTCGAACATGGATTTCCCGCTTATCGCGAGCAGCGCATTATTATTTAGGCTATCTGAGAATGTTTCCGAAACCGACCCAAACTTCAACATGACACACTCATCTATTTCTTCTCGTGGATAGTGCATCTAATTCACCTATTACGTTTGAGTTAAATTTCAGGAATAAATTTCAATATTTGAAACTGGAGTTCATATGCATAAGACGAAGATGTGTCTGTGACGAAAATGACAACGGTAGTCTACGGCTTATCGTTGTTTTGATTCTAAAAGCCTGCACAGGGTCAAGAGATGTGCGAGTTTGGGTAAATGAATTGGTAATCTTTGAGAAAAAATATATGTGAGACAGTCCAGGGAGTGTGCTCAGATAGTCTAACAATATGTGGTAACGCTATAGATCGCATTAAGCGGGAAATTCAGGTTCGAGCCCTGGTCTGGCACAAATTTTCCTATGTCGCTTTAGGTAGTACTTCTACACCTACTACAGTTAAGTTAAATTTCAGGAATAAATTTCAATATTTTAAATTCTGGTTCGTGATCAAATATAAGCATTCGGTATTCTTTCGCAGGATCTCTTGTCACACTCATCACTTTTAAAACCGTGTTTATCCCAATAAATGATGACAGTATGATTGGGGAACGAACATACTAGCAAGGTAAGGTTTTCTGTAAAGATTTGGTGACGTCTGGGGATTAGTATGGTGACGAATAGAAAGATACAATTATAAGTTTACGACCACCCTCGATACTGAATCTCGCTCATTCTGACATGCAACTTTAATTCCTCTCTTGTGGATTTGAGTTTCTTGTCTACTGTGAAAAACACATCACCATTTTCTATTAAGCTATCCTTTCGATGAGTATTTTTCCACACAAATATCACTGCTACCAGTTTTTGGGTGTTAAGCGGCCTTTTGTACCAAAGTATTATTTGAGTCCAATTTTTTTAGGGACAGTTCAAACTGTAATGCTTTGTAGTGAATGCTTCGACAATTGATCACTAGGATTTCAATACTCTCGCTTGTAAGCGGCGATTCTTTGGATCTCACACTAATATCTTTGGCTCTCCTATAGTTAACAGCATATGGACTAAATTAAAAAATCTTGTGTGCATTCCTTGCGCATTCGGGTACGTAGGTAGCAACCTCTGATGTGCAGTGCACACCTCATGCAGTTAATGGGCCCTACATTTCTCAATCTATGGTGTAACTCTAAGAAGTTGCTGTCTAGCTTGTCTCAGAACCATTCAAAGCAGCTTTTAATCGTATGACAACAGTCAGAGCGATTACCAGCTGCTTACGAATAGCAACCAACTTTTCCAATACCCAAGAACAGCATCTACAGTGGGGTTACATGCTGGCCGGAGCATAAGTTACTGATCATGTTTTCATTTCTTGATCTTTTTGCTACAAGTACTAAAGTACCCTTTCAGTTGACGTATTACATGTTAGATTTCATCTCGGGGCCTTCAGCTTGTTCAGTGATTTTTCTGACATTCAGCCATGTAGCGCACTGAAGGTAGGACGTGACGCCGAATGTTGGTTCGAGACCAGGTCAAGGTCAGGAGGTTGATGAAGCACCACCCAGGAACGTGGGTTAATGTTAAAGCAGTAAAAGTAAAGTAAAGTCATTTGGCATGAATGGCTGAAAGACTCCAAAGGCTAGGTACAACCACTAATTGGAAAGGTTTTTCCTATTCTTCACACACGAAGCCACCTTTCCCTCACAAAGTATGAGAATGTGTGGCTAAGTGTATCAGTTAAGGGTATGTGGAGTATAGTTTGGAGTATAGTGTCATGTTCATGTTGGAGATAATCAGAGAAGGGAGAGGGTGAAAGAAGATGACTACATATAGCCTGCTCCTCTCGATTAGCACAAAAGGGGACCATTGAGGCCGACCGCTGGTGGCCGAGCGGTTCTGGCGCTACAGTCTGGAACCGCGCGACCGCTACGGTCGCAGGTTCGAATCCTGCCTCTGGCATGGATGTGTGTGATGTCCTTAGGTTAGTTAGGTTTAAGTAGTTCTAAGTTCTAGGGGACTTATGACCTCAGCAGTTGAGTCCCATAGTGCTCAGAGCCATTTGAACCATTTTTTTGGACCATTGAACTTAGGTGCCCATCCGTCAAATTGATCACCATCAACAGTGTGGCATGTGCTCACTCCATGAAACTCTGTATGAAGGTTTGGAATTTAATGAAGGACATTGGTGCAAAGACGTGATCAGCGACTTGGTGTCACCATCCCAACTGTCCTCTCCAACATAGAGGCAAAGGGAAAAGTGACAACAGAACATGGCGTAACCAGATGGTCACCCACCCAGCTACAGGCCATGCCCGACAATACTTAACTTTGACATTCTGAAAGAAACTGGTGTATCCACCTTGGCATGTCCATTGACATTAAAACAGCACTAAAACAACAAAAATTTATTGTATACAAAATAAAGCAGTTGAGATATAGAGGTTCAGTCCGCCAGTGCTGGTGGGTCCAGTCCAGTGTTGGTATTGTGCTGTGGAATGCGCTGATCAGCATGCAGCATGCAGTCAAGCGGTCTGTCGACTGAACCAACACACAAGGCTGGCGACTTCATCTGCATTAACATACAGCTGCGCCCACACCAAGTGACGCTGGATACAGCTCTTGGGAGATGACGGCCAGTACTCTCATGACCCTTCACAGATTCCACACACGGAAAGCGTCTATCAGTTCTGCTCAGAGTGCGTGAAGTCATGCAGAGAAGTCCTTTGACCCGACAGTTGAGGGACCAGCAGCATCAAAGTCTGCCACAGGAATGGAGGCAGGCAGCAGCAGTGGCATGTCCGCACAATGAAGGATGACGGTCTGATCCTAGAGCCTGCTAGTTAAGCCTCCATAAGTCCTGCCCACAGATGGTAGCGACCACTGCTTGCCATCAGTCTTGACTCAGTAGTCAGCACTGCAGCACACAGTTTCTAACTTCCACCCAACAGGACTTGCTGTTTCATAGAAGATCAAAGAGAACTAGACGAGCAGAGAGTCGACCAGCATAGTCCTCCCTCCCAGCTGAATGGCTGTAATCTGAATAAAGTTCCACCAGGAAAGAAGTAGTTTTTACAACGGATGAGCTCATATGCTCTGCTACTGCGAGGAAGCAATGACATCATTTTCCCTACTTTTTTTTGCTTGTTCGGCAGCTGAAAGGTGTCCCAACTCTGACTTTCAGGAGTGATACCAGACGTATTCTTCAGAGTCAGTGTGATGAACTGCAGTCATTGCGTCCATCTTATGCTTTCCTGCGACACTCTGCACAGTCACAATTATGACAATATCGCTCCATTGTCATGATGTCATTCCGCTATATTGCCAGCTTGGGCAACCAGCTAATTCAGTGTGTTGCAATAGCTTATGTGTTTGCAGCTGCACCATCAGTAGTCCTTTCTCGCTGGAATTCCACCTGGCTATTGACCCATTTTGCCCTGTCACTTGTGTAGCCGGGAAAGGTCTTTAAAGCCTTTCTGGCTA